>NC_134484.1:205011317-205383817 GCF_040206685.1 Ascaphus truei | reverse complement strand
GTTATTTCTATCATAGGCTTCTGTAATAATTGATATTTCAGAAGCCTATTATAGAAATATTAGAGCACTGTGATAATTAACACATTATTAATGGTTGCGGTAATTCCCGCATCGTGTATTTGGCCTGAATATCGCACCCAGTAAATTATTACAGCAATGTTAATGAATAACAACTTAAAATTGCAGCAACAACCCCATATTATTTTTTTAGAACTCCAATTTAACTAAGTTTGATGTATCTGGGCCATTGACTTCTTTCTTGGCACCTGTTAAATATACTGAGATGTTGCTTCTCCATGGCATGGCAACCTCTAAGCTCTATTCAGTTGAATGGAGGTCTGACCCTTCCATGACATGAAGAAACTGCTTCACACAATATTAAACAGGGGGGTTGGGGGGCTTAGTCTTATACACCAACAATCATACTCCGGTGTCAGTGGGTATTGTGGGGGAGAAGATATCTTTATAAATTGGCCCCCATGGGAGCAATACAAAAATAGCAATACTGATAATTACCATAATAAAGGGAGCAAACTGATTAAAAACAATTAGCCTATAGAGACAACACTAATTTCCATTTTAATTGTCATAATTAATATATGTTAATGCATATAAGGTTCTTCTTAGTATGGTTCCTAATTGGATTTGAGGCACATTCCACATGGGATCACTTGATGAACTGAATGCAAAATTAATTTCGTTCAAATGATGTAGTTGTTTATGTATAGATGTTGAGGCACATGCACAGATTATTTCTATGATACTGATGCTCAGCAATAACATGTAAACTCATTTATTTAACAAAGAGGATAAACTGGGTCACAGTGAGAAATAAATAATAAAAAGCATACAATGTTTTCTGAGGATGTTAAGTTACATCTGAATTGTCACAAAACATTACATAAAGGGAGTCATGAGATTATTGATGCCATTTTTTTCCTTGGATATGGCTGGTGCTTCTGTGCATCATGTATCACATGTATCAGTACTAAGCCACATTTGAAAACTGTGAAACACTTGCCCAAAGCAATGTACAGAATGCCACATGAATATGCTTGCAGTATAGAAAGACTTGCCTTCAAGAATTACACTGATCACTTCATGCTATGACATAATAAAACTACTTGTTTCTCTAAAGGGCCTCTTCTAACACATTTCAGGCTTAATCCTCTTCTAACACAATTTTAATCGTCTGTAAAGGTTACATACGCCAATAATCATATCTCTAACTTTCCATGAAATGTCTGTGAATTGACTGTATAACCGCTGTTCATTTAATGTACCAATGTATTATTATCATAGCTCTGTGCCCAGGGCATACTTGAAAATGTAACTCTCAATGCATTACTTCCCGGTAAAACATTTAATAAATAAATAAATAATGTGACATTGTGATCATGACCACCTTCGTGTACATAAGCAGACACCAAGGACATTTAAAGCCCAAATAGAGACATATGGGCAGGGGCGGATTGGGCCACTGGAAAACAAGGCAATTTCCTGGTTGTATTGTATTGTATGTCTTTATTTATATAGCGCCATTAATGTACATAGCGCTTCACAGCAGTAATACATGTGGTAATCAAATAAATAACAGATAATATAAATAACAGATCATGGGAATAAGTGCTTTAGACATTAAGGAAGAGGAGTCCCTGCTCCGAGGAGCTTACAGTCTAATTGGTAGGTAGGGAGAACGTACAGAGACAGTAGGAGGAAGTTCTGGTAAGTGCATCTGCAGGGGGCCAAGCTTTATGTGCCATGTGTTCAGAATAGCCACAGTGCTATTCATATGCTTCTTTAAGCAAGTTTGTCTTAAGGTGGGTCTTAAAGGTGGATAGAGAAGGTGCTAGTCGGGTACTGGGGGAAGGGCATTCCAGAGGTGAGGGACAGTCAATGAAAAAGGTTTAAGGCGGGAGAGGGCTTTAGATACAAAGGGGGTAGAAAGAAGACATCCTTGAGAAGAACGCAAGAGTCTGGATGGTGCATAACGAGAAATTAGGGCTGAGATGTAAGGAGGGGCAGAAGAGTGTAAAGCTTTAAAAGTGAGGAGAAGAATGGCGTGTGAGATGCGGGATTTGATCGGAAGCCAGGAGAGGGATTTCATGAGGGGAGATGCTGAGACAGATCTAGGAAAGAGTAGAATGATTCTGGCAGCAGAGTTAAGGATAGATTGTAGGGGAGACAGGTGAGAGGCAGGAAGGCCGGACAGCAGGAGGTTACAGTAATCAAGACGGGAGAGAATGAGGGCCTGAGTCAGAGTTTTAGCAGTCGAGCAACAGAGGAAAGGGCGTATCTTTGTTATATTGCGGAGGAAAAAGCGACAGGTTTTAGAAATGTTTTGAATGTGAGGGGCAAATGTGAGAGAGGAGTCGAGTGTGAACCCAAGGCAGCGTGCTTGGACTACTGGGTGAATGATCGTAGTTCCAACAGTAATGTGCAAGGAGGTAGTAGGGCCAGGTTTGGGAGGAAGTATGAGGAGCTCTGTTTTAGCCATGTTGAGTTTAAGGCGGCGGAGGGCCATCCAGGATGATATAGCAGAGAGACATTCAGAAACTTTGGTTTGTACAGCAGGTGTAAGGTCGGGTGTTGAGAAATATATTTGTGTGTCGTCAGCATAGAGGTGATAATTAAACCCAAAAGATGTTATTAGGTCACCTAGAGAGAGTGTGTACAAAGAAAAGAGAAGAGGTCCCAGGAGAGAGCCCTGGGGTACCCCCACAGAGAGATCAATAGAGCAAGAGGAGGTATTAGCAGAAGAGACACTGAAAGTACGATGGGAGAGGTAGGATGAGATCCAGGATAGAGCTTTGTTCCGAATGCCAAGAGTATGGAGAATGTGAAGGAGAAGAGGGTGGTCCACGGTGTCAAATGCTGCAGAGAGGTCGAGTAATATGAGCAGAGTGTAATGACCTCTGTCTTTGGCAGCATGGAGGTCGTCAGTTATTTTAGTGATGGCTGTTTCCGTGGAGTGAGCAGTGCGGAAGCCAGATTGTAGAGGGTCTAGGAGAGAATAGGTGTTGAGAAAATGGAGCAAACGAGCGAATACAAGACGTTCAAGGAGTTTAGAGGCAAAAGGCAGGAGGGAGACAGGCCAATAGTTAGAAAGACAGGTAGGGTCAAGCTTGCTGTTTTTGAGTAATGGTATGACTGTTGCATGTTTGAAGGAGGATGGAAAGGTTCCAGAGCAGAGGGAGGAGTTAAAAATGTGTGTGAGCGTAGGGATTATAGTAGGAGCAAGAGGTTTTAGGAGATGGGAGGGAATGGGGTCAAGAGGGCAAGTGGTAGAGGGAGAAGAGGCGATCAACAGCGACATATCCTCCTCTGAGACAGTGGAAAAAGAGTCAAGGAAGGCAGGAGGAGAGTTAGGAAGAGCTGTAGGATGGGAGGATGAAACAGAGGGGATGTTCTGACGTATGGATTCCACCTTTTCCTTAAAATAGTCAGCAAAGTCCTGAGCGGAGATGGAGGAAGGAGAGGCAGCTGAGGGTGGTTTGAGTAGAGTATCAAAGACAGAGAACAGTCGGCGTGGGTTAGACTTGTGCATGTTGATTAGAGAAGAAAAGTAGGCTTGTTTAGCTTGCGAGAGGGCAGAGTTGAAACAGGATAGCATAAATTTGTAGTGAAGGAAGTCTGCGAGAGTATGAGATTTCCTCCAGAGGCGTTCAGAGGAACGAGTGGAGGAACGCAGCATGCGCGTATGGGAATTTAACCAGGGTCTAGGGTTAAAAGGGCGAGTGCGGCAGAGAGAAAGTGGGGCATGTAGATCAAGAGAGGAGGACAAGGCAGAGTTGTAGTTCCTGACCAGTTTGTCAGGGTCTGTAGCAGAGCTTAGAGAGGAGAGGGAGGAGTGTAAAGTGGACTTAAAGTCAGGTAAGTGAATAGAGCGCAGGTTTCTGCAGAACCGGGGGGTAGATGGAGGTGGAGAAGGGGAGAAGCGAGATAGAGAGAATGAGATGAGGTGATGGTCAGAGAGAGGAAAAGGGGAAATGGAGAAATCAGAGAGAGAGACGTTTTTAGTGAAAACCAGGTCTAAGTAGTGGCCATCCTTGTGGGTGCTGGCTGCAGTCCACTGTTGAAGGCCAAAAGAAGAGGTTAGAGAAAGAAAGCGGGAAGCCCAAGGGAGAGAGGGGTCATCAATGTGGCAATTGAAGTCCCCAAGGAGAAGAACAGGGGAGTCTGAGGAGAGGAAGAAAGAGAGCCAGGATTCAAAGTGAGAGAGAAAGGCAGAAGGGGGATGAGTAGAGGTAGGTGGGCGATAGATGACCACCACATGAACAGGGAGAGGAGAGAAGATCTGGACAGTGTGAACCTCAAAGGAGGGAAAAGCAAGAGAGGGGGGAATAGGAAGAGTTCGGTAACGGCAGAGAGAGGAGAGCAGGAGCCCCACACTTCCACTCCTGCCATCAGGGCGCGGAGTGTGGGAGAAGGAAAGGCCACCATAAGAGAGGGCAGCTTCCAGAGCAGAGTCAGACTGAGAGAGCCAGGTCTCAGTTATAGCAAAGAGAAGCAGGAAGTGAGAGAGAAAGAAGTCATGCACAGAGAGGAACTTGTTAGAGAGGGAGCGAGCATTCCAAAGGGCACAGGAGAAAGGGAGAGAGGAGGGAAGGTGGCAGGGGATGGGTATGAGGTTGGAGGGGTTAACACCAGAAGGAATAGAAGTTGTATGTGGGAGGCGAGGACGAGAGCAAGTAGAAATAAGGCCGGGACCAGGATTGGGAGAGATATCCCCAGAAGCAAGGAGGAGAAGCATGGATAGAAAGAGGATGTGTGAGGATGATTTATAGGGGTGTGTTTTAGTGCAGGGTGTATAGTTGTGTGGTGACAAAGGACGCAGGTAAGAAAGGAGTTCATGTGAACTGAGAAGTGGGGAAGAAAGGAGAGATGAAGATATATGAATAGAGTTAGAGACATAAGGAGACTGGTGGAAGGAAGTGCATAATTTGAAAATAAGTGAGGTTGCAGCAAATATAAAAAATAAAGGCGGCATCACAGCAATAGTTAAGTGTTGAGATGTGCAGTCTTAGATAGATAATATCCTCTTTTCCAACGTAGATCAAAAGCAGGAATCAGAAGCAGTAGGTGATGTCCACTTTTCCACTTCTTTTTGAACTTCCTTTTTAAACTTCATATTCTACTTGAAACATTTCTACTTAAAAGCATATCTGCTTAAAGCATGGCTGCAAGGAGCAATGGCTGTTAGGAGTTTACTTATATACTTTTAGAAAGTCACCTGGTTGGCACAACAAACTTAATTAGCACATGTGAGGGTAGTTAAAGCAAATGGTTTTTCTAAGGTGGGTGTTGCCTTGCCTTGCCTTGCCTTGCACAAGTGTGAAAGCTGAATTAAATTAAGACACTATGGGAATGATTTACAGACAGACAATTGGAATATGTTTTTACCTAAATAGAACTAAATACACAGCAGGGGAGGATATCAGGATAGACAGACAATTGGAATATGTTTTTACCTAAATAGAACTAAATACACAGCAGGGGAGGATATCAGGATAGACAGACAATTGGAATATGTTTTTACCTAAATAGAAATAAATACACAGCAGGGGAGGATATCAGGATAGACAGACAATTGGAATATGTTTTTACCTAAATAGAACTAAATACACAGCAGGGGAGGATATCAGGATAGACAGACCATTGGAATATGTTTTTACCTAAATAGAACTAAATACACAGCAGGGGAGGATATCAGGATAGACAGACAATTGGAATATGTTTTTACCTAAATAGAACTAAATACACAAGAGATGAGATGAGTGAGTGATTCAATAGTCTTCCTTTCTTTTTAAACTTCATATTCTACTTGAAACATTTCTACTTAAAAGCATATCTGCTTAAAGCATGGCTGGTTGGCTTGTGGATCCATGAGCCGCTGCCACCTTGGCTATTAAACTTACCTACAGTATATAAAGCTGTAAGTCTCTCACATCTGTTAGATTCTATCGAGTTACTCGGGCTTGCACCGGTGGGTCGGTGCTTCTAGAGATAGGAAAACTACCCAAGTGGCTCACTATGCAGCCCGGCGGTAACTACATCCTCCCCCTCCTCCTGTCAGCACTGGAAGTTGGGTCCAAACTTCCGTCCGACCGGAGGAGGGAGCTGCAGTGTCCCTGCTCTGGTGAAGGACCAAAGCAGCACTGAGGAGAACTCCTCAATCCAAGCAGGTAAAATTATTTGGGAGGAGGGTGTGTGTGTATAGTGTAAGGGGGGCTTGATGGCAGTTAAAGAGGTCACACACTCTTCCCACAATAATTAAACTGATTTCTGTCACTTTGCACTAAAAGAATTTACCCCACTCAATAAGGTGCAATTGCACCGATCCAATGCTATCACATGGAAAGCATATGGGAGAGAAGAAAAACAACGACACAGGCAATATAAGTGTAGACGTAGGAACACACTGGGAGTACATACATAGTGATCTTGGCTCTTTGTCCAGCCTACTCACAAGATAAAGGTATTCAATGGGCATTGAGGGAATAATTCCCACGCAATACAGATAATCTCCTTCCCTCCGATGTCACAGAGATAGATGAGTGCTCCAACAGTATAAGGAGAGATAAGAAGAACTACATAGCACAGATCAATAAAATAAATGAACACGTTATAGTAGAATATAAAAAACGCACTTAGAATAGTGCCAATAAAATAGGCATGTATCACATAATAGTGAACTGCAGGATCGATCCCGATATCTCTCACCACCTTCTGCAATGTGTGGGGTCCCCCACATCAACTGTGAATGTCCCCCATCCTTTGTGTTCTTAGCCGGCACTTTAGATGAGCTGGGGTGTTCTCTATGCAGAGTTTAACTTCCCTCTGTCTCAGCGTCTCGGCACAGTCACAGCCCTCTCGGTCGCAATGGTGACATCACACTGCAGGCAGTTCTGGATTCGGATCATCTGTGCCGCCAAAATTCCTCCAATCTACGCGTTTCGCCCAGTGGATACTGTTAGCGGCTTCGTCAGGAGTGTGGATTAATCTATACAGTGCTATATTTTTATTTTTTGCATTAATAAATTCATTAAAACTGTTATATTGGATATGGGCAATAGAAGAGTATGTGTCAATGTTATTCAAACTACGCAATCAACCTGAATACGATAAGAGCACCATCTGGTGTTCTCTTTACACATTTCATCTGTCATATACTTAATAGGAACATATATCCATTGAAAAAGAGTTTTATAACTAATTAGGCCACTCAGGTATTAACTCTTAATCGGGAGACAGGGTATAAATCAACATAATCTATATATCTTCAACTGGAGGAAAGATTTGGATGCTTAAAAATAGGGGAATTGAATTTGATTGGAAAGAGTTCCATAGGGAAAAGATGGTAGGATAATATGATGGAGGGTTTATTATGATGGAGGGTTTATTATGATGGAGGTTTTATTATGGGGATATATTAAAGTCAATCATTAAAGGGTTAATATATGCAAAAAATGGATGTAACCAATATTGTTAGTGTTAAACCAAACACATTAGTATGTATATATCTATATTATTGTATATTTAAACCAGACCTGACAAATGTGTAGAGAGAAGGGTGAGTGACCTTTTACACAGGATTACCACAAGTTGGGACATACTGTAATAGACAGTTTTATACATAGGGTATATCAAAAAAGTGGATCTCAGAAAAACTTATCACAGAAACATGAATAAGGTCAGTCATGGGTGTGAACCCAAAAAACAGAGATAATGAGTATAGCAACAACACAGAAGGTCAAAGTGTATCTAAATATATAAAAAAAGATACAGTATAGAACTATATTTGGTGTATTAAGTGAAAGAAGAGAGGAGACAAGAGGAGATAAGGTTAGAATCATCATCCAATAGACTTGATCATTTAGAAATTTTTATGACTGATGTCATTTAAAAAAAGGTGTTAAATCGATTTCAAGATTCAGTCCCCTTGGAGTGAGGGTTTTTAGACGGTGGATCCAAAATACCTCTCGTTTTAGGAGTTCTGAATTCCAATCTCCACCTCTCCAGTGATTTTGGACCTGTTCGATAGCAATGAACTGTAGGCCTGTTGGATCCCCATTATGAACTTCCAGAAAATGGTTAGGTACACTGTGATTAGTGATTTTTCTTTTAATGCTACTAAGATGTTCAATGATTCTAGTTCTAATCGGTCGAATTGTTTTTCCTATATATTGTAACCTGCAGGTACATTCTAGTAAATAAATCACATGGTCTGTACGGCAGGTTATGCAAGATTCCACATTAAAGGTTTCACCGGTGACATTAGAACAGAAATGAGTACAGCCGCGGCCCCTTTTATTTTAACACTTCTCCGATATTTTACGGCGACTTTTTCTGAATGCCACGCGCTTCGCCGCGTTCATGCGGTGTTCATGCGGCGTTCATGCCGTATTCATGTTGCAATCATACTGGCGTCACCCGCACTTGATCTGTTTAATGAGAAAGGTTCGGATTTAATTGGTTGCAATTCTTTGCGTATCCACCAGGTGGCAGATTTTCATGAATTGTAATGCGCATGCGCTTTAGTAATGTGTCGACTTGCAGGTGTTTAAAAAATACCACAGTGGTCCTTTGTGAATTGACCTTGGTACTGAAGAAGTTGTACAACAATGTATCTATTTAGGCGTTTCATATTAAAAACTAAATGCAGTGTCTGGTGTTCTATTCCATTGTCCAGAGAGATCCAGAGATGAGTACACCACTGCAGTCCGTGTTCAAAAATCCCAACATAATGTACGCTTATTTAATATGGTCAACAATTAGTTCAGCAGATGATAAGATGGCCACAGTTGGTCAAATTTATCAATATTTTATCGAAAATTATGACTTTTACAAATTTTTACCAGATCATGGGTGGAAGCGTGCGATAAGGAAAAAGTAATGTATCGGTCCGTGTCTTTTTCATCTTGCTCCTGCATCCGGAGTTATAGGAGGAGGGTATTGGTGTGTTGCCCCTGAATTTTCCAGTATCTTTGATCATGGAGAGTTCAAAAGGCGAAAGGTCATGGTAAAACCAACTAAGAATCGTCAGTCCCAGGCAAGCAATGCGCCAGCAAATAGTGCCTGAGATTGTGGAATACATCACACGTGAATTCCCAGATGGTCACTGTTTCTACCAGGACAACGATCCAAAGCACACTGCGTCAACTGCGCATATTCTTGTCTGCGGTATCAACTGGGTGAAGATGCCAGCGGAGTAAGTACGGTAACCGTGTCTCATTTTTTCCCACTGTTTACTGTGTATCTCTTTAACCAAATTCTCATTTTTTCCCCCTCCAATGACAGATCGCCAGACTTCAATCCTATCAAAATGGTCTGGCATCAGCTGAAGGACCATATCCAAAAAGTGGTGAAACCCTCAAAAAAGGATGAGTTGGCGAATGGCATAATGAGTTTTTGGAACAATGTACTCACCGTGGAACGATGTAATAAATATATCGACCATATTGCGACTGTGTTGCCCGTTGTGATAGAGCGTAATGGGCAAGCATCAGGAAGGTAGTATGGTACAGTACTGTACTGTAGTATGGTAAGTACATGCACACCAAGTACAGTATGATACAGGTAAGTATGGCACAGATTGTTTTACAGTATACAGCATGCACTTTACTGCACTAATTTTTAATTTTCAGAGAGAGCTGCACTACCAATCTTGTTACAAAGTATTTTACAGTACAGTAGTTCCAGTATACAGTAGTTTGACAGTAGTAACTGCATAGTCCAATATGGAGTAGTTATACTGTACACAATGCAATTATATGCACTTAACTGCACTAATTTTTTCTTTCCTTATCAGAGACAGCTGGCTGCACTACAAAAGGACGGGTGGGGGGAAAAGGGGTATCATGTGTAAATTGTGTGAACTGTGTGTATAGTGTATCTATAGTCATGATTTAAACAACCCCTCCCTCCCCCCTCTGTCAATGAACTTCAGAATGCAATGTGGCCATGACGAACAAGAGTAAGACTAAAAATTTATATTACTGTTTTTATTATTATAAATGTGCATTATTCATGATTATTTGTATTTTTCATTCTTCCATGATTATGCACAGGCCCTCAAATTTCAACTGACAGAAGAACTACAGTACACTACTGTACGTGTACAAAGAAGATAAACACTGAAAATGATTATTTGTATTTTTTATTCCTGATAAAATAAAATAAATATTTCATTACATTCACGATAATCATAATCATTGAAACAGCCACCCCCGCCCCCCTGAGAATATTTTTTAAATCTCATTTTGTTTTCTTTGAACTTTAAATTCACTGTGAATGTGTGTGGGGGGAGGATTCTTCAAGAAGGCTAACATTTTTATACATTGGTTACATTTTTATTCATTGGCTAATCAGATTAATATATTCAATTCGAGAAGGGTTTATCACAAGTGCGCATGCGTTACCGTGGATTAGTCAAGCATTTGAAAATGAATGGTTTGCGAGGTGTCGATAAGAAGTTGAAATCCTTGAGCCTTGTGTGCGTCTGAGGGGGGGAAAAGTAAAGCTGCATGAAAGATTAGCTGTACTGTAGTTCAAAGACATATTTTCAACAGGTCATCATAATGTTTTGATCCCCACACCCCCAAATCAATTAAAATCACATAAAGCATGTGAATGACCAGTGTCGCATTAAAAAGATACAGTACCGGTA
Organism: Ascaphus truei; assembly: GCF_040206685.1. Taxonomy (NCBI): domain Eukaryota; kingdom Metazoa; phylum Chordata; class Amphibia; order Anura; family Ascaphidae; genus Ascaphus; species Ascaphus truei. The sequence goes on along the minus strand of NC_134484.1, from coordinate 205,373,148 downwards.
GAATATCAGAATAACAAGAATTTTTATGCAGGCACACATGTCTGGAAACAAAACAAAAACAAGAACAAAATTTTTTTTTTTTTCAGACTTGAACTTCCACATGAATGTGAAGTTATACACGCATTCGCATTAATCATCAACTAGGTCCCTTCCCAAAGAGGATTACACACAGGCGCAGAGATGTGACACCAGGCTCGGCTCGGGACGATTAAAAGCACAAAGCCAAGCATTTGAAAATAAATGGTTTGCGAGAGGTGTCGATAAGAAGTTGAAATCCTTGAGCCTTGTGTGTGCCTGCAGGGGGGGGGGGAAGTAAAGCTGCATGAAAGATTATCTGTACTGTAGTTCAAAGACATATTTTTAACAGGTTATCATAATGTTTTGATCCCCAAACCCCCAAATCAATAAAAATCACATAAAGCATGTGAATGACCAGTGTCGCATTAAAAAGCTACAGTACCGATAGAATATCAGAATAACAAGAATTTTTATGCAGGCACACATGTCTGGAAACAAAAACAAAAACAACAAAAAGTATATATATTTTTTTCAGACTTGAACGTCCACATGAATGTGAAGTTATACACGCATGCGCATTAATCATCAACTAGGTCCCTTCCCAAAGAGGATTACACGCAGGCGCTGAAATGTGACACCAGGCTCTGTACGTTATACACGCAGGAATGTGATGAAAGGGTTCGGGATGATTGAAGCCAGAAAGCCATCTGGCTTTCAGTAAGCCATCTGGCTGGGAGAGGTGTACTGTACTCTAGATAAGAAGTTGAAATAGTACTTCAGCCATGTGTGTGCGGGGGCGCGAGGGAGAGCGCTGTATGCGCCAAAATGTGATACTGTAACACACCTATGCGTTTCAACAATGTTCAAATGAGACATACAGTACTGTACGGTACACGCATAATATAAAAAGATTATGAAAACAAGTAAAAGTACTGATTACAAAATAATACAGTATATATAGTACTGTATAGAAATGTGATAATTTTATATTCAAAGAAGATGCGACGCTATATTTTTGTAATACTGTATACTGTAAATCTTCCATTTTACAAATACTGCGCGCGCACACACAGACATAATGCATTAGACATGCATTAGACTTATTAGACTTTTAAGACTGCTCGCGAACGCCCACCTGTGTTTTTAGACGGTATTGCAGTATAGCAGACAGCACTAAAAATCCGAGCGCTAACATACCGGAAACCTCTCCGGAAAAAAAGAAAATATACCGTATCTAGCCGCGGTTATCAGAACGCCGCGGATCCGGCCGCATTAGGATAGATGTGGCCACAGCTGTATGATTGGGGGATTTAAATTGACAGGCCCTATAGTCGCTGCACCCGAAAAAGCCTTTACCACTGTTCAACCAACTGGTATCTTTCACTCTGGTATTCTTCAACGCACTGGGAGCAAGCTTATTTTTCAGATTACAGGCTTTCCTGAAAATCAAGTTGGGTCTATTCGGAATATCCTGAGCCAAAACTGGATAATTCTTTAGGATGTCCCAGTGCTTTGTAAGAATTCTTCTGATCTTCCCTGCCTCTCTGTTGTATCCTGTTGAGAATGCAAAATCAATGTTTTTGTTATTACTGGAATTGCTTTTCTGTTTTGGTTTCAGTAGTTCACTTCTCTCTGTTTTATCTACCCTGTCCATGGCCGTGGTCAGTACTTTTTCCTTATATTTCTTCTCAAGGAATCTATGTTTAATCTTTTCTGCCTGGATCTGGAATTGCTCATTATCCGTGCAGTTCCTCTTAACCCTGGTTAGTTGGCTTAATGGAACATTATCCATCCACCTGGGTAGGTGGCAGCTGTCCCTGAGAATGAAATTGTTCTCGTCAATGTCCTTAAAGTATGTCTTGGTTTTTATCAAGTTGTTTTCCCCATAAATAGTCAAATCCAAGAAGTTGATCTGTTTATGATCCCACTGTGTGGTAAATTATATATCATGTGAGTTGTCACTCATAGTGTTTAGAAAACACATTAAACTCTCCTCCCCTCCTCTCCAAATGAAAATATATCATCAATGAAATGACGATAGAGGATGAGACCCGCGCCGGGCCCTCCGCTCGACCACACATGGTCATTCATTCAAGCCAACTAACCAGGGTTAAGAGGAACTGCACGGATAATGAGCAATTCCAGATCCAGGCAGAAAAGATTAAACATAGATTCCTTGAGAAGAAATATAAGGAAAAAGTACTGAACACGGCCATGGACAGGGTAGATAAAACAGAGAGAAGTGAACTCCTGAAACCTAAACAGAAAAGCAATTCCAGTAATAACAAAAAAATTGATCTAGCACTGTAGAGATTAATCCACACTCCTGACGAAGCCGCTAACTGTATCCACTGGGCAAAACGCGTAGAGTGAAGGAATTTTGGCTGCACAGACGATCCGTATCAAGAACTGCCTGCAGTGTGACGTCACCATTGCGACCGAGCGGGCTGTGACTGTGCCGAGACGGAGGGAAGTTAAACTCTGCATAGAGAACTCCCCAGCTCATCTAAAGTGCCGGCTGAGAACACAAAGGACGGGGGACATTCACAGTTGATGTGGGGGACCCCACACATTGCAGAAGGCGGTGAGAGATATCAGGATCGATCCTGCAGTTCACAATTATGTGATACATGCCTATTTTATTGGCACTATTGTAAGTGCGTTGTTTATATTCCACTATAACGTGTTCATTTATTTTATGGATCTGTGCTGTGTAGTTCTTCTTATCTCTCCTTATACTGTTGGAGCACTCATCTATCTCTGTGACATCGGAGAGAAGGAGATTATCTGTATTTCGTGGGAATTATTCCCTCAACGCCCATTGAATACCTTTATCCTGTGAGTAGGCTGGACATAGAGCCAAAATCACTATCTATTTACTCCCAGTGCGTTCCTTCGTCTACACTTATATTGCCTGTGTCGTTGTTTTTCTTCTCTCCCATATGCTCCCCATGGATTTCTTGAGAATCATTCTTACGTTCTGGAACCCGTGAAGACAGGTCCCACCGGAGGGTTTAAGCTGGGATTTCAGATATATATAACTTATTTACTCACTTTTTTACGTATTATTGTTTGAATACATATATTTATTGTTATTTTTCATTATTGAGGTGTTCGCGCCTATAATATCACTGTCACGTAGTCACATGGAAAGCTCCATTGACTTCAAAACACTTTATAAAATATGGATCTTACAACTTTCAAAGTCAAATTTAGTTTTACAGGAGGGCCCCGTTCATATGGTGGGTTCCGTTCCAGGCCGCCGCCGTAAAGCGGAAATCGCCATAAAGCGGGGCCCTACTGTACTGTATTGTACCTTTGAAAACAGAGATGCAGAGCTATAAACAGACTGTTTCACTGACAAATGGCATCTGACAAGGAGTTGCTCACGTTCTAAAACTGTTGTTTACTGACAGCCGGATACTTTGTTGCTGTGCACATCATGCCAAAAATAGCCGGAAAAACGGAACAAGCGCCGAACCTAATGAATATGGGTATACATTGGGAAACGCTGTATGAGCGGAACGCTGTAAAGTGGAGCGCTGTAAAGAGGGGCCCTACTGTACACCAATATTGACAAAGCAGAAAGTACATAATTATTGTGTGGTATAGTGATAATGTCATTAACTTTTGAGCAGGTTAGTCCAGGTTGAGCCCCAGTGTCAGCTGTCTGTGTCCTTGAACTTGCAATTATAAGTTTTGTAGAGGTTATACCGAAACAAAATATGTACTGCATGCAAATATTATTATTATGCCAAAAAAAGGGAACCAGAATGTACTCCAAATATTAATCACTGATCTAAATGATCTAACAATCTGGAAAAAAAGATTTAAAAAGAGGATAAAAAGACAGATCTACTTATCTCCAATTGCTATTGCTACCTACTATGAGTAATTGCCTGCTAACTTTTGAATTTTTTTGTTTTTATTAATGTATGTATTCTTCCTCCCCTAAAAAAAGATATAATTTACTTTCTAATTTACTTGTCTCACAGTTAAAATTAATATTTTTACATACATATGATTTACTTAAATAGCATATCCATTTAAAAGTTGTTTTATTTTGTAGCCGTTACTTTTGTATGTCCTGATTATAATGCCGAAATTCAATAAAATGGAAATCACAACAACAAAAGTATTATTAAAGATGGCACTGGTGTTTTAGTTAAAAAATTTTTTTGCCGGAACTAGATTTGGTCAGACCAATCTCTCTTCTCTCTAAATTATCCAAAGTCATGGGGAAATGTGTCCACTCCCAATTAAGTGATTACTATACCGACATAATTCCTTAGCCAACCTGAATGACAGGAGAGAGGAGAGCACAGCTCCAAGCGCTGAAAAACAGGTGATCCAGATGGATGTGCTGATAAAACAGGTGTGTTTATTTGCAGGAAAGAATCACAAGCAACATCATGGTTGCAAAAAAGATAGTCTTCTTACGCGTTTCACACTCTAGGCGCTTTATCGCTCTTTGAGGGTTAAATTCTATATAATATGAAGAATACGTTTGGGACAGTTGCTGCAGAAAATCACCATTGAAGTCAATAGTGATATTTGGCTGAAAATGGACCAAACAGCCAATTCAGAGCATGTAGAATATACTCATATGTATCAAAATGGTGCAATTTGCTGACTGCAAAACATGAAGCAAAAATTGGCATTTGTGTCATTTTGCACCAGCGACATATGAATGAAGAATGTAATTCTGGCTTTATTTAATGCAGATATCTCAGGAGAAGAGGTTAATTCTACAAAACCTAGTGAATTTATTTAGCTGCCTCTTTGGAGAGTTTTGAATAGGGCCATATAGTCCACAGTTACCAACTTGGCACTCGCCTACACACAATATCACATTGTCAAAACAAACATTATTGCAGCCACAGACTTTTTCTAAGGGATTTTCTTCTGCTTCCTACTTGATCCAGTCTATAAAGAATATGGTTTCCAGTAAAACCTCACTTGCTAGAGGGTCATGAAGGTTGGATTTGAACAACATGTTACATGCAATTGCTATTGTCTTTACATGCATGTGTTCCATAAGGAGACTAGATTTGTTTGCATTTATATAAGGCAAAAAAAAAAAGCACTAAGTTGCAAACATAATGATCTTCTATTAAATAATTGTGGTCTTGATTGCAGCAATTACCTGATTTTATCTAATCTACTAGATTACATTAACATGTATGCTTCCGTCAGTTTAATAGATCAGATTAGTCAACTAGATTGCACTGTTACTTCTACTCTACATACCTTGTTAATAATTTCTTCATGTGCTCTTTCATCCTTCAAAATATATTACTATGTTTCTTCAATAACGTGCTATTTTTCATTTCTAATGTATTCAATTTGGACACAGTTGAGACCATAAAATATTAGTCAGTTCACAAACAAAATTGAACTGCCTAGCTATTGAGAGCAATTAATGATCAGTCATGCACTTCACTGTTACACTTCCAATAGACCATAATGTACGTTAAGTTTGTTACCTTGTCCTTATGGAAGTCATTCTATTATGTTTGGCTTACTTCTCTATCCAAACGGAACACAAATAATACTGGCAGGGGAAATTTTTATTTATTATAACTAACAGCAGTATTGACAGTATTTACTTTCTATAACTAATAACGTGTTTTATTCTACTTATTTGATCCTATTAAGGATGACTTACCATTATGTATGCACATCTTTGTTCAGACATCTTTCTAGTTGAAATTATGCTACTGTACTGATGATACATACAGAGTAAGATATGTATTGTAATATTTAGAATGGTGGAATTGAGTCACACAGGGTTTATCTGAATATGCCCCAATCCTTCAGTGGAAATCACCCAATTTAATCGAATAAAAATGGCCAAAACTGGCAAGGATCCAGCAACGCGATGTTCGCCTCTCCCGAAAGGGCTCACCCGGCAATCTGCAGCAATCTGGCCCAGCTGCATAGAGATCTGCACAGAGAGATCCGTCTCTCCCTGCGCATATCTCACCAGCGATCGCAGACTTTTAATAAAAAAATGTAACACTAGTGTATGTGAGCAGGGTGGTCTCCGGTGCAGAATCGCACTGATTTGAAGTCGGGACCCCCTGCTTCCCGAGACACAGGTCCCGTTATGGGGTGCCGGTATCTCTTATGCATTTAAAGTTAAGGATCCCTGATGAAGGTGCATCAAGGGTGCACCTAAACATTGGATGATTGTCACGGTAGACCAAGCTTATTAAAACTTTTAATTACCGGGTTCATTGATTGAAAAAAGCAGAGAGATAAAACTAAATTGCGTTTATTCACATAACGAACGTACACAACTATGTTACACAAATTACAGGAAAAAGACACACTTACTTTGGAAACTGGGATAACAAAACTAATCTTTTCTAGTTGCAAACACACAGCAAAATAATTCCCGGACACTTTTCCTTCCTGTGGCCTCTTGCTGTTGGATTCTGGTCACTTATCCTCCGAGAAATGTAGGCGATTTACTCAGAGCTGGAACTTCTCAAATGGGACTGAATCTCAGGTGAATCACACAAGACGGAACTGATGGAACTCATGAAAAACTTAGATAGAACTCTTAGATGGAACTCTTAGATGGAACTCTTAGATGGAACTAACTCTCTGACTGACTGCGTGACATTTTAAAAACTCCCAAAAGTCCATCCTGTCAGTCTGCAGCGAATCACTGCATGGGAATTTTATCCCTGGTCACTCACACAGTTTGCCAGTTTCATAACTCCTGGCATCACAATAGTGAGAGAGCATGTGCAACAAAACTGTCATCTTGCCCCCACTGGTCACTTAGTATATGCCATCCTGTTATCTTCCTGAATGCCGCTCGGTCTAGCTAGGCCAAAGGGACCCTTTTGATCTAAGGATATTGGGGCTTCAATTAGCATGGAAGGGAACACAAATTATTTGTTTTTTCCTGCTAACAAGAGGTTAACACCTTCGAATCCTGCTAAGCATTTCAAAGCCCAGGCTTACACACCCTATGTGTCAACAAAAGGTTTAACACCTCTTGGATAGAGGTATCTTTGAAGCTCCCTCTGCTTTCTATGCAAATGTGTTGTTTATCTAACTGACTTCCTGTGACATTACTTCAAAAACCTACTTATAAATCTTGGGGGGTGGTTAAAACCCATTCTTTTTTCCCTTCTTCAAAAACATTGTTACCATAATTCATACATTTAACATATTATATGATTTTCCCCCTGAACCCTATTTTAATAAAACAAACCTCCGTCTTATACACATTCACTGGACTGCAGCCAGCAGTTGGCTGCAGAGCGGACACTCTACGCTTTAACTCAAAATGTAACCCCTACAACTCTAAACCTCTTATTTTAATAAAACAACCCTCAGTCTGATACCTGACTGGAGTGTGGGGATATACATTAACCCCTTGTTTCCCATTTTACCTTTTCCTGCTCTGTGCTGAAGCTGGGTGTCCCCATGGTGAGTCGCAGGAATGTTTTCAGGATGGGAGTTTGACCGGAGCAATGTGCTCTAGTGTATCCCAGAATCTTACCTGATTCCAGGGTACACCATTGGGGAATCACGTAACTCCGGCACCCCGATACATAGTAACATTCTGCAACCAGTTTCTACATCAACCCCACCCTGAAACTTGCCTCCTGAACATCTCCTGGTCTCAGCACCTCTGGAAACGGTAAGACACAAAAAACGGCAATTGTCTCATATTTTGTACACAGTCACAGTAATGCATACATAAGGACAAAAGGTACCCGGGCGCTCTCTATAGATTGGGCTATCACTATTGATAGAATGAGATGAATAAATGGAGAAAAATTACCAAGCTCAGGGAACCCCTGTGTCCCCTTCTTCGTAAGGTATGAACGTCTAGGGGTGCACCGTCCACAGCTCCTCCTGATTTCTCTGGCTGCCTCATTTTGCAGTGGTTTCCTTTCTAATAGGTACCAAAGGAGACCTGCTGAAAGTCCTATTTCTGGGGGGGATCACTGGTTTCTGCAAAGACTTGATCACTTTAATGGAGCGGATACTAGAGTTTGGCAGCAGGGGTAACTCGATGTCCTGAGGACCTGTGTGCTGTGCAGCAGCCTGATGGGAGGTGTGCGGTTCCAGGAGAAGCCCCTCTACAGAGTTAAACCCCAATGGGTTTTTACTCACAGTGGCCCGTCTGAGTATTGGTAGTAGTCTACTTGATTTTACCACCACGTGGGTACTATACCAATCTTTTGCTATAGACCTCTATTTGATCTTTCAGGTCACCAGTAGTAGTGGACTTTCTCTATTAGAGTATCCATTGTTGATTATCACATACATATTTTTTGGTTGTGTTCCTGATTCGCGCTCCCCGTGTTTTCTCTACTATCTTTACAGTAGTGCATACACAATGCCCAGGCCACTCTAGGACCCCAAAACACGGGTCAGGGGTAACCAAGTGGCTTGACCTTTATTATAAGCATGGTTAACCCTTTCCTCATCACAACCCGGTCTTACCAACACATTAATACCAGGATTCTGAATTGAGCACACAAGATGGGCAAAATAAATTGTAATGTATTTCCTTTTTAGACAAACACACAATATTCACAATTATAGTCAATAAAACACTTGCTTGGATGGGGAAACTAAATCAAATGTCCACGGGATGAAACAAAGTCTCTGGGCACCCCTGCAAGTGGGTGCGCGATTTGAATCGTGTGGCAGTCCTTGGCTAGGGGCGCAACTTGCCACCCCTATATCTTCGCTGAAGGGAAAGATTTTGTAATGTCCTTACAGGATTCGTTCGGGAATCCTTAGCTCAAATGAATTCTGGAAGAGGGGTGCAAATTTTTGTTACTCTGTAGTTAACCCCTCACACTCCGGAACAGCTGACACTGTACTTGGATGCTTCTTGGTAAATTCTGTGATTAATCTGACTGGGACTGGGCTGCAGGCATTTTTATAGGGTTAAGGGTCCAATACCTAACGTATATACCCAATCCTCTCGTGGGAATAATTTTCCCCACCTATCCCAGACTTGCCAGTACCTTACAAAGAGGGCCGAAGTTGCTTCCCGGTTTGCACAGAGCATGTGCTAACCTCACACCTGAGCTACTTAGCATACTGGGCCCAACCTCTTACCTGGCGACAGTAAGTCTGGGGTTTGGCTACCAAGTGTGAAGTGCCCATACTTCACACCAGTATCTGGTACTTAACAATATCACAGCACCCTAACACCTAGGGTCTCTGAGGCTTTTCAACTCCAGACTTCTCTTAGACACTGGGGCACCACCTTAGCAGGGTGCCCTTTGAAGTCCAGAGATGAAAAATCCCTCAGCTCATTCATAACATATGGGCATGTTAATGGATTCATTGCCGGACAGGCAGAAAGGGTTTCCTGCCTTTGCATTTAAAACAAGAAAGTTGATCCAGGGCTCTACGGGTTTCTTTAGGAAATAATTTATTCAAGATACACAACGTTTCGGCCTCACTTAGGCCTTTGTCAAGTGACTGGTGACCAGTCACTTGACAAAGGCTTAAGTGAGGCAGAAACGTTGTGTATCTTGAATAAATTATTTCCTAAAAAAACCTGTAGACGGACGTTCACAGAGGTAAACAATTTGGAGGATTTATAATGTGAAATTATAATAGGCTTTATTGTGCCTGTTCCTTTTCAACAGGAAATTATCCAAACACAGGGGGGGGGGGGGAACAAAGCTTCCATTCACTTGGGAGTATTTCTAGTGAAATCCTATGCAATTAGTTCACATCTCCATTAGTTAAGCATGTCTCGCAGCCCCAAAACATATAGCATGAAAATAAGCAGATATAAGCAGTCTCTTAAGAATAAAAATCTTATCTGTTTCTTGGAGGGAAAATCTTCTCACTTCCTGGTTCAGCTTCAGGTGTAGTAGTTTTCCCTGTGTCTAGAAATCAGCTCTGCTGTGCAGAGCTCAAGACCGGTCAGCTCCAAAGGTCAGCTCTCAGTCAGAGCTAAGGAGAGTCGCTTCCTGTCTCAGAGGCAGGCTTTTTGTAAACAATCTAATCAGGCAGGTGGTGTTTAGTCATTAACTACCACACTGCTAGATTAAAGGCACATTACTGAACAGGGATAAGTCCCCTGTTACATACCTCCCCTGTTTGTGGGAAGCTCGGGCTTACCACAGCCAAAGCCCATCCTTCCACTCTCATTCTAGATATCTCTGTGACTTGAATGAGTGGATGGAGGAAGAGAACCCTCTGTCCCGCTTGGATTGGAGCCCTTTCTCCAGTTTATTTTTGTCTCCTCCCGAAGATGCTTGAGATCAGCACTCCTCAGTCGCTCGAGGAGGACTTTTTCCACGTAAAGTCTTTTTATCGCGTGCGCAGTCTTGAGATTTCAGTTGCGTATGGCACTCCTCTTTTTGTAGACAAAGTGTATGGCAACAGTTGTAGAGCAGTTAGGACTAGCCCTTAGAGTTATCTGCTCTTGAAGTGGTCTTTCTGCAGCTTCTCCACACCACGGAGTCGCCAGTTCAGCTTCTTCAGCTAAGGATTCTTCTGGCTTTGATTCTGCACTCCTACCTCTGTTTGTTGCCTGTTGGGCAGCTGTAGGTTTGGCTAGTGCTTTCTTTGGTGGCTCAAACTTCGTAATTTGCGTGGAGTCCCCAACTCTCACTGTACCCTTGTCCTTACGGGCATTAGTTACTGTGGGATACTGGTGCTTGGGCAGAGCCAATACCTTTTTCCGTAGTGGAGGAATCTGTATCAGAGTCTCCTTCATATTCTGGAGCTCTGTAATTTTTGTCGTCAAGGTTGCCGCTGCGTCTGTTTTCTCCTTGGTGTACTGACTCAAGGGAATGGAACAGTCTCTCTGTCTCTCCAGCTCTTGCTCCAGTTTCTGAGCCTTCTCACTCTCCCTCTCATACAGAGTCACCTGGTATCGAAGCTCCGCTTCCAACGATGCTCTGAAGACATGCAGCGTGGCCTTTAGCTCCTCATACTGCTCTGTGGGGACGTACTGGGTATTCAGACGTTCCTGCAGCGCTTGTACCTCTTTAGCAGCCTGCAGTTTTTCTTCCTGTAGCGTTTGATGCTTCTCCTCAGCATACTGGAGGTGTGTACACAGACCTTGCAGTTGGTTCTGCAGTCGGTGCTCTGCGTCAAACTTTTCCTTGACTTCTTCTGTTAACTGAAAATTTTCTTCTTTCAGTTTTTAGTTTTCTCTTTTTAATCTTGAATTTTCTCCTTTTTCAGTCTCTGTATTCTTCAGGGCATCTTTGCAGTCCTCCTTCCATTTACGCACATCTGCTTTGAGAATGACAATCTCCTGGCGTGAGACTTCCTTCTCTAGGTTGAGGGTCTGAAGCTCCTTCTGAGAGACTTTGAGATCTGTTTCAAGATTACCAATAGTTTCTTTAGCAATGTCCAGCTCCTCAGTGAGACTGTGTAGTTCCTTTCTGGAAACTTCTAGGTCTGTGCGGCAGCTGTTGGTCTCATGATGTGAGGCATCCAGTGCTCTGCGGAATGTCTGAACCTCTTTCTGAGATACGTCCACCTCTATCCGGACACTGTTGACCTCCTGTTGTGAGGCATTCAGCTCTATGCGAAGAGTGTGAACCTCTTGCTGGAAGACTGTCATCTGCTTCAGTGCCTCCTCATACTTCCGCTTTAGCGTAGCCACCATTTTATCAGATTGGCTCTGCTTTTCCTCCATGGCGGAAATAGTAGCCTTTGCAGTATCTAGCTCAGTCTTGAGATCCTCCAATTTGGTCTTGGCCACAGAGTAAATTGCGAGCACAGTCTTCTGTAGCTCAGCATTATTTTTTCTCTCCCTTTCCAATTCTTCACAGAGTTGATCACAGTCATGCCTGGCAGCTTGCAGTGCATCTTCAGGGCTGGTCAAGGGATCATCACTCACTGGCTCCGACTCCACTTCCCTGGGATGGTTGGTCGAGGGTTCCTCACTGTTGGCACCGGACAGACACTTCTTTGGGGTACACGACTTCTGCCTTGGGCCCTCTGGATATTCGGTTACCCGCGGGACAAATTCTCCATTTTCTCTAGGCTGCAGGGCAACTCGGTCCCCCTTTTCCTCCACAGGATCTGTGGACGTGTCTGTTCCTTCCACGGTAAGTGAAGAACCGCTTTTCTTTTTCTTTTTCCGCCTTTTTGATTTGGATGACACCGTCCCAACAGGGATATTGGGGTCTCCATCTTCATTTGAAATTTTAGCAGCTTCATTATATACGCCAGGCTTTTCTTGCAGCTGCTTTAGCTGACAGAAATATTCGGTGATCCACTGCTCCTGCTCTGTCTCCTGCTGATCATATTCGTCATCAAAAGGAGCGGTCTTTTCTGTTCGTGCCGAGTTCAGGCACCCCCACCATTCTTGGGGTGTTTTGTGGGTGTGACTCGGTTTGGGTTCCCCGTAAGAGATTTCTTCCTCTTTATTGGACTGGAAGGACCACTCTTCCGTGGGGTAGGGTTCATTACAGGAACGCTGCATCTTGTCCTCCATTTTTAGGCTATCAGGTGTAATTTTCTTCCTGACCTCAGGAGGCGCTATTGCAGCTGTTGCAACTGTATTTGCTAGAACCCCCAATTGTGGTAGTCCTACAGATGGGCATGTATTGCTTGTAGAAGTCGTAGCTCTCACAGGCATCTCTGTAGACTTTTCTTTCTTGGCAAATTTTTTTTTTTCAATATCAGCAGTCCTGTGCATGCATTTTCTTTTATCAGGTATACAAGATGTGCAGTTGCTAGGTAAAAAAAAAGTCTATTTGCTATACACCATTTACTTGCTAGGTGCTATCTCTCCGCTTCAGCAACAGAATTTGGTTTTCTGCCTGAGTTCAGTAATTTTCAGTCTCATCGTTGGGTATTATGGCATTCACACTTCACACTTTGGGTGTCTGTTTTGCTCCCAAGATAATAGGCATACTTTTTTACTTGCAGAAAAAAAAACATTATTTGCAGTGGACTCAACACTCAGCAATTGGCTTTGAAAAACCTTTTCCTTTATAGAGCAATTTTACACTCAGCATTTGTTTGCTAAAAATTCCCCTGCTTCAGCACAGTCTTGTATCAATTTTCACACTTTTCTGCATATACTCCATTCACAGCTGGTAGCCCTATGCGGTGTGGCAACCTTTATTTGCAAAAAATCAGTACCACTCGTGGGTCACCATCTGTATTCACTGCTTCAGTGAAACTTTTGAAAACAACAAACACCTATCCCTTTTTAAGGGCTGACTCACTTCTTGAACCCTGACTGTGGCTGGAAGGCAAAACCCCTATTTCAATGACATATTACGCTTTGTAATAGGCAAATAAAGTTTTAGCTGCTTCAGCAGTCTCTCCCCTCTTGGGATTGGGGCAAAGAGTCCATCTGTGGTTTTGTAAGTTTCAATGCAGTGTAAGTTTCAGTGGTGTGTCCCTTTAACTCTGATCTCTTCTGCATGAGGTTTTTTTTTTTTTCCCCAGAATGTTTGTAGGCAAAAAGCATAAAAAAAAATTTCACATAAAAATCTCCGGTCCTTTTTAACTACAAGGACACCTCTTGTCCCACCTCGGACACCAAATATAGACGGACGTTCACAGAGGTACACAATTAGGAGGCTTTATAATGTGAAATTATAATAGGCTTTATTGTGCCTGTTCCTTTTCATCAGGAAATTATCCAAACACAGGGGGGGGGGGGCAAAGCTTCCATTCACTTGGGAGTATTTCTAGTGAAATCCTATGCAATTAGTTCACATCTCCATTAGTTAAGCATGTCTCGCAGCCCCAAAACATATAGCATGAAAATAAGCAGATATAAGCAGTCTCTTAAGAATAAAAGTCTTATCTGTTTTTTGGAGGGAAAATCTTCTCACTTCCTGGTTCAGCTTCAGGTGTAGTAGTTTTCCCTGTGTCTTGAAATCAGCTCTGCTGTGCAGAGCTCAAGACCAGCCAGCTCCAAAGGTCAGCTCTCAGTCAGAGCTAAGGAGAGTCACTTCCTGTCTCAAAGGCAGGCTTTTTGTAAACAATCTAATCAGGCAGGTGGTGTTTAGTAATTAACTACCACACTGCTAGATTAAAGGCACATTACTGAACAGGGATAAGTCCCCTGTTACAAACCCGTGGAGCCCTGGATCAACTTTCTTGTTGCTGTATACCTGGATTGCTGCAGATAGCCATCCCTGAACCAGGAGCTCCGGCATTGCGCAAGTATCGCATTTATTTGCAATTTTTTGGAGTGCTACACACCCATATATCTCTACATCTTTGCATTTAAAACACCATTGAAATACAGTATGTTTATAAATGTTCTGCATGTGTAAAAAATATAAAATTCATATGTATATTCATGGTACATGTGTAACTGACTGCACTCCAAAAATTAGAGTGCTAGCTCTTTCCTAGCGCAAGTTATCTACTTAATTGAATGGGCTCTGTGATGTGATTTGCGGTTTGACCTATAATTGGTCTGGGTTACAAGCCGGCATACAATGTATCCGTGCTGGCTTTTGATCGGTAACCGCAGACACACGCCAACAATTCAGCTTAAGTGGATAACAAGACTGCTGGATACATTTTGACAAGACGGCACGGCACTTCAGCTAGCCCGAAAACCAGTTATCCAATTGACTTTGTGGTTTAGAGGTCTAAGGCTTGGGAAGTGATACCCATCTTCAAAGCAGCCACTTATTCACCGGCACGATTCTTCACTTAGCGCTTGGTTCAGAGCTAGAAGCTCCCCCTTGTGTCACAAATACAGTTAGCACATTTTCATTCATTCAGTTAACTGCAGCTAGCTTCAGAGCTGCAACACACTAAAGATAGTGTAGGGGAAAACATGATATTATGGGGACACTAGTTTAACCCCTTCAGTCCCAACAGGGATTATGGTTAACCAGCTGGGCATAATACCTTTATTATTGGCCTGGTTAACCCTCTCCCGCCACAGTGGCACTCTTACATCACCTGGGTGATATGATTAATGTAAATTAAAATATTTTTAATTAAATCCAATTAAAATATAGGTGGTCAAAATGATGATTAAACAAAGTGTTGATCCTGTTGTATAAACACTGAATGTATGTCCAGGATCCAGAATGAGAATGATAGATACATTTTGTATTTATAACCTGTCAAGCTGTAGAACAGATAGTCTACAGTAAAGCAGTGTGGATACAAGATCCACTGTCCTACAATGAGAACAAGACTATAGGGTAGGTAAAATGTGCTGATATAGTGTTCATACACAAGACAGGTATACTGTCAACATAAAGTCCAGACCCTGAGTGGTGTGCCTAATGGTGGCACAGTAATGCAGTCAGTATCTACAGGGTCCAAACATGGTGTCCTGCTACAATGAAATAATGCCTGCTATAAACACGTAGTGTGCACTTAACTGACCGACAGTATAAGTATACGTAAATGATAGGGTGTACCCTAAGTGCTGTGGCCGTGACTACCACAGATGAGGCCTTGTGTGTTGTGGTACATTACTCTGTCAAAACCAGCAAAGTTAAAGCAGCCAGGCATAGATGAGTGTAAACGTAGCTGGGTATAAGAACACTTTGTAGCATGTAAATAATGACTCCCTTGGATATCGTCATTAACAATGAACAATGTGGTTGCTGATTGGAAGCCGTGCTGGTAACTCCGCATGCCGTTTTCCAAGAATATAGCAGTATATGCTGCCCAATGAGCCTGGCAGCAGTAACCGATAAGACACTGCTGATAGTGAATGTGTTATTGTGTCGCTGAGGAGTAAGCACTATAAAAGGTGCGCTACAGCTGAACTAATGAATACCGCACACATCTACCTTGGGTGTAGGAAGTATACACTGTCAGTTAGAATATACTTGCCAGTGGGTAACAAATAGTCTATTGACCAGAAGTAGCCTGCCATGTTGACATAAGAGCCACTGCTGCTAATAAAACTGACTGGTACAAAGAGTCCCATAATAACAGCAATGTAGATGTGAGCTGCTGTAGTGTAACCGTGACATAGGAAGATCAGCAAAGTATGCTAATGGAAAGATGTACCCGCGTCAGCAAAAGCCCCTAATTACCTGGATTGACCTCCTCTGGTAGGTAATTATATCCCCGCTGTGAGCCCGTTGAGTGAGGAACGATGTATACTGCTGTGGTGTCCTAGAATAAACTCACTGGAATACAGCAGTAAGTCTAATGAACGGACACCGTCGTGGACGTCGCTTGATCAGTAGATCCCTTCTCTTCAGTCGGTGATACCAGGTGCTGGAGCGGCAGGAAGGTATACAGACATTTCACAAGTGCACCAACAATAACACGCAGGTGTGGGCCGAACTGTCACACACACTTTGGGTAGGTTGACTCTGTGGACACCAGGGTGGTTGGGTGCCCAGGGGCACCTCAGTACTTTGGGGTAAACCCCACCGGGGTGTGGACACTGTGTTGGGGGCATGGTGTGGGGGTATGGCCCTACGAGGCCAGAGTGGTTCTGTATTATCATTTTTATTATGCATGCAGTAAACGTATCATCAGTGTGTGTATTTCTTATATTGTCCTGTGATGGGACTATCCAACACTGTTAGGATCCCGCACATGTGGAGGCGCTGGCATCAGAAGGCTCAAATATACCCCAGGTTAAAAGCAGCAGAGGCTGAGGCCTCCTGTGAGCCGTAGGTAACGCACCACATACACAGTAGCCGCCATATCACCCAGTGGGTGGGGGAAAAGTGCGCTACACTATTATTCTCATCTCCAAACAAATCCTAATTTGTTTCTGCTGCTTCCTACTGTAAATAGCCACTTCCTGTCACATAGCTTGAATGCTGCTATTGCTGTTTGCAGTGTTACTGTTACTGGGCCTACCCTCTTGTTCAGTTCGTTTTTTTTTTTTTAATTAAATATTTAAAAAAGAAGGTTTTAAAAATTATAGTTAATCGTGCTTATAAATGTGTGTTACATTTAAATTGTTATGTTAGATTAATCCTGTTCTAGTTCAAGGCTGTGCTAATGTCCTTTTTTTTTTTTTTTTTCAAATTAAATGCAACGTGTCTAGTTGCACTCATAGATATATTTAATAGCTACTACTAGTTAATTTATTAAACACTGTAGTAGTTGTATTAGTTGTCGATTATGTTAAAAACCAAATCAGAAGAAAAAAGTTCATCTTATGTTAAATTGTTCTACAGTATTCTAGAGACAACCTGTGGAGGGTTGAATTGATGATGAATAAGCGTAATCATTTAGTAGTGGTCACAAAATAGAACAATAAAACAACAAGACAGTTGGCAAGAAGATTGAGAAATTCACAGCATAATGCAGTGATGTGAAAAACTTTTTTTTCTAAATTAGGTAGTTGTTATTACGATTATCAAAGCTCACAGGAAAAGTGCATTTAATTATTAACCACTTTCATCATACAGATGTAGCCAAACTTATTGTCCCTGTGACCACAAGAAACTAAGTGTCAGTTATGCATGTTCTATGGAACCTGGTTTAAATGCATACTGTATGCGTGTCATTGATTTTCTGCACATGCGAACTGTATGTATATGGAATGCATGCGCAGTACAAGTATTGATAATTGCATGGAACGCATACATTACCTTCATTATCTCTTGATGTATTTCTTATGTTCATCAACCTGCTAAACCTGCAAAAAAAAAAAAAAAAAGGAATATACTTTTTTTAAATAATACAATCTTCCCTTTAAAATGATGGCACCAGAAAAAAATGGCTGCCATCACATGGTAATCCAACCAATCGGATTGGGAGATATACCATGTGAGGCATCACGTGGTACACCCCTAATCTGATTGGTTGTAGTACCATGTGACAGCTTCCATTTTTTTTTAAGGATGTGACATCTTCTTAAAGGGAGGAACATCACATCCTAAAAAAATGGCTGCCATCACATGGTATTACAACCAAACAGATTGTGGTCGTACCATGTGATGCCTTACATGGTATATCTCCCAATCCGATTAGATGGATTACCATGTAATGGCAGCCATTTCTTTCTGAGACATCATTTTAAAGGGAGAGAAGCATAGCCTTCCTGATTGGCTGGCTCCCTTTAAGATGCCACATACTTTTTTTTTTTTTTTAAACCCTGTCACATGGTACTGTACACCAGCCAATTGGAGTGGGGGTGTACCATTTGACACCCAAATGTGACATCACAGCCTTGTAAACGGCCTGTCCCTTCTCATTTGAGCTTCAGAAGACAACGGGATAACATTCACCCCATTGGTTTACAAAGGAAGAGAGAAGACTGAAGATTAGAAAGAAAAGAAGGAGGAAAGTAGAAAAGAATGAATAACTCACAGGGGAGACGTCTCTTCCATCAAGATATGATCACGGAATTCTTCGCATCAGCTGTTGAGGAGCATTGCATTGCGGGACAAGGGATGGTGCACACGTAGGATGGGGGTGAGAGACATCAAAAGGTAAGAAAAACATTGATTGTATGTTATGTAATTGTGTATTTTTTTAGGTTGCCCATTGACTGCCAATGTGTTTATCTACGCCCTTTTCGGACTATAGATAAGCACAGTGATGAGCAATGCATTTTTTGGCAAATGCTTGTTTTTATTTAATTGTTATGTATTGTATTTTGTGATTTTTTTTTTAGGTTGCCCATTTCTTTTTAGTGTGGCAATCCATGCCCATATAATGTGTGAAATGCTTGTTTTCTTTAAATGTTGTGTTTTATTTTGTATAGGTAAGGGTGAGATGGGTGCTCCAACCTCTGGGAACCTTGTCCCTCAATAATTTCTTAAAGGACTCCAAATAGACTATAACGGAGTGGGTATGCTTTCAAATGACCTGTGAGTCACCAACATGCGCCATGATCAACAATAGTGCAGGTAGCGTGATAATACTAAAGTCACTTCACATAAACCTCATAATAATGATCCAGTTACAGGTACTCCTCCATATTGGTCAGAATGAATAATCAAGATAATCTTACCCACTCCTGCAGTCTCTGGTAGTACATTTATTTGTACTGCTTTAAAACATTTCCCCTGCTGTTTATGTATTTACAATCTGAACAGGGGATTGGCATAATGTGTATTGTACTACTATGTATGTGTGGGGTTTGGGGCAACATGGGTTAGTCACCAGTGGTGACGTCACCCTGTGTTTATATACACATTAGCTGGGGGATAATATTTTTTCACAGTCGCTGGGCATGTGTATTCACAGGGGGCCATGGCAGATATTGCAGTGTTGTCCCTGAGGTACCCTGGGCTGTTCGCGGAGGGACTAAAGGGTCGTTGCGGAGCACTCTCTAGCTGGAGTGTTTATTGGCTGAGGTGCTGCGCACGGACCAATCAGCCATCGGGAGGTGTATCCTGGGGGGCGGGGACTCACGGCGAACTATCAGGCCACTTGGGAGATGTGGATGAAGTACAGCTCTCTGGCGGGCATTTGCTGGCTGAGAAGGGGGGCGTTTCCACTCATCGGCACAGGGACTGATGTAGTGGCACCTCGTATGAAGTCACGCGCATGCGCAGTAGAGGGGTGTGTCCGTGATCAATTATCTTTGATTTTTAAGGTTATGAGACGTGTATATAAGCGGTCTAGGTTGCCCCAGGCCCTATACTCCTTGATAATGGACTTGACTGTCCAAAACGCGTAGGAGGCTTTTGTTCCCCTCCTGGGGTGATGTTTTTATTTGTTTTGTGCTGAATAAATAGGATTTTATTTTTCACCACCTGGCTCCCTGGCAGTGCGCTGTCTCTCTTTTTTCTTTTGCTCGTGTTTTATTTTGTACCTGTTTTTTGGGGGGGGTTTTAAGCTTGATCCTTCATTGCATAGTGGCAAATCATGTCCATATTATATGGTCATGGTGTACCACTGAGCCAATCATTTTGTTTATTGCCATTTTATTTAATGAAATGTAATATATTATATTTGGTGCTTGTTTTTTTTTTTATTGATAGATTGTCCATTCATTGCTATAGTGGCAAACCATGGCCATATTATTGCCATGGTTTACCCCTGTGCTAATCAATGGGTAGCGGGGGTGGGGGTAGTTTCCCCAGGGAGGGGCTAAAGGGATTAAAGGGCTAGTGGCCATTAGTTTGTTTTTTGATTGTAATGTTGCTGCCCACGGAGAACAAGGAAGCGGAAGATGGTTATGAGGATGGCCTTCATTCATCCCAGCAGGGGCAAGTAGAACCTTTATTTACTTTATAATGACTGCATAATGTTTTATTTTTTAATGGGCAAATGAGCTATTATCCAGATCGGGATAATACTTATTTTGCCCATTACTGTACTGTATGTGTTGGTGGAGGGGGGTTTGTTGGGGGAAGAGGAGGTGGGTAGTAAGGTGCCCATTCATTTCTATTGGGGTTATCTTTTCTCCCATTGAAGCATAGGTAACCACACTGGCAATCAATGGGTGTATTGGCTAGAATTGTGTTTTAATGTTTATTGTGGGTAGTGGACGTGGGTGAAAGTGGTATTTGGCCCTTGGTGGGTGTTTATTCCTACTGGGTGGGTAGCGGGAGGGGTTAATCCCTTCATTACCATAGGGGTAATACTACTAAGGTAATGAAGGCGTTAACTCTTCCCGCAAGGCTTAAACACCCACCAGGGGCCAAACACCACCTTCACCCACCACCGCTACCCACAATAAATCAGACACTGGTATTTAGCTCCTTCATTACTTTAGATAAGTAAGGTAATGAAGATGTCTGTAAATACAATTTAATTGCATTGGATTGAAGCAGGGGTCTCCGGAGCTGGTATTAGTGCTGGGCAGCTCTGGTGACTCCCTGCTTGAATCCGATGCAGGAAAAATACATTTTTGTGTCAAAGTCCTACTGCAAATCCCATGTGAGATGAAATTGTTGAGTAGCTCGCTAGGTGAGAGCCTCGATGTTCTTATCGGAGCTACTAGAAAAGGGAGATTTTCTGAAAAATGCGAGTTGGAGCTCCTTTTGAGTTCCCGCTCAGTGTGTTTGAGCAGGAGTGAGCAGGCATGAGACCGCTCAGGGAGATGCACGTCCTGTATGAGTTTGGCAGGTTATCGGAGCTTTCTGAATAGCAACCTTGCCAAATCTTACAGGAACTGCGCAAAAAGCTTGTTGAGTT
The DNA here is from genome assembly GCF_040206685.1 of Ascaphus truei. Classification (NCBI taxonomy): domain Eukaryota; kingdom Metazoa; phylum Chordata; class Amphibia; order Anura; family Ascaphidae; genus Ascaphus; species Ascaphus truei. The sequence continues at coordinate 205,352,100 of NC_134484.1, read as the reverse complement.
AGTTATCAAAGCTACTAAAATTGGCCCATATGTGCCTACTCTAAAAAATGTTTGCTTCTTCTTGAATACTTATAGAAATAAAGGCTTAAAGTACTTCAAGTTTGATGGAAGGCATATTCAGATCTTTGAATTTATGGAAGGGAGGGTGATAGATTGCCTTCACATGAACAAAAGGCTGGGGGGGAGGGGACAGTTGGGACCTTAGCCACTGGTATTTGACCACAGGTGATTTTCTTTGTTTATAGGCCTTAGAAAAACAGGGGTTGAGGATAGTGTATGCAGTGTTTGTCTATGCAATATTGTAGTTTGGCAAGTTCTGTCAGTATTGTGGCCAAATCTCAAATTACTGTCAGCACTCAATTAATGTAAATATTACACAATTGCAGTTAAATAAAATCTATGCAAGTTAAAGTCCCATAGTATAACAATATAATAATGTACAGTTAGGTCCGGAAATAATTGGACGGTGTTTCACTTTACAGATGGACAATGACCCAAAACATACTGCGAAAGCAACCCAGGAGTTTTTTTAAGGCAAAGAAGTGGAATATTCTGCAATGGCCAAGTCAATCACCTGATCTCAACCCGATTGAGCATGCATTTGACTTGCTAAAGAAAAAACTTAAGGCATAAAGACCCACGAACAACCAACAACTGAAGACAGCTGCAGTAAATGCCTGGCAAAGCATCACAAAGGAGGAAACCCAGCGTTTGGTGATGTCCATGCGTTCCAGACTTCAAGAAGTCATTGCCTGCAAAGGATTCACGACAAAGTATTAAAAATGAAAAATTTATTTATGATTGTGTTAATTTGTCCAATTACATTTGAGCCCCTGAAATAAGGGGACTGTGTATGAAAATGGTTGCAATTCCTAAACATTTCATACAATATTTTTGTTCAACCCCTTGAATTAAAGCTGAAAGTCTACACTTCTATTGCATCCCGGTTGTTTCATTTCAAATCCATTGTGGTGGCATACAGAGCCAAAATTATGAAAATTGTGTCTGTGTCCAATTATTTCCGGAATGAACTGTATGTCTATGTGCCAACGCCAATTACTATAGCAAAAAAGTAGAAAATACTACACCAATTCACTTAGTCTATACTTGAATATAATTCGTGAGTAACAGAAGTTGTTTCAACATTTTTTTGACCGTTATTTGTGTAAATTAAACCGAAGAGATCAAAAACATACATCAACTATTGGCTGTCTCACGTACAGTTTCATCCTACAAAATAATTGTGAGCTTTTTACTTATAAAATGCTTAAAGTTCACTAGGCTTTCTCCGATTTAGCACATGCGTGTCTTTGAATTAAGACGCACACGTTTTCTATGGAACGCATATGTGGGTTATTTGGGAAGACAGTTCTAAGTAAACTTAAATTTACCTTAATTATCCACGAGCAGAGGCTGAAAATTGGGTGGAAGCAACCCATTGTTCAAGTTGAATGACTTGATGAAAGGGGTGCGATGCCTATAGCAGTTCGACTCAATCATGTAATTAGGATGTAGGTTCATCTCATTTTCATAGTTGCGCGGTACGTAATGGTATTTGGGCAGGTAATTGGGTGGGAGCAGATTGGAGTGATCGGTTCAGAAAGGTCTATTCAATCTCTTTCAAAAGTTGCAATAGTCGAACATACCTATACATGACATGTGCAGTGTCCAGTACATGCTGCTCTTGTTGGGATGCACTATTCTAATAAAGTATTCATTAATGCTTAAGTTGTATAGATTTCTTTCAGCCTTTTTTGTGGTGGTCTTAAAATGGATAGTTCATCGCTATATGCGAATAAATGTCTGAAAGGGTTACCCTCTTATCTGTACTGTCCTGATGGCAGAATATATCAAATAGTACAATTCCAAATTGTGGGGAAATAGTTTCAGGTGAGAAGAATCCTGCTTGTGGACAAGCACAACACAGACAAACAAATTCTTCAAAATGCAGGTCTCCTCTAGGACAGAAGTACAAAGCACATCTCTACTCACAAGTTCATAATGCAATTCTTCATTTATTGTGACCACCAAAAACAGAGGAGGAACAACATTTCATGTCCCATATGGACCTTTTCCCGTGATAAAAAGTCCAGATGGGACCTGAAACGTTGCTCCTCCTCTGTTATTGGTGGTCACAATAAATGAAGAATTGCATTAAGAACTTGTGAGTAGAGATGTGCTTTGTACTTCTGTCCTAGAGGAGATCTGCATTTTGAAGAATGTGTTAGAATACATCAAATAAACATAACTGCAGACAAGTCTTGTCTCGCATTTATGTGCCATGTTGAAACGGACAGACATTTGTTTAATGCAAAGTGTGATACAGCTACAGTGCAGTACTTCTGATGAAAAGTTAAAAAAAAGTCATATTAAGCAAAAAAAGGCAGTGTTTAAAGCAAGCTATTTCTGCATTGTATCTTGTATTGAAACACAAGTGAAGTTCTTGGTATGTAAGGGCACAGATACTGTACAACCGCATCTGCAGTACTGTATGCAATAAATGAATCCTACAGGTCTGTACAGATGTAGCAAGACTTACTGTTTTCGGTGCCGCAACAAAACAAGTGTAAATCCCCGGCATTTATTTGCAATTTGTGCCTCCCTATAGCTAGTTGGTATCATAGACAAAGATACTGTATTCAGTGCACCACCTGCAGGACACACTTGCTGAATTATTACATAAATAACCCCATAAATAATGTCGGGTGACCATACAACGCCGACAACAAAGTACTCATGTGGCTATAATCTCACACCCGGCTGTGGTGATGGGGACAGCAAGTCTAGCTACATCGTTATTGAGAGATGGAACAGTAACTGTGGTTTAAGACATACTGTACATACACATTACTAAACAAGCAAAGCACCGTCTGTGCCAAAGCCAACCTGGATGTTACAAAATTGCCTCCATTGGTAATTGCCAAATGTCAATTGCAAACTAGAGGTTAAGTGGTGCTACTGGTGTAGCATGGCAGTTTGGGCCCCGACTAGTGGGTCAGTCTAAAAAATATATAACTGATCTCATTTATGATGCAATATTTGACTGTTTCGGTTTTGCAATGGCAAGGAGACAAATATTAATGATGATTGATGATGGTGTTTGTGGCAATTGTGGTGGAAAACAAGCTACTGCACCGACACACTTTATTCGAGCAAATACCCGGTATGTACCTGGCAGATACCTGGAATGCGCCACTCCTCACCTCTGACAAGCCCCGTTGCATTTGCCTTCCCAGCCTGGGTTCATGCCTGGCTGATGGGCGGCTGATCTGTTAAATGATAATGATTAGGATTTAATAGGCTGCAATGCTTCGCGTGTCTACCAGATGGCATAAATTCATGAATTGTAATGCAGTATATATATATATACTGTGCAGTATTGCAGCCAGCGGGAATAAAATGCTTCAATCCCTGCTTGGAAAATAACTCAATGCACTCGGGCAGAAAACAGTCACAAACCTCAATACACCCGGGTATACCCGAATTCGTGGGACTAGCCAAGCTCGAATAAAGTGTGTCGCCAGTGTACGGATAACAGTGACAGGGGCAAAAAGCCAGTCCATGGACAAATTATACAACTGAAAAGCTTACCCAAGTGTAGTTTACATCAGACAGTTAGCCTCTCTGATCAGTTGTGTTATTTACTTATTGTTATTACTGAATTGGATTTACTACTAAATAATACTCAGAGTCAGTACCACATTGCTACTAGACTAGTGGCTCTGCACGATACACTTATTCACACAGATATAAGACTCAAAAGAGTGATGACTATACAGGGTAAGTATGGTGAGCAAAATTTTAACAAAATAAGAGTATGTCCTTGGGCTCTCCCTCACACCCGAGCGCTACTGAGAGATGGAACAGTAACTAGTTTTAGGACATACAAATGTTAAACAAGCCAAGCACTTCAACAACTACCAAACTAGATGTTACATAATGGTGGCTGGCTGGATGGCCTGCAGTGTCAGGTGTCATTTTCACCATAGATATGTTGACCTGTCTGGCATAGCATGGAAACAAAGATGCTGGCTTTTTTAGGCCCCACTAGATGGTCAGTCCCAAAAAAGTATAACTAATATCATTAATTCCTGATACCATATTTGCACGTGTTAGTTTTGCCAATATGATTATGATGGTGGGACACACAAGCCACAGACAGCACACAATGACACTGACTCAGTGGCAAGTCGGTATGTGACTAATTATGTAGTCTCAAAGCATAACTAATTTTAGTTTCTCAGTCTGCATCTCGGCCGCTTGTGTTAATTACTTGCTATTGTTACTGAATTACTCAGTCTCTTAATGCTACTAGACTAGTTGCAGTGGACAATGCATTGAGTCACACAGATATAGCAGAAGAGTGCTGACCTACTGTTCTCAGGTTAAAAATGACTGGTGGCGGTGGCATATGAAAAACAACACACAACAATAAACTGACAGAAGGCACGCAGTGACAGACTCTGTGGCAATTGGCAAATCAGTCTAAGACTGACTTTACAGCCACAAATCTTAGTGACATTTAATGTGATTTCATTATTGTTGTTGTTACTTAATTACTGAACTCCTTCAGCCAGACAGTCACTCAATGCAACTAGACTAATGGCTGTGGAGCACACAATGCTTTGATTCACACAGATAGAACACTCAAGAATGTGGACTTCGTGTTCTCAGGTTAAAAATTATAGTGAGCAAAATGTTAACAAAATAAAAGGTCCCCACCGTGCATGCATTACCGAGAGACAGAATAGCAACTGGTTTAGGAGCCAGACATACAAATATTAATAAACACAAGCCAAAAAACCCTTGCCTTGAGGCCTGAGAGAGAAAAAAGCAGCGATGTTAACATTGTGTTGTCGATTTTTAAAAGTGGGACTATCCTAAAGAGGTGACTATGCATGTGTCAAAATCATCCAAATGTGATGACAGGAGCACTAACCTGGTAGTTACAGGGAGAGCCTTGAGCTATTTTATTAAAATCACACTCCACCAGCCATAGAAATGTCAAGGAAAGACTGATGAATAAGAGCAGACACCTACCAAAGGTTGTCTCTTTTTGTCAAAGTGAAAAATGGTCTTTAAAAGAGAATTGTGAGAATCTCAAAAGGAGAATTCATCCAAGGAGGGTTGTTATATCAAGAACATGTGCATTTTCAGATTTCTAATCTGACGACCTCTTGGAAGCTACTAGGTGGTACCATATTAGACTTTTTATTATTCTATGAAATGGTCTGCATTTATATATGTTCTTTGTAATCATATCCTGTAACAAGCACTGTACAGTTACATTACATTTCAGATTTATTATGTAATGTCTTTGAGCTCTAATTGAACCCATTACCTTTTTGAAGAGTAACCACATTCTTGGACACATTTTGCGCTCTAATTGAACCCATTACCTTTTTGAAGAGTAACCACATTCTTGGACACATTTTGCTAGATTGGGTTGTGGGTGTCTGACGGTAGGGGTAAATGTGACTGCTTTTAATAAAGATCAAGCCCTTCATAAGCCACAGCTGTCAATAATACATCTGTATTATGTGTATATATCTATGCATTATGGTGCCTGGTTCCATCACTTCAGGGACAGGGGTTAATTTCATTTTCAGCTAGAATGTGGCTACATGGTGGTGATCTTCTCAAGTAACATTTACCCCCATCCTTATCAGGGGCTGGGTCACATTACACATTACTGGGGGAAGGGAGATGAGATTAGCGCTTTGTTAGCCATGAGCTCAGCGTGTTTTAGTTGTGAAGCAGATTGCGTTTGGAGAAGCAGCTTGGGGAGAAGCTGTGAGGGAACTAGGACAAGCTGCAGTGGACATTGCAGGAAGACAGGGAAAATCTCTTTAGGGAGATCCCTGCACCTACGTTTATAGGTTCCCCCATTTCCCAGTTGTGTGGGTGTTGATTTACTGTACATAGTTGTGGATCTTCCTTTTTTTCAATATATAATTTTTATAAATTGTGTTTGTCTGGCGAATTGATCCTTGGTGTGAGTCTGGTCTCCCGTGACAATGTAAATTACATATTTTTCTAGCATAAGGTGGACCAAGGACTCTTCAGATTTTAAGGCCTAAAATGAATCCAGATGCTTGCTACATAATTGGGGTGTAGTGTGACAGTTTAAAGCATTAGTACTCATTTGTAACGCCCTGCATGGAGGTAAGCAAGATAACTGGCTGCTCTTCACACATTTCACACACATGCTACGAATATGCATGTGTGTATGTGACAAGTTGATAATCCAAAATATTGACTATTGATTTTCTGTCAAGAAGTAGCAGTATAAACAATATTATCGATAAAGGGATTCAGGCTTTATTGTTACTTAGGTTTTGCATTGTATAGCATTCCCCATTAGTGTAGCTTGCTTATTTTCAACCAGTGGGTGTACTCTAATGCTCTCAACCAGCATGATCGGTTTCTGAAAAACTAGTGGCATGAGTAAATGTCTTGCCATCTTGAGAAAAAAGCCACAATATTTTTTACAAGCCCACTAGGAATAACTCTTTACAGTATTATGGGCATCAATATCATGTCCTTTCACAGTCACTGAAAACAGATCTAAGGTTATTACTATATTTCGTCATTTTCACAGCCTGGTTGGCAGTGCAAAAAAAGATAAAGCAAAACCCAATCAGGGATAATCACGCCAGTTAAAAAAATGGCAGTTTTCACTTATGTGAAAAACAGACAGTGAATCCCTGCACTTCTCCCTTTGGGATAGCAATAAATAGGGAATATATATGTTTTACAGTTTTCACTTACTCTAGGTTACTGAAACTGTGGCTATGTGATTTTAATTGTATGATTTTAAAATAAGTTTGTTATTGATGATGTAAATAAACCTTTATGCAACAATGTTTTCCCCCTAAACTTACTGGAAATCCACAACTGCTCTTTATATCATGCCAGTTTTGAGAAAAGTCAAATACTAATATTGTAATTTGTTTCCACCTAAATATGTCTGATTGTTCCATTGCGGTAAGTGGTCCAATGGAAAAGTTACCAGATAAACTTGCTAAGGTTATACAGTATATGGTACAGGAAATGTGCATATTAGATTTCACCTGGTTTTTTTTCATACTATAACAGAATACAATAATTTTTTGTGAAAGCCAAGATATTAGTGAATGTCACCAGTGTATTGATATATGGCATTTTGAGGACTTAAATATCATTATTCATAGAGTATGTTTTTACAGTCTAAAATACATGTTCAGCACCTCAAGAGACTTTATTAAAATAAATTGTACTGTTTCAAACATTGTCCATTGCCTTAAGGAGACCACTATTGCAGACAGATGAGAAACAAGATGAAAAGACAGACTAAGGGGAAAAAAAGGAACAATTGCTGGAGGAAGGGAATAGACCAATCATTCATGACTCTGAGAAAGACATTTTCTGAAAGCAAATGTCACTTACAAGAGCACAGGGTACGGATATCATCAGCACCATGTTACGTGTGTGCATACATGTGATACATAGTTAAAGTATTCGCTGCAGGCATCTGCAATGGATGCTAGGCTCTACTATTTTTATACATGTGAGTAATATTTTGTGATATGTTACACCATTGTGGCCAATGACACTCATCAAAATTGAATTAGTAAAAAGACAAAAAGAAAAAAAAAAGAAAAAAGGTTAAACTAAACACTGAGCAAATCCGATTAACAGAAACTAAAACTCCATAAGTGTACTGCAATAATGGGCACAATACATTGTCACCTGTGATTTACATACACATGTTTTTTGGCCCTTTTAATTAGTATACAAAAGAACCACCTAAAAATAGAATTATGTAGCACCCTGTAAACAGCACAGGCTATACTTATCTTCCTTCTACTGTGGTAAGTCCTGTTAAGATCAGGCATCAGTAATCATCATGGGTTTTCCCCCTTCATAGCCCTATCCTGAGTGGTAGATGCAGGCCTGGAGTTGCCGGTTAGTTATGCTGGGAATATGCAGTTCACTTAGTATGCCGTGAGTCGAAGAATCCTGCGGATCGGTCCGAGGAGTTGGAGGAGACCGAGGTCTCCCCTGCGCAGAGTGCTGGAGCAGAGAGAGAGAGGAGTGGAAAGATTCAGCTTCCTTTAGTAGAGCTGATAGAATTATAGACTTGGTGGACCAATGCCCTCACCCCAATGCCAGGGGTGATGGGGAAAATCCAAGCCCCACCGCGAGGATAACCTCGGGGGTGGGCAACGGGGTATTGAAGCCCTAAGCCCAGACCATCCTGTCGGAGGAGAGACTTGGAGGGAAGGAGAGGAGGAATTATCTATGTGGAAGGAGAGCAGCGTAATAACAAGTCTTTGCTGTTGTTGTTGCGGCTACTGGAAGCCACTACCATTGGGAGATTGCTGATCTGTCAATAAAAGAGACTATTCGTTATTACCAAAGACTGTGTGTGAATTAGAAGCTATTACCCTGGGACCCAAGGGGTTCTTCTATACAGGTCCTGTCCCATATTCCTAGGAGTATAGAAGATGGAGGCGCTGCACCACTAAGACAAGATGGAGGCTATCACCCCAGAAGCCCGGTCCTGGCTCCCCCACAACATCGCGGGAAGCTCAGGCCCTCCTGTTCCTCACAGGTATGCACCACACCGCATGTAATCTGCCCTCATGCACCCTAGACACCACCGTAGAGTCTGGGCGGGGGGGGGAAGCAGGGTTACATTTGCAGGCGCTGAGAGATATGTCAGAACAGGACCGGCTTATAGCAAGGCGGAACGGGCAGAGCGAGATGCACTCTCCGTGCAAGTGTTGGAGAAGGATGGGTGCCCATAGGAGATGGCGTAGGAAGGGTGAATAGTTAGACCTGACCGAGTCCCTTGAGGCAGGTACCGTGAGGCAACTGAGGGGGGTCAGCCTGTTAACCAGTCCAGGGACCATGGCCCACGGCCCGCGCTATGAGTGGCCAAAAGCAGGAGACGCCCGTACCTAGAAAAGAGGTACCCTAGCTATCACCCACACACACGCACAACAGAACACCTGCATGGTAGACATCGAGTACAGTGCATGGAGGAGAGGAGTTCCGCTGAGCCTGGGGTACAAGCCACCTCAATTCAGTGAGAAACAGAATGCAGAGCACACCGTTGACAGTCAGTCAGTGTATTTTAGGTACGAGATAACCGTTAGACACTGAGGATAGGGCACATGGGCGTTTGGAGGATTCGCCCAAGATGGTGGCCATCCCTACATGTGCTCCGCGGAGCAAGGACAGTGATCTAAAATGGCGGTTCCCGCCAAGCCTGGAGCAAGCACGTGCGTTGTGCACAGAGACTATTAGGAGAATGTGGCGGGACATGTGTAATAATTTGGCGCCAAACCCGGATTCTTTGCAAGGGGAGCGGAGCGGCGCTAAAGCCGAAAGCCCACCCACCTGTGCCGTGAATGGTCAGAAGGCCAGGCCACGTCACGCTGAGGAAGAAAAGATCCCACCTCTGGATTCCACCAGAGGGAGGGGGCACATGGAGAACCAATCGGGAGAGTCCTCCCCAGCGAAGGGAGGGACCGGAAGCCTGAGCGAAGAGCTTCACTTTTGTCTGGCATTCGAGGAGCAAGGAGCTGGAACACTGAGCTGTTCTCACCCTGAGAGAACCATGTCCGAGATGAGTACTTCCATCTACCAATTACCAGGAGGCCTACTGGTAGTGGAGGTAGCGGAGCACGAATACATTCAGTGTTTGTGCGTCCACTGCGGGAGCAGACAAGTCCGGAAACCATCTGACGGTGAGCGCTGGTGCGGCCGGAGGCCCGTAAGAGTCCCACCGCAGTGGTGACTCCCAGTGCGGCAGAGACGGAGACGATCCTAGAGGAGTCCAATGTCATCAAAAAGCAGCAGAGCGGTAAGGAGATTCCACCACCCCCTTACTCCCGCCAGGAGCAGACCGCAATCCCGGCGAACGAGAAAGAGAGGCTTGAGGCCTACTTGTTAGACCGCCACCGCCCCCGCAGGTACTCGACGCACTTCCGGTGCGTGACCACGGAGCGGATGGAGATTCTGCAGGCGATACTGACGACGTCGTTTCCGGTTCCACCGTAAAGCGAAGGCCTGGAGGAATGTTCTCCGCTCGAAGCATAGACTCAGCCATTGCCCTGGCTACACTACAGAGTCGAGGCCCCTCCCGAGAAGCCAGAAGTATGGCGGGGAGTGCCTCTAAGAAAATGTTCATTGGGCATGGTGTCACCCGCTTGCTCGACAATGCCCGGGACGTTCCCCCAGCCCCTGCCCCTAGCTCCACTGCCCCAGCCACAGCCCCTGCCCCATCACGAGTGGTGCCACCGGGACCTACCAGGGATAAGTTATGTAAATCCCCCAAATACGCTAATGACTTGTGGGACTGGGAGTTGAGTGAAGAAGGGTCCGATGGGGAGATACAGTATTCAAGTGTTAAACCTGTACCTAACCCTGTGCCGTTTTCTCCTGCAGCTAGAGGGAGGGCCCGTGGGTCCCACACTCCAGTAGAGGCTGGGCCTACCAGCAAAGTGGTTCATAAGATGAACCCCACTACGTATTATAATGCCAAAGGGAGGAGAGATTGATCGCGGTCTACTGATGTGGGTACGTCCAGTGTATCATCACAGGTAGAGTCTGATGTAGAACGCACTAGTCAGTCCGCAGAGTACGAACACCGCGACAAATGGTGGGCGCCTTTGTTCACCGGATACCATGAGGGGATGGACCGTACGCGGTTCTTGTTAATTAAGAACGATGTAGTAGATCATTGGTGGGCTGCTGGTTCTTTCAATCCGCAGGAGATGGAGGATGAGTTAGATCACCGGTTTAGGGAGATAGAACAGAAACGTATTGTACCTCGAGGCCCCAGTATATTGTACGATGAGGTAGCTCCAGAGGAGCCTGTATTTTGGGTACTGCCGAGCAGGGCAGGGCACCGCACACTCACCAAACTAAGTCGAGCTGACTGGGCCATAGTCGCTAGATACCGGCAGTCACACGGGTATGAGTATCCTACGTGCCTGAGCCCATCATGAGAGAAATTGAAGAGAACCAAGACAGTTGGCTCAGGGAGGCAGTCCAGGAATACCTTCGGACCAAGTTCGGTCAGGGAGGGTATCACAATGAGGATAAGATTAGTGAGCTAGTACGCATATGGAGCATCGGTAGGTGTACTGCACCGACACACTTTATTCGAGCAAATACCCGGTATGTACCTGGCAGATACCTGGAATGCGCCGCTCCTCACCTCTGACAAGCCCCGTTGCGTTTGCCTTCCCAGCCTGGGTTCATGCCTGGCTGATGGGCAGCTGATCTGTTAAATGATAATGATTAGGATTTAATAGGCTGCAATGCTTCGCATGTCTACCAGATGGCATAAATTCATGAATTGTAATGCAGTATATATATATATATATACTGTGCAGTATTGCAGCCAGCGGGAATAAAATGCTTCAATCCCTGCCGGAAAATAACTCAATGCACTCGGGCAGAAAACAGTCACAAACCTCAATACACCCGGGTATACCCGAATTCGTGGGACTAGCCGAGCTCGAATAAAGTGTGTCGCCAGTGTATCTACATGCACGGTGTTACATACAGGCCTGAGCATGGGCCGGTTCAGTCATTCGCTGTGACCGTCACGTATCATAATGGACGGCGGGTAAGAAAGCCTGATCCAAGGCACTATCTGTAGGGTTCTCCATGTTGGGAGTACCCGGGTGTACTTGTATTGACTACCTCATTATGCCATGTATTATGACAATGTTATGTGTGCTGTTTCCCAGGTGGTTCGCCGCAGGATGGGTCTGCTAAAAATAGGTCCAAGTGGGGACCATTGGATTCCACCATAGGGAGAGTGTAGCCACCTGTAAACAGCACAGGCTATACCTACTGTATCTTCCTTCTACTGTGGTAAGTCCTGTTAAGATCAGGCACCAGTAATCATCATGGGTTTTCCCCCTTCATAGCCCTATCCTGAGTGGTAGATGCAGGCCTGGACTCTGCTGCAAGTGTGAGCAAGAGGGGAGGTTCTGCTGACATCACGAGGGGCGGGGCTAGCTCTATATTTAGCAGCCAACTCCGGTGAGTAGAGTTAGTTGATAGTGATATCGAGAGTCTGGAGTTGCCGGTTAGTTATGCCGGGAATATGCAGTTCAGTTAGTATACCGTGAGTCGAAGAATCCTGCGGATCGGTCCGAGGAGTTGGAGGAGACCGAGGTCTCCCCTGCGCAGAGTGCAGGAGAAGAGAGAGAGAGAGGAGTGGAAAGATTCAGCTTCCTTTAGTAGAGCTGATAGAATTATAGACTTGGTGGACCAATGCCCTCACCCCAATGCCAGGGGTGATGGGGAGAATCCAAGCCCCACCGCGAGGATAACCTCGGGGGTGGGCAACGGGGTATTGAAGCCCTAAGCCCAGACCATCCTGTCGGAGGAGAGACTTGGAGGGAAGGAGAGGAGGAATTATCTGTGTGGAAGGAGAGCGGCGTAATAACAAGTCTTTGCTGTTGTTGTTGCGGCTACTGGAAGCCACTACCGTTGGGAGATTGCTGATCTGTCAATAAAAGAGACTATTCATTATTACCAAAGACTGTGTGTGAATTGGAAGGTATTACCCTGGGACCCAAGGGGTTCTTCTATACAGGTCCTGTCCCATATTCCTGGGAGAATAGAAGATGGAGGCGCTGCACCACTAAGAGAAGATGGAGGCTATCACCCCAGAAGCCCGGTCCTGGCTCCCCCACAAAATCGCGGGAAGCTCAGGCCCTCCTGTTCCTCACAGGTATGCACCACACCGCATGTAATCTGCCCTCATGCACCCTAGACACCACCGTAGAGTCTGGGGGAGGGGGGGGAAGCAGGGTTACAATTATAAAAAAAACAAAACTTCAGACGTCACATGTAGGAACCGATTATAGAACTGATTAATTAACTGTAGCATGGGTATTAGTTGCCCATCTGTTAACATTTTACTCTTGTGGAAGCCGGATACAGACAGTCCTCGTTTTACAACGAATGGCTTATCCAACGCTATGCAATGCATACCTATGTTAATTTTTACAATGCCAAAACGGCTTATCCAACGCTCTTACGACGCTTTGCAAAGTTGTTTTTGTATATATAATATATATTATACTATATAATATATTATATTTTTATATTATATATTATATATAATACAGTATATGCACTATATGATGTATGTGTGTGTGCTGCATATCTTATTGTCTGCGTAAAATATTTTGTGTATTTTAGCATTAAAAATGCCTTCAGGAACGGAACCCTTCATTTAAACAGTGTTCCTCTGGGAAAACGTGTTTTGCTTTACAACGTTTCGCTATCCAACGCCATTTTGAGTAACGCATTGTGTCGGATAACCGAGGACTGTCTGTATATTGCTTCAGAACTAGAGGCAGTGCTTTATTAAGGGGCGTGCTGGCCGGGTACCTGCCAGGGTGCCAAAACGGAGAACAGCACTCTCTCCTACACGGCAGGGTGCCTCCCGTATGTGTTGGCCCCGCTCAGTCTGCCACGAGATGTGCGCGCGCACGTTCGTCACCCTTTTAGTTTTTTTCTATGGGAATTTTCAAACTAGAAACGACTCCCATCGGCGAAGTAGTGTTGACGCTGCTGCACTTGAAGGAGACAACTGAAGTTGTAATTTCAGCAGCGTCACGTGTATTTCGCCAGCCAATTACAAACACACACGTTGTTTCTTTTTTTCCCATTTATTCAAGTCCCGTCTCCAATCGCTTCATTCAGTCTGCTGTGGATGAGCACACCTTGCCCAGCAGACAGAGGCACGTGGACTCGCGCACACACACCACGAGGTAGTTGGCAGAGTGAATTATCCCTTAGTTGTGTGCGTCACTGACACTACTGCGCGGCGGTGGGGCCTCGCATGAGCGTGCGCTGGCCTAATTTATGGTATTTTGCTTCACTTGTGCCCTGGACCTCACCGCGCTCCAGAGATAGCAGGGTGGTTCAATATCTACCCAAATTAAACTCACTGAAAATTGATTTCAATCGTTTAGTCTATGAGATATATATATATATATTAAAAAAAAAAAGTCCAGAACAAACTTCAAACATTGTGCAATTTTACCCAGGTTTATTGACATTCTATAATAAGGAATATACCACAATACCTATTATGCAATGTTCACCAAGGGATGTTTATAATTGTCCACCTTACCTTTGTTTGTCCTGTCCCAGTATCTCAAACATCAAACAACCCTAGCCCTGAAACAGCTAATGTCAATATTCAGGAGCTGTTATATTCCCCCAAACATCAATGTTATCAAGCAGAACAAAACAAACTTGTTCCCTGGGTACACCGTGCCCGTGTGAAACCTTTTTCCCGGGTAGACCATGTGAGTGTAATACATGTTTCCTGGGTGTACCATGTGAGTGAGAGCCAGTTCTGAGACAGCAGCTGAACCCCAAGACATCCCCCACTTCCCATTAAAATAGGATAGGGAGTACGGACAGAAATGCCGCCATGTCTACGTGGTGGACCGGGGCGCCCAACTTATGAGCACGCTGGCCTACAGTAGTAGACAGTGAGGAAGTCGCAGTTAACACAACAGACAACTGGGATCACTGTATTTTGTTTCAGTTCAACTTTCTAGAGTTTTGCCTTGGCTTGAGCCCCCTTCTGCCCTGGGTCCCCAGCGCTTTGGAGATAGTGAGTGTGGTTGTTACCTTACATCACTAATATCCAGTGTTGAAAAATTAATTTTTCATCCCTTCAACATTGTGAGGATTGGACCTCGGACCCACCCCAGTGATGCATTCGTGACGCCCCTCGCGCAAGCACTGCAGTACTCCTGCCGGCACCGGACCTAGGCTCTGCTCCTACGCCACAGAGAACATCACTGCTCCCACTTCACGTCGTCGCCGCAATACCAGGGGCACTCAAGGTGTTAATGCTAACTCCCTTAATTATTACACAGCTGGGATACACGCCGCCCCTGCCTATCAGTACACAGTCTGTGTGTGATGACTCCCTGCCTACAGCCTTCCTATTGGCTCCCTGTGTTTTACACTACCGACACACTTTATCACACTGCGGCCAGATCCGCAAGCCGGGAGATTTCCCGGCTTGCTAGTGGCAGCCCCTCGGCGTGCCGCGCGTCACTGATGCGGTCACGCGTCATCGGGTGCCTGCGCCCCCTGCACGCGCGTCCAGGGCTCCCCGAGGGAGCCCTGGTGTCCCGCGATGTGGGGGACGGCGGCAGGGGGTTCCGGGGGACCCGGCGGACCCGGCAGCGGGAGGGAGAGCGCCCCGATCGGAGGGCGCTCTTCCGCTGCTTCGGCGCGCGCCCGGCACCCTCCGGCGCGCCAGGTTACTGCTGCGGCCGAGAACGGGCAAATGCTCGAATAAACTCGGCCGCAGCAGTATATGCTCAGCCAGCCCTAGGCAAATTGGTCGAGCATAAACCTTGTTTATGCTTCTAGTGCTTGCCACTAGCATCCTGCTTTTGCCTTTGCATTCTGCCTTGTTTATCTGTTACCTTTGACCTCAGCTTGTACTCAGACCTCTGACCCCTGGACCTCGGCTACACACAATGACCATTCTGACCTCTCTACTCTTGGATCCTGGCTACGCACAACGACCATCTGACTTCTCCAATCCTAGACCGCGGTGAGTATCACGACTAATCTGACCTCTCCTACTCTGACCCAGCTACACGACTATGACTCTGCACTCCGGACGCGGTTGCGCAGTTGTTGGTCAGTGTACTCCAACATCCCCACCTCAGCCCTGCGGTCCTGTCCTGTTTGTGGTGAGCACTCGTTACAAACATGCCTCCTACTGTAAGTTGTCTGTTTCTGAAAAGCGCAAAAGAAAAATTCAGCGAGAACAAGAACTTAAGAAAAATGGAAAACTATGTGGTGTTTTTTCTTTTAAATATGACAAACCCAACTGCTTGTCAGTGGAAATGTGTCAGTAAGTGAATCAGTTTCTCTTCATTCACCTGTTCCTGTAACCAGTTGTGCAGAATCTGAAGCCGATTGAGAGTTTGAAATGGAAAATACCATAGACCAATGTCAGACTTCTGCTGCGTCATCCTAACTTTCAAGTTCAAGATTCTGTCATTGACAGTCGCTCTGACTCAGAACAGTGTTCGTATCTGTGTGAAATTGCAGTAGCTACAGACAAACAAGAAGAGGCGAGTCAGGCAACTGATATTGCTGACATTAATTATGATAATCCCACTATGTGGCCTTCTGCACTGAATTCTGCAATCCACTCAAATTATTTCGCAAAGGTGTGTGCTAAAAAAAACAAAAACAAAAAACACATTTATTTATCCTGAGACACCAATACCCATTGTTTTTCTAATTCTATGCATTATGGGAAAACTACTAATGAGGAACCCTATTTATGAGCTTAGTTTGTGTACTCAGAGTCCAAATAAGATGTTTTGCATTTTTGCAAATTATTTTCTTTTGATCAAACAAAATCTTCCATGGCATCAGTTGGCAATTGCAACTGGAAACATCTTCAAGAATATTTAAGACACGACAATTCTCCTGCACGTTTGAACAAAAGTGGTTTGACGTATGTAACAGGTTTCAAGCCGGAAAAACACTAGACCAAGAACTACAGTCTGCTGTTAATTTATGTAGCTATGTAGCATTGTCCTGCACATGTCCAAAAACTATTTAATATTTTGTGGTGCAAATTACAAATTATTTGCCCCAAATACTGTAACAGCAATTTTTTAGGGCTGGTAGAATTACAGAGTAAATACGACATTACAATGCACAACATGTGCAATTTATCGTTTCTAAAGTAAATCATTGAAGTTAATGCAGCAAAACAATCCAGAACAAAATTATTTCTGTAATGGCATCTGGTGTTCGCAATAACATTATGAGCCAGAAAAGGTAAATATTTTAGCATTATTCTTGATTGTACGCCAGACGTGAGTCAGAGAGAAAACTCTCATTCACATTATGATATGTGGATATATGTGAATCTAATTAAATTATTCAAGAACCTTTTATCACGTAGAGAGAAATAGAAGAAACAGGGCCATCATTATTTGAAATTATTCTAAAATTGCTCAAGGACTCGAATTTAGATTTCGCGAATAGCAAGGGCCAGGGGTTTGACAGTGGTTCTAATATGAGAGGAAAGAACAAAGGTGTTCAAGCACACGTCGGGAAAATACAGGAGCATTTTTCATGCCTTGTGGCTGTCACTCTCCCTTTGGTCCGTAAAGATTCTGTAATTTCTTGCACAGAACCGTGTTTCATTTTTTGGGGTAATACATTTTTCATTTTTAAGATTTCTCATTCAGTCATGCTAGGCATTTGGAACAATGTTCTATACCGTACACAAATTGTGTGCAAGATGATGCAATCCAGTACCATGGACTTAAACTCAGCTGTGCAATTGTTAAAATTGTGCACAAAGTATTTACAGTACTTGAAAATCGGTCGTCCAATGGCTTCAAGAGAGCTCTACTGGATGTAAGAGAATTAGCCAAAGTTTTTAAAGTGGAACCAATTTTTGTTGGGTAGAGGGTGCGTTGCAAAACTGTATATTCGACAACGAGGGCAAAACACAATGTTATCATTGACAATTCAAAATGAAGGTATTCAATACAATTTTAGATAGGAGAAATTGTCGTATCACGTGTAGCCCCCTGTTAACAGCACGGGCTATATATATCTTTCTCCTACTGTGGTAAGTCCTGTTAAGGGCAGGCGCCAGTAGTAATCATGGGTTTTCCCCCCTCACGCCCTTCCTTGAGTGATAGATGCAGGCCCCTGACTCTGCTGCAGGCATGAGGCAGAAGGGAGGTCATGCTGACATCATGAGAGGTGGGGCTGACTATTTAGGAGCCAGTTCCTGTGAGTGACAGGGAGTTCGAGGTCTAGTTTGAGTCTGTCCTGGGAGTTGGAGGAGAGGAGTAGGTCAAGCTCTCTCCTGGGAGCAGGAGAGAGAGAACTCTGGCCTATTAGTTTGGAGAGTGAGCAGAGCTCCGGTGGACCAATGCCCCTCACCCAGTGAGGGGGTGATGGGGAAGATCTATCTCCACCCAGAGGATACCCTCTGAGGTGGGCATTGAGGTATTGAGGCCCCTCACAGACTATCCTGTCGGAGTGCATCTTGGAGGAAAGGAGAGGAGAGGAGAAGGCCTGTACACATTTGGAGTGGAAACAAAAGAAAACAGCGCACAACGCCAAATAGTGAAGCAAATTCAACAATATATTATAGAATTAAAAAGGGGGTAATATATCTGCGTACATGAAAAAAGTTGGTAAAAGGCATGTAGTGTGTATCACACTGTTTACCACTCGGCAGCTGTTAGCTGTAGATTCAGGTGCTTGCTTCCCTCTGCTGCTGCAGCTCAGTTGATTCTGGGGCAGGACGTCAGTCTTTTCACTCCCAAGGGGATTTCCCTTCATGCAGCCAGGTTCAGCAGCTGGTACTGGGGCTCGGTGAAATCGCTCCTGCTTCCTGGCCGATATGAAGCTGCTCCTGTACCTCGGCAGGTGTATCCTCTGCACAGAGGTTAAAACGCAGCTTGCTGGGGTGCCCTCAGCGTGCCACGATGCCGCTCCGTCGCGGGACGCTGTGTAATGACGTCACTGTCTACACAGCAGTGGTGGATTCAATAGGGAAGTTTGAACAGTCTTACAAAGTCTCTCACAAGTGTCCAAAACAGCACATTGGATGAAATAAAAACAGGACAGGCCAATACATAGACAAAGGCCAATGTAAGCAGATATAAGGCAATAGAATGTTACATCCAACTAGTTTCGTAGAATTAACTACTTCTTCAGGGGCGATTTCACCGAGCCCCAGTACCAGCTGCTGAACCTGGCTGCATGAAGGGAAATCCCCTTGGGAGTGAAAAGACTGACGTCCTGCCCCAGAATCAACTGAGCTGCAGCAGCAGAGGGAAGCAAGCACCTGAATCTACAGCTAACAGCTGCAGAGTGGTAAACAGTGTGATACACACTACATGCCTTTTACCAACTTTTTTCATGTACGCAGATATATTACCCCCTTTTTAATTCTATAATATATTGTTGAATTTGCTTCACTATTTGGCGTTGTGCGCTGTTTTCTTTTGTTTCCACTCTCTTAGTGTGTGTGGGGTGCTGAGCCACCCCTGCGTTTAAAGCTGCAGACGCCATTATCCCCAACACGGTTATGTGGCACTTATTATTTAATGTATAATTATCTCACTGTGGGAGTTGTGGTTTAATTTTTTATAAATTTTTTATCACTAAATTGATGGTATAGTCACTGCACTGTATATATTTATACATTTAAACTTTATAGGTAGTTAGGTAGTAGCGCACAGTTTTGTTTTTTGTCTTTACACATTTGGAGTGCCTTGTGTGCTACTGCTGCTGTGTGCTGCCAAGGCTGCTGTGTGCGAGCTAGAGACAATAAAGAGACATTGCTGATTTTACCAGAGACTGTGTGCGATTCTGGAGCATCCACCCTGGGACCAGGGTTATTTCTTTTATACGGGTCCTACCCCATATCCCTGGGAAGGTATAGAGGATGGAGGCGCTGCACCACCACTAAAGAATGAGGCAACTACCCCAGAAGCCTGGTCCTGTGTCCCCAACATCATCGCGGGAAGCTCAGGCCCTCCTGTTACTGGCAGGTACACACAACTCAAGCACATGTAGCCAGCCCTCACACACCCTAGATATAGCATCTGTGTCTGGAGGGGGTAATATGGGTTACATTTGGAGGCGAGCTGCTGAGATCCAGAACAGGACAGGCTTACAGCAAAGCAGAGCGGGAAGAGTGATGTGCACTCTCCGTGCAAGTGCTAAGGAAAGTAGGGCATGCCATACCGGGGGTAGTCAGGGGAGCGTGGACCTCCGATCCCGCACAGTACGCCCTGGGTGCCCTAAGAGGGTGGCGTAAGATGGGTGCATAGCTATAGCTGTCCTAGTCCCTTGAGGCAGATAGTGTGAGGCAACTGGGGGGTTAGCCTGCTAACGTGTCCAGGTACCATGGCCCAGGGCCCGCACTATGAGTGGCCAAAAGTAGGGACGCCCGTACTTAGGGAGATGCCCGGTACACTAGCTAGCACCCACATAAAACGCACCACAGAGCACTTGCTAGAACAGTCACCGAGTACAGTGCACAGGGAAGGAGTTCTGTCTAGCCTCGGGTATGCCACCTCATTCTAGTGGGCAACAGAGAAAGCATGCAGAGAGTGTCAGTGGGTACATCCAGTGTCTAGGATCGTGTTACACCATAGACACTGAGCGTAGTGCACATTTACATGTGGTGGGCTCATCGAAGATGGCGGCCGTCACTACATGTGCTTCGCGGAGCAAAGAAGAACCCAAAATGGCGACCAACGCGCCATCCACGGCCCAGCAGATAGCAGCCGACCTAAAATGGCAATTCCCGCCAATCCTGGAGCGCGCACGTGAATCGTGCAAAGAGACTGTACGAGAAATGTGGCGGGAAATGTGCAGGGGTTTGGCGCCAAACCCAGATTCCCTGCAAGAGGAGCGGAGCGGCGCGAAAGCCGAAAGCCCACCCACCTGTGCTGTGACTGGTCAACAACCCAGACCACGTCACACTGAAAGAAGGTTTGCCCCGCCTCTGGATTCCACCAGAGGGAGGGGGCACAAGGAGAGCCAATCAGAAGCGTCCTCCCCAGCAAAGGGAGGGACAGGAAGAGAGAGCGAAGAGCTTCACTTCTGCCTGGCATACGAGGAGCAAGGAGCTGAAACACTGAACTGTTCCACCTGAGCTAAAAATGTCCGAAATGAGCACCACGATCTACCAGCTACCAGGAGGCTTACTGGTAGTGGAGGTGGAGGGTCACGAGTACCTCCGGTGCCTGTGCGTCCACTGCGGGATATCCGGAGTGGTCCCAAGCACTAAAGCACGATTCCCTCAATGCGGCACGTACTACCTGTGGCCTAACGAGCCATGGCCACTGATCGAGACCCCGCGGGGTGCCTCTCCGGGAACACTAATGCAGGTGGCGGAGACGAAAGACAAGGCTGCCCTAGTTCCCCGTTTCAACCATGCGGGAAGAACCAAGGCCCAGCCAGCTACGGAGCCGAGAGAACCGTCGGCAGAGAAGAGCGCGACCGCAGTGGAAATACCGGAGCGGGCCCGTTTCGTACCAATACCCACTGGTTGTATCGCAGAAGAACCCGGTGACTCCCTTGCGGAGGATCCGATCGTGATATCCTCGGAGGAAGAGGTTGGCGTACCATCGGTGGCGATGCGCCTACCGGCGAACCACCCCAGCGGTAACAAAGAGGAGCAGACGAGTCCGGACACCTTCCGACGGTGAGCGCTGGTGCGGCCTGAGGCCCGTAGAAGTCCCACGGCCATTGTGACTCCCAGTGCGGCGAAGATGGCATCCGAGACGACTCTGGAGGACCCCCAGATTACCAAACAGCAGCGGAGCGGTAAGGAGACTCCACCACCCCCTTACTCCCGCCAGGCAAAGACAGCAACCGCGGAGGACGAGAAGGAGAGGCTTGCGGCCTACTTGTCCGTACGCGAAACGGATGCTCTACCACCGCCCCTTCCGGTCCTCGACGCACTTCTGGTGCATGACCACGGAGCAGATGGAGATTCCGCGGGCACTGGCGATGACGTCACTTCCGGGCCGACGGGAAGAGAGGCCCGGGAACACTGTTCTCCCCACGGAGAGTAGCCATGGCCACTGCAATGGCCACCCTGAAGAGCCGAGGCCCATCGAGAGAAGCGCGAAGTATGGCGGAGAAAGCACCCAAGAAACATCCCTTGGTCGTGGTATTAACCGCTTGCTGGACACTGACTTAAACATTGCCCCTGCCCCAACCCCTAGCTCCATCGCCCCGGCCACTGCCCCGTCACGAGTGTTGTCACCGGGACCTAGCGGGGATAAATTGAGCAAGTACCCCAAATATTCCAGAGATTGGCGGGACTGGGAATTGAGCGATGAGGGGTCTGATGGGGAAATACCATATGCCAATGTGATACGTGTGCCTAACCCTGTGCCGTTTTCTCCTGCAGCTAGAGGGAGAGCCCGAGGGTCCCACACTCCAGCAGAAGCTGGGTCTGTCAGTGAGGTGGTTCACAAGATGAACCCTACAAGGTATTTCAACGCCAAAGGGAGGAGAGATTGCTCGCGCTCTACAGAGGCGGGGACGTCCGGTGTCTCGTCCCAAGCAGAGTCAGAGGTAGAGAATACTAGCCATTCCACAGAGAACGAGCACCGTGACAAGTGGTGGGCACCCCTGTTCACTGGGTACCACGAAGTACGCGGTTCCTGCTCATTAAGAACAACATAGTTGATCATTGGTGGGCGGCAGGTGCCTTTACTCCCAGGAGGTAGAGGACGAGATAGATCATAGGTACCGGGAGATGGGCTGAATGAGTTTCTGCTCTAAGGGCTCCAGTATATTGTATGACAAGATTGCTCTTGAAGAACCAGAGTTTTGGGTACTGCCAAACAGGGCGGGTCACCGTAAGCTCACTAAGTTGAGCCAAGCAGACAGAGCCATAGTGGCTATGTATAGGCAGTCCCATGGATACGAATACCCTTATGTGCCTGAGCCCATAATGAGGGAAATAGAGGAGAGCAGAGATAGTTGGCTCCGAGAAGCCGTACGAGAATATCTGCGAACAAAGTTTGGTAAGGCAGGTTACCATAATGAGGACAGGATCAGTGAGTTGGTCCGGATCTGGAGTATAGGACGGTGCATATACATGCACAGCGTAATATATCAGCCAGAGCATGGGTCGGTACAGTCCTTCTTTGTGACCATTACGGATCACAATGGCAGAAAAGTAAGGAAACCTGATCCGAAGCATTACCATTAGGGTTCTCCACGTTGGGAGTAACCAATGTTTTGTATTACTACCTCATGGGAGCATATGTTATGACTACCAAACTGCATGATATGTGTTTTGTTTCCCAGGTTGTTCACCGCAGGATGGTACTGCTAAAGTTAGGTCCAAGTGGGGGCCATTGGATTCCACCAGAGGGAGAGTGTAGCCCCCTGTAAACAGCACGGGCTATATATATCTTTCTCCTACTGTGGCAAGTCCTGTTAAGGGCAGGCGCCAGTAGTAATCATGGGTTTTCCCCCCTCACGACCTTCCTTGAGTGATAGATGCAGGCCCCTGACTCTGCTGCAGGCATGAGACAAAGGGGAGGTCGTGCTGACATCATGAGAGGTGGGGCTGACTATTTAGGAGCCAGTTCCTGTGAGTGACAGGGAGTGCGAGGTCTAGTTCGAGTCTGTCCTGGGAGTTGGAGTAGAGGAGTAGGTCGAGCTCTCTCCTGGGAGCAGGAGAGAGAGAACTCTGGCCTATTAGTTTGGAGAGTGAGCAGAGCTCCGGTGGACCAATGCCCCTCACCCAGTGAGGGGGTGATGGGGAAGATCTATCTCCACCCAGAGGATACCCTCTGAGGTGGGCATTGGGGTATTGAGGCCCCTCACAGGCCATCCTGTCGGAGTGCATCTTGGAGGAAAGAAGAGGAGAGGAGAAGGCCTGTACACATTTGGAGTGCCTTGTGTGCTACTGCTGCTGTGTGCTGCCAAGGCTGCTGTGTGCGAGCTAGAGACAATAAAGAGACATTGCTGATTTTACCAGAGACTGTGTGTGATTCTGGAGCATCCACCCTGGGACCAGGGTTATTTCTTCTATACGGGTCCTACCCCATATCCCTGGGAAGGTATAGAGGATGGAGGCGCTGCACCACCACTAAAGAATGAGGCAACTACCCCAGAAGCCTGGTCCTGTGTCCCCAACATCATCGCGGGAAGCTCAGGCCCTCCTGTTACCGGCAGGTACGCACCACTCAAACACATGTAGCCAGCCCTCACACACCCTAGATATAGCAACTGTGTCTGGGGGGAGAGGGGATATGGGTTACACACGTTTTCAACAAACGGACGAATGTCAACAATACTGGGGATTTTTATTTGATGATGAGATGATGATATATATATATATATATATCATCATCTGAATCCAATGAATTACTCAAATGTTGCAAAGATTTACATATAATTCTTAAAGACGGAGAGGATTCCAAACATCACTGGAATGCAATGATGAAATCCAAAACTTCCAGACGATATAGTCTGTTAGAAGTTTTGCTGTAATTGGAGTTCAGGGGGTTTAAAGGCTTCAGAACACATTGTCCAATTTAGGATTGCATTAAGAATTATATTAACTATACTAGTGACAAGTGGTGCATGAGTGCAGTTTTAGTAAACTTCAGCTTATTAAAACATATCTGCGATCGTCTAATGTCAAATAAACATTTTAATTCTTTGGCATTATTATCGATTTAAAACGCTACTGCTCAAAACGTTGAAATGGCAGAAAATATGAAAGTTTTTGCCAACATCAAAGCCAGAAAAAAAAAATGTTTAAGTCATAAACAAACTCTTATCTTTATCTTAAACTAGCTGATATACCCGGCGTTGCCCGGGAGTACATTTTCCCGCTCCCCCTCTGTCTCCGCTCCCCTCCCCCGTTCCTAGCTTTATTTGCCCCCCCCTTCCCAGCTCGGTTCCCCCCCGGGACACTTTACATCAGTCTTTCCCCCCTGCACCAGATGGCACTCTCCCCCCCCCGAGCCCCCCTGCACCCCACATCACTCTCCCCCCCTGTACCCCACATCACTCTCCCCCCCCCTGCACCCCACATCATTCTCTCCCCCCCTGCACCCCACATCACTCTCTACCCCCCTGCACCCCACATCACTCTCTCCCCCCCCCCTGCACCCCACATCACTCTCTCCCCCCCCTGCACCCCACATCACTCTCTCCCCCCCTGCACCCCACATCACTCTCTCCCCCCCTGCACCCCACATCACTCTCTCCCCCCCTGCACCCCACATCACTCTCTCCCCCCCTGCACCCCACATCACTCTCTCCCCCCCCTGCACCCCACATCACTCTCTCCCCCCCCTGCACCCCACATCACTCTCTCCCCCCCTGCACCCCACATCACTCTCTCCCCCCCCTGCACCCCACATCACTCTCCCCCCCTGCACCCCACATCACTCTCCCCCCCTGCACCCCACATCACTCTCCCCCCCCTGCACCCCACATCACTCTCCCCCCCCTGCACCCCACATCACTCTCCCCCCCCTGCACCCCACATCATTCTGCCCCCCCTGCACCCCACATCACTCCCCCCTCCCCCTGCGGCCCTCATCACTCTCCCTCCCCAGTCCCCGGTGGTTGTCCCCCCCCGTCCCCTGCGCTCGTTTTCCCACCCCCCTCTCTGCGGCGCTGGGGTCACCCTGTCCCCGGCACTCCTTCCCCCTCCCCTCGCCCCCCCCGGTCCCGCGGGGGTCTAGAAGGCGGCGCTCCGCAAATCTTCCCGATGCTTGTCCCCCCTCCCTCACCTCGGTCTCCGGCGCACGTGACCGTTCACCCACCTCACCCTGGTCGGCTGCGGTCGGCGTCCCATCCCGCGGGGTGAGGAGAACAGCAGAGTGGCTGTGTTCGTGTGGGGCGGCTGTGAGCGGTGAGTGGTGTGGGCTTAGCGTTATTCTGTCCCGGTGCTTGTACCCCCCCCCCTCACCTCGGTCCCCGGCACGAAGGGCCTGTGGGTAGGCCGTTAGTCAGAGGCTCCCCCGGCGCCACCCACCCCAAACACACCACCACAGCCCTCCTGCAGTGCTGGAGGCTGCACCGCGCTGGGGGAACCTGCGCACCCGCCCCCCGATTACGGCCGGAGCCCCCACCCGCCACGCGGGAGACACACGCTCCCACCCGAGCACACTTACCCTGGCGCCAAACCACCACCTGCATCGAGCGGGAGGGGATCAAGCGGCCGCCACAGCAGCCGCACCAACGGCTCCTAGTGATCACACTCTCCCCCATCAACCGCACAGGCCCAACCGGACAACAGGACTCCAGGTAAGGGACCCACCTTGCCGAATTATTTCGGGCACAGGGAGAGGGAGGGTGGGGAGTGTGTGGAAGTTGAGGTGCTGTGTGTGTGTGTGTGGGTGTGTGTGTGGGTGTGTGTGTGTGTGTGGACCTTTGGCCCGTCACTCCGCCTCAGGCCAATGAGAGGTGTGCGGGGGCGGGCGGGCCAAGGGACCACTGAGATTGCTGCTAGGGACAGTGCAGACAGAGAAACATACAATGCTTTCAGAAATATATAGTAAGATAACATTTTTATACACACTTTATTTTGTAATCTTCAGTAGTGTACGTACTAATGTGTTCAAAGAGAAGACAAAACTATAATTACACAGCATTCAGCTTGGCTCTCTCGAAAAGGATATTTGCTACATTATACCCCTTACATCTTTATAATAATAATAATAACAATAATAATACATCTTGTGAGTTTTTTCCTCGTTATATTAAGTTTTTTGATCTGTAATTGCTGGGGGGGGGGGGGGGGGGGGTTGCCTGTTTAAAATACATTTGATAAAACACAGTCCTGGCACAAATACAGGAGATCTTGTTGGACAATGTCTGTGAAAGATTGTGATGTGCTTTCCTCTCCCCTTTGCTGGTGTTGCTGTAGCAGCAGTAGCACGAGGAGAGTGTATTGCTACTGTGCTTCAGGCTCCTGTGCACAGAGCAGCCGGGACACAGTAATAATTGGCTATGAGTGCGCAGAGAGTTCTGTCCCTTCCGGCTCTGTGGGGTAGATGGGAAAGAGCATGTCCAAGAGGCTGAGGCTACAGATTGGGGAAGCGGAGATGAAGAGTGCCTTCAGAAACCCCTACCTGGACTACTGCCACCATTTGTGAGCGAGCACACAAACCGCAGGAAATGTAAAAATGTGACCTGGCTGCGAAACGGAGTGTACTGTGTTCGTGCACAGACACAAATCGCGGTGGCTACCACCACGCGAGGTGCCCTGTGACTGGGGAGACTGAAGACATTTAAAGAAGGCAGTGAGGTGACCTGCAGCGATAGTAGCGTGGTGAACTGTGGCGGTGAGTAGGTGCGTCAAATTTTGTGTCTGCTCAGGGCGCAAAAAAAAGTCTCGGACTAGAGGTTGGCAAAATCTTTCCATAAGTTTGCATATTTTGTATATTTACGGACAAGAAAAAGGTCACAAACCTGAAACTTGGGCAAAAGAAAGTACTTATTAGAGAGCTTTTTGATTTCAGAAGTTCTGATATTTCACACAAAAAGAGGACAAGGGGTTGACAAATCTAAAGCATGCATCCTAAAGAAATAACGTCCAACTAATTTTATAGCAAGCATGAGTATCATCAAAGTGGTGGAATAGAAAGGAAACGGTTTTAGGGATAAGCTACAGAGCAGTGGTTTAACTACTGCACGGGATGCCTGTGCACATCCCGGAAGGGCCCCAAAGGGAGTTGGGACCCCCCCTCTGGGCTCTATGAACCCCCTTACCCCCCCCAAGCAGTTAAGAGTCCCTGTGCTCTTCCCCACAGCAATTAAACCGATTGCCGGAGGAGAGAGAGAGAGAGAAGGGCCTATGTAAAAGCTATGATTGTTCCAGGTACTTCCAAGTGTCACCAACATTTTTATTTTATTTTCACTCAAGTTAAAATAAAGGAATGGAAGAAATAGGCACAAGTTTTCCAGAAATTAAAACTTTAATCATAAAAAGTACTGTATGTCCAACAAGATGTACAAACAAGACATTTAAAGTATTAAAAAAAAAAAAAAGGGCTCTCTTACACATGCAAGTAAAAACAAAAATCATGAAAACTGGAAAATACCCATTTACAAAAGGATATTTTTTGCCTTTGGCGTTTTAAAGTATTTTCCTTTACACAGTCTCCTGGGAGATTCAGCTCTTTATCAACCAGACAGTCAAAATCAGATTAAGAACGTCATAAAAAACAAATAAAAAAAACATACGGATTATTAGTTGAGAAGGGCCAAGAAGCATGGCATCCTTGCAAACTGGTAACACACAAGGGTAGTTTAAACTGCACCAGAAGAGACACTGCAGAGCTTGATGACCATAATTCGGTTATTTGGCTGCCGTCAGGCAAAAGTAACGATTTTATTTATTTGAGAATAAGTGCAAATTAAATTTCTTAGGGGTCTCCAAATGATTGACAAATGCTCAACCAAGTGTCTTCCTTACCCTGAGCCCACACTCCTTCTCAGAGAGCCAATATAGATGAGGGGAGGACTGTGTGCACAAAAAAAGGAAACCCCTCTGAAATCTTACTGTAGCTTCTATACAAACTAAAAAAAAATAAATAAGGATTTAAAAATACTTATAGGTGGCAGATGTTATAATTTTTTTTTTAAATAAACACACATGTAACCCCTTAAACATGCAACTGTGCCATTAGTACACATTTGTCATAGGATCCTTTATGGAACAAACAATATTCCATATCCTCTATTTTAGCTGTCCCTTCAAATAACAGAGCAAATTAAATTTTTATATGGTAGATGCCATCTTCAAAGAGATCTGCAACAATCTACGTACACGGACACTGCATTTTCAGTAGCACAACAGGCAAAAAAATCATTACAAATAATTCTTGACATGGCAAAATCCAGAACCTCACAAATGTTTTCCAGGTACTAGAAATAATTATACTGAAGCATCTGCAATTTTTGAATTACAATCCTCTGAAAATGTTGCTTTTAAAATAGACCATGCTGTTTTGTGACCGTTTAATAAAATCACAATTTATTATATTTAAGAAGAAAAAAAAACACATTGAAATATGTTTCATGTCATTTAATGGCCATCCTGCAGTGTTCTTCCATCAGTACTGCTTGGGTGTCCACCAACTTAATCGCTTAATTTCAAAACTGTTTTGCTCCCAGGCCAAGAACATCAAATTTTTATTTTTTATTTTTTTGTAGTTTGTGTTAAATGTAACAGTGCCTTCTTCATGCCTCCATCTGAATTCCATATGCATTTTAACATTTAGTTTTAACACTGGGAAGGAGTCCCACTAGGAATCATGTGGAGCACAGCTGAAGCCCAAAGGCGGTCTTTGCTTTACTTTATTCTGACTACATTTTAGATATCCAGCAGATGGTGCATGTATGGACCTGAATCAAGAGCAGTTTTGCTCTTCTCATATTCCAGGCATTCAGAAACGAAATTAAATGACCTATTAATACCAGTTAAGAGGCCAGTAGATAATGGGACAATCCAAAAAGCCAGGACTAAACCTGTGGTCTCTAGATGCAGTGACACTTCCATATTAGGAATATGCATTTACGCAAAAAGCACTCAGTCATGTAAAACGAATGTACAATATTTAGCATTTGTTATACATTTTAAAAAAGGCAATCGAAGCCGGAATTTTTATTAAATACACGATTGAAACAAGGCGTCCCTGGAGCTGAACCCCATTCATTTCAGTTCTGGAGGTACTTACCTCCGTAGTAGGTGCCTGTAGCGACTCCAGGGTTCACCAAGTCTGCTTTTCAAAGGTCCCAGGCCCTGCGGTCCAATAGGAAGCCATGATGTCACCCAGTGCGGCTTCCTATTGGCCAATGTGATGAGACAGCTGAAAACTGCACACAGATACCGGCACACCCCTTGGGAGGTATGTATCTGTGGAAGCAGGGTGTCCCTTGAGCTGAAATGAATGGGGTTCAGCTCTGGAGACACCCTGCTTCAAACCTGTATTATAAAATGGTTTTGATTGCTCCTTGATATTTATTGATAGCTTTCAAGATTTAATTCTAAAAACTGCTGCAAACATTGTGTCAATTGATCTACAGTATAATAAACAGTGTGGCCATGCTAAAACAATGGAACATTAGCAAAAAGCAAAGAATGCAACTAAAAGTGCCAAAGTTGCAGTGATTACTATGCATTGAGGTTTTTTGACAACTGTAACCATTTTTTTAAAAGCTCCACTTTTAACCTCATTTCTTCAAAGAGTAAAATGATTAGAGTAAAGAAGGATTAGAACTGAGCGGTCAGCCCGAGTTCAAACGCACTTTTTTTCAGCTCCAGGGATCCCCCGGTTGCTATAATGCTTACCAATAAAGAGTTACCGGTATTACTTCCTGTATTTTAACGTGGATTTGAATGGTTGTCAAAGAAGGAAGTCACAACAGATGTGGCTACCTATTGGCATGAGAGTTGGCAGCCATTTTGTTTCCCCCAGGAGAGATTTAAATCTGGTAACTTCCCCGATAAGCATCTTGAGAACTAGGTGGGGTAGTGGAGGGTTCGGCTTTAAATGGGAACCTCAGTATGTGGGATAACAATGGAATATACAGATATAGCCAACGTTACTAGAGCGAGCACGAGAAACAAACCAGAGAGCTGTACAGTATGTACTGTAATGTAGCATAAAAAGCTTGTATTCACGATTTAACTATTCTGCCAAATCCCTCCACGTACTGTTTTCTTAGAAGAAAGCAAGTTTAAAAGTGCAAACCAAACTACACACATTAAATATATAGTGATAACCCAATACCACAGCAAAGGTGTACAAATGTGTATATAGGTAAGCCCCCCCAATACCAGACGCTGTGGATACAAAACCGTTTCCAAAATACGTTCAAAGAGAAGATACAAATGTCAAGAATTAGCGCAAAGTGGACATGTAATTAAAAACAAACTTCATGATGAAATTACCAGTGCCGAGATAAATTAATTACAATTGTACCCACTCAGAGAGGACTAACAATACCTTCTGTGGTGATTCACTATGGGTCTAGGGTGCTCTTCTCAGTGCACCATTACTCAGAAGATGAAAACAAAATGGCAACAATATAGCTTAGGAAATGCAGAGATGCACTGGACTGGACCAATAAAAAATTACAAATATGCAGTTTGCCAGGACTGGGATCCATAAAGGATTGAAGAATCCCCATATTCTGCATCCTCAATTCAGACAATACAAACTGCACATGGCCACTTATTAAAAGAGGGAGTACATTTCAACTACATTATAGCATATATTTCACTTCCTATACATGCATAAACTCATTTGCTACGCTAATTATTACACAAAGAAAGATTCATGATTTTAGGTTAGCACTTCTAGAAATAACTTGGTAAGCATAGTTTCTGGGTATTGTTCCAAGAGCCCAATACTTTGACCAGATAAACTTTAGTCTTCTACAGATCTGAGCGATGTTATTTGCTGTGTTCCACAGGTAAAAATGACACACAGGGCTTATTCAATAAAGTACAATAGCGCCAATTCGGCACTACCGCATGGAAAGACCCATTGACTTGAATAGGACGTTGTGTGGTAGTGCCGAGTCATCACTATTGAACTGTACTGTATTGAATAAATGTTCAAGGCAATGTATATGTAAATATCAGACCGCTGGCATGGAAAGGACCTACAGTATTTTCGCTGTGTTTAACCACAAAGAAGAGCTGCAGATCCAGAACTACTGAATGTACATGAAAATACATTTTTGGAAAGCAAACACGGAATCTCATGAGACATTAAAAAACTGTCAACATTGTTCAGTAATGGGTCACAGACATCTGGTAGGGGAGTCCAAATGTATTCTGGCTGCAAAACTCAAGCAAAAAATAAATGTAAAAAAAAAACAGATTTATCCAAAGGAGAAAATGTCATTGCTTTCAGATTCCTATTCTTTGAAAAATCTGTTTTGTGTTTTGCTTCAATATTGCAGCCAGGAAGCTTTAGAGATCACCAAAAATGTGATTGTCTCAATGGTCATTGGAAGTTAAAATAACTAATTAAAAAGACATTATTTTTTTATAGAATAGTGTTGCTGTTCAAGACGTGAGAATGCATTATTCCCTGCAACCCAGTGATAGATGCACTTATCCGATAAGTCTGCCCTCTTTGTGCAGTCAAATTTTGGCTCTTAAAAAAAAAAAAAAAAAAAATTCTTTCAGTTTGCAATTGTAGCTGCAATTTTCACTTTGTATATGGGATATATGCACACAAAGTAAAAAAAAAAGTAGTTTTTTTTTTTGTAATATATTTCGTTGTTGTATTAGTTGATACTTACTGCATGTTCACCCACTCCCACTTTTATGCCTTTTAATTATTAATGGGATCCTTGGACAGCCATACATGTCCTGGGGAGCAGATCTTCACTGATCGATCATCTTAGAGATACAGTAATTGCATTGCTGTAAAATTTAAGGAATTGCTGTATTAAAACAAAAAATGGGCAAGAGGAAATGTCCCTTTAAGATAGGCATATGTATGAACTACACCTTCCCAACATGTTAAACTCTCGTCATTGTACTGTAAAATAGCCGACCATTGTCAGAGCAATAATCTTTAAGGTGTGCTTCTGCTTAAGGTTTTATTTTGTCCTAGGTGGCAAGTTAAAGTTATTTACCTCCGTATGTCATGCCGGTAAACAGCAGGGCGAGCAATATGGCTGTTAAACAGGTCTGGTGTAACAGTACCTTTAATCATGCTGGTGATAACGTCAGAACCTATAAAGATAAGCATCTCTAGAAGCAGTGCATCCCCGGAAAGGAAATTGACATAGTTTTGCTCCGGTGATCCCCGCTACATACCCTAATGCTTCTTTAAGTATTCCACCTTGATACTTCATTGGCTCAAACAAAGTTCATAGATGTTCTGTACAAGCTGCAGTTTTGCCATCTTACAAAAAAACTGCATTCATGATAATCCAGTGCAAAAAAAATAGTTCTGTAGCATGCATAATTATATGACAAATCTAATACCTAAATAACAAACAACAAGCGCTAATCTACAAAAACATATATAAAAACCAATAAGGTAACTTGTGTCTAACGCCAAAACTTAACTGTGACCTATTATAAAGGGTGACAGATAGTTGAAGCAGAAAGAATGGCTGCCCAGGGGACTCCCAAACACAAGTACTCTCACTGTACTCTCTACAAATCACCACAAAAATGGAAAATAGTATCACCAGCCCCCAATGTCCTGGATATGGTCCAAACTTGGTTCCCAATCTGGGAAATTAATCCAATTTGCGCAATCCAGGCGTGATTCTTTCACTCTATCTCCTGTTATAAAATACAAAGGGAACACACCATTGCGCAGTAAACCAGGACTGTTAAGGGATTATTCTTGCAGACACTAAAAAATGCCTACTTACAAAATGACAACTTGATATATACGATGGATACAATCTGTGCTTTTGCCTGCGTCTCAGCAAAGGTTGTCGGAGGCCACAGCTGTTAGGCGCAAAGAGCTGATATGCTAGACCCTGCAAGGAGCAAAGATTTCAAGCTGCGAACTGCATTTTTTGTTATATGGCAGGACGTGGCACAATGTAAGTGTGTATTTGTTTTGATTAAAGTGTTATTTGCAGTACCGCACTATCCTTTTCCTCTGTTATTCTATCGGTGGGACTGTTCCGGTGTATGGTGTGCAATTACAAGAGGGAGGAGGTCAGATCAAATCAGGAGCATCACGTGGGGTGCGTGAAGGTCTGAGTGAAGACGCAGGCAAAAGCACAGATTGTATCCACCGTATATATAAAAGTTGTCATCTTGTAAGTAGGCATTTTTTGGTGTCTGCAAGAATACTCCCTTAACAGTCCTGGTTTACTGCGTAATTGTATGTTCCCTTTGCATTATAGAACAGGAGGAGATACAGAGTGAAAGAATCACGCCTGGATCGTGCAAATTGGATTAATTTCCCGGATTGGGAACCAAGTTTGGACCATATCCAGGACATTGGGGACTGGTGATACTATTAACCATTCAACTTTTGGCGCCGGGGATGACTTTTTGTTTTTCTTTGTGATGCATAATTATATGTACAAAGAAAATGAAAATATAATGGTGCTTGAGACAATGCATGGCCAGATCCCACCAAAGCCTGGCTATGAAAAACAAAATATAAAACACACAGTGTTGCACAGTTCAGGGTAGCAGCCCCCATTCCCAATACCATTTAGCCACTCTGCTCCTGTGCATCATACCCTATAAAAAAAAGTACCCAGTAAAGTATGCCACATCTTTCAAAAATATTTAAGTCTCAAGTTAAGAACAAATGTGCTTAGAATAACTTGTACTATGGTGTAATTGCCCTACAAAAGGTCCAATACGTAACATCATAAGAATATAAAAACCTTTAGAATATATAGGCAGTGATGAGATATAGACGCAGCAGACGTTATTGCACCTGTAGGCGCGCTCCTGCTGGTGAAAAGGTTCCTTTTCACAGCCAGCTGATTCATGACAATGGGCACTTATCCCATTGGTACTTTGTGCATATCTGCTAGCACACTTTTTTTTTTTTTTTAAAGCCAAAAGGAATCTACTGAACATATTTTATTTTTTAACATGTACAGATTCAAAACACAAACTAAATCTGTTACATACTTGAAATGTTTACTACATTACTGTATGTGTAGAAGTTTTAAAGATAAGATTGCTCATGTTTATCCCAGAAAGGCCCGAATCTGACAATATGCCTAAAACAATAGACAGCACTCTAAGTGGCTAATGTTAGATAATAAATGGTGCACCGTGGAACATGGAGGAACCCTATTTCCTCCACATAATCAGTAAACACAAAGCAATGTTCCCAGCACTCATAAATGACAATTGAAAAAGGAGTAAGTCAAATTAATTTAATCAAGAAAAGAACACAAACCCCCAAGGGGTGTAGGTCATACAGTGTACGTATGTATGTGAAAAGGGAGAGCGGGTGAAAGACGAAGGGTAGGAAAGGGAAAACTGCAGGGAGGTGGGAGAAGGGTAGGAGAGAGGGGGGAGGTGCAAACAAAATGGCGATGCAGGGGAAGGGGGGCAACGTTTCAGGGTCAAGACCCCTTCAGGGCCGTTGCCAAAGGGCAAGAAAGATGTCCAATGGTACTGCCCTTTTAACACTGTTTAAAACTCCCTATGCAAGTGAAAAAAAGTCAATAATGTCAATCCAAAAGGAGAAGTGAAATAAATGAGTCCAGCACCTCAGAGAGAATACGAAGGGATATAGAGCTCCTGAATTATGCTCAGTGTAAGCCTGACTAGGTAAAAGGGTGAGCTCAAAAATCCCAGATAGAACTCCTTACAATATCCTTAGAAGATGCACATTAGGATAAATGGATATATGGTACAAGCCAAAGGGAAATATGGAAATTGGCACAGACACCAAGTCTAGACACCAAGTCTCTACTGACCAGTATCAGTCCACAGTGCAGCTGGGATATTTCTCTATGCTTGCTGGAGTCCCTCCCTCCGCCGTTTAGTGGCGTTCCTCCTGCTCACTCTCTCCGTTGTGGGTGAATCAGGTGCTAAACTAGCAGGACACAGAAACATCCCAGCTGCACTGTGGACTAATCTAGTCAGTAGAGAGCATTTCTAGACTTGGGGTCTGTGCCATTTCAAAATTGATGTTTTTTCACTATCGCATAGGGAGTTTTAAAGAGGGTGAAAAGGGAAGTACCATTGGACATCTTTCATGCCCTTTGGGAACGGGCCTGAAGGGGTCTTAACTCAGAAATGTTGCCCCCCTTCCCCTTCTTTGTCATTTTGTTTGCACCTCCCTCACCCCCCCCCCCCTCTCTCTACCCTTCACCCACATCCCTGGAGTTTTCCCTTTCATACCCTTCCGTTGTTTATTAAATTAATTTGGCTTACTCCTTTTCAATTGTCATTTATGAGTGCTGGGAACATTGTTGTGTTTACTGACAAATATACCTAGCATAACATTTAGGGGGGGGTGCGGGGGGAGAAAAGGGTTTTTTAACTTTAGTAGAGATCAGGTCAATATATTTTAAGAAAACATTTATAAAATATTTAAATGACTTCTTACCAGTTTGCGTATGCTACCACCAGAAGGTATAATCAGTGTTTCAAATAGACATAAGTATTAATATACACCAAATTGCCTATGGCTTTGCTTTTTAATTGGAATTCCATTGATTTGTTAAAAAAAAAAAAAAAAAACCCCACAAACTACTTAAAGTGGCGTTCATTTCAGCGCCGGGGACCGATTGCTTCCCGTTAAGCAGCATAAGTGTGTGAAAACAAGCAAGACAAAAGTTTAAATTGATCAACCATAAATTTGTTTTTCCAAAATACAGTTTTAGGAATTGCACATTTAAATTGGAACAGGTTTATAAAAAAAAAAAAAAAAAAAAATTATACTCAACTCTTATGATCTAATTATCAATCTCTGTATATAAGACCCCTTTTTACTTCCTTCTGTACCGTGTGTCGGTGACATGTTAAAGCACGTTTTTGTTTTTTTCATCTTTAAACCCCCTAGCAATAATGCAGGTTTCACTGGAACCCCAGGTTTAACAGTCTCGCAGCAAGCAAAAGGTATAACTTTTTTTGTTGCCAATGCTTCACTGCAGCAGTCCTCACTTGCAATGAAGATGCAGAAACATAAACCAACTGCTTTATTAGATTAGTGCGTTTATGTACAGGACTGCAAAGGAATCAAAGTTCTCACACTAGTAGGTCAATAAATGGTTTGAAATTTACACAGTCAAGTTCATACGATCCAAACAATAATTATGTACTACTGCGGTTTGGTGCAACACATTACTTTGATTCGACACCTACACAAACGGTTGACTAGGTAGGTGTACGGTCAGTTGTGTACACACCACTACAATTCTTTTAGTCCTAGAAAGTGCAGTAATGTACGGTTTCACAGAAGGACAAATACTGTGCTTTACTTGATGATTTTCCAAAAAAGAAACCTTAATGTACCATCAATGTAATAATTTTATTGCAAAAAAGATGGGCATTTTTCCATCACAGTTCACAAATGTGATGTGTAAAATGTGCATCACAGTTTAACATTTCAGCAACACTTACTAGTCTACAAAAAGAGATGAAATCATGGGTTGACACCATCTCAAAAACATTCAGTCTTACCGGTTTTATGGACACCTGAAAAAATAGAGGATATTTAGAGGGAAAGACGGTACATAAAGACAATCCATTTACAGTAGTACAATTTCCCACAGTACTACTAATAAAAACCATCTTGGTATGAGCGATACCAATTGTTACTAGTAGACCTGAGATTTGAGGCTGATGCATATTATTTATTATTGTGTTTAATGGCTAATGTACCCATGTGTTTCCACATTGATCCAACTTTATTTAAAACCAATTGCCCAAATCTTTAATTCTACTAGCTCATGACCAACCTGAAATATAGAATACAAAAATTAAAATAAAAAACTTGAAATTCCTTGGTCGTTAAAGATAATCATGGTTCGCTTCTCAATATTCCTTTGAAATCAGGGTAGTACTTAAAAGGTTGTAAGCTCAAAGTAGACAGTTGTTTAAGATGTCCCATGACCATAATACAATTAGCTAAGGACAGTCTTACTATCCTCAAAAAACTACACAAGTCCTGTTAGTGGAGAAATAATGACTGTGCATGCAATCTTCATCAACTCTAACCACACTGCTTGGTAGGGCCTACTAATTCATGGGGCTTATTCCTTTATTGAAGCCAACGAGTCCTCACCCAGCTTCAATTTACATTTCTTTATTCGTTTACAATGTTGCTGTGTCTTTGCTTCTATTTTGACAACGACTTATTCTAAAAACCATAGTTGGCACAGATAAGTTGAGTCATTTTCAGCCGCAGGAAATCACAGTGAAGCGCTTTGAAATGCAAGACATGTTGTGGAGGACAATTCCAAGAAGAAAGACCAAAACGCATGCTACCAAAATCACAGTGCAAACTCCAGACCAGGTGGAGCTCTTAACGCCTCCTCTTCTTTCATGCTCCTCTTCTGCAATGTCCTGTTGAATGCTACCTTGCAAAGGCTGCTGCTCCATTGGCATAGTCACCACAGTGACTGGTTTATGCTGGCTTCCAGGCAGAAGTCTGCAGCCAATATCGCCGGGCAACAGTGCCCTTTCCTTGGAGACAGGCAGTGGCCACATGTAGCATCCATTGCTAGGCAGTTTGATAAAAACCGGCGTGTTCTCTGAGGTGTGAGGAATTGCAATTACAGCAACAACATCTGGGTCATCTGGCAGCTGGGACACAGAATATCCAGGTGGCAGCTTTGTAACACCTCTGCACCAAGGACATCTCAAGTCTTTCTGGCTAGCTCTCATTTGCTGTAAGCAGACAGAACAGCAAGTATGTTTACAATCAAGCAACTTTGGCCGCCTCCGAGGGCTATAATAGTTGAAACAGATTTGGCATTCCAGTAGAGAATCCTGGGATAGCGTCTCCATTGTAACCTTAAATCAAATTCCTAAGGCTCTGGACCCAGCCCAATCTAATGTTAAGAACTCTTGTTCAGTGTAGCTCTAGCAGCTGTTTCGGGCATATGATGACGTCTGTAGCTGTATATTGAACCCTAGTCAAAACAGAAGGGAAAAAAAAAATTAGACAAACTGATGCACACAAAAACTGAACAGTTACAGAAATTAAAATGCCAATTAAATGTTTAACATTTTTCATACTCTAATTTAATTTTGGACTGGGGAGTCAGGCTATGGGCCTAGTTTATTACAGAGGTTAGAGTTCAGAGAAGTAATTTTTCTGTGTTTCCCCTCATATTTCTTAAAACATGCTTTGAGATACTGGGTCATTAAAAATGAAACAGACAATACAAATTTTTGCAAGTATTTACCAAATATGGCTAGCAACCATACAAAAATGATCTTGCATACAAAATAACAGGTTAAATAAAGCATATCTGGCCAAAAAGAATTACAAAACAAAATTGCCCATCATTAGAATAAATAATCTCTTGTGATAATTTCACAAGAATTGTCATCTATACACAAGAAAGAACAATTAAATGTTTTTTTAAACTATCCATATACATTCCCTATTTTTGGACTTTGGGGATCCAGGTATATAGCCATAATCAAGTTATGATCTGTTTTGACATTTTTGGGCAGACCACCTTAGGGGCGCTCACTCCTAAATAAATATATAACACACACACACACACACACAAGGATACAACTTTGGACATGTAATATTTATACAATAGAAATCAGCATCCGCTGTACTTTCACAACAGACCCGGCAAGAAGGCATCACGTCAGTGGCGATACAGCTGAATTAATGACTTGAGTCATGATGTATATATCGGGTGTATTCTGATTTCAATATGGTACTCTGTGGCCATTGCTATATTGTTTATTACCATTACAGCAGTTATATCTGTATGATCTAGCCAGCATGTAACTGTACTGGCGCTATATCAGTATTATGAATATATTATTATATATGTGCTCACTGGGGACAATTTGTTTTAAGGATATAACTTTGGATATGTAATGGTTATGTAATTGCAACTACCATATGCTGCAGGGAAAGAAAAATTCTTATATGTTCACATGTGTATATTCACACATTATGTTCACACACACTTTTCAAGTTGTCCCAGTATCCGAAGAAGAGATTACACAAGCGCTCCTCAAATTAAAACTAAGCAGCCAATGTAGACCTGACTTACTACAATCTACTGTAAGTTCCTAAGACTTGGTGACCCAGCAATTGCCAAACCAATTGCTTCCATAGTCCACTCTATTCTGTCTGCAGGCCATATCCCTAAGAACTGGAAAACTGAAAAGTTGTCCCAATCTTCAAAAGTGGGGACAAAAACACCGTCTCAAACTACAGGCCAATCTCTCTTCTCCCAATACTATCCAAAGTCATGGAAAAATGTGTTCACTCTCAATTAAGCTACTAAGATACTAAGACAAATTTCCCTATCCAATTCCAATCTGGCTTTCGTCCCAAACACTCCACGGTAACTACCCTGCTAAAAGCTTGCAATGAAATACAGTGTGGAATGGAACGGGGACAACTCACTGGTGCAATATTCCTAGATTTTGCAAAGGCTTTTAATACTGTTGATCATGTTATCTTGCTTAACCAACTCAGTGCTCTGTAATAGGGAAACACGCTTTAAACTATTTTCATTCCTACCTACAGATGCAGCAGACGTTATTCGAACAAATCTCTGAGCCATTTGTGTGCATTGCTGTACTCCACGCGGCATTTCGCCCCAGGCACACGTGTTTATCGCGGTTGCTTTGTTTGAATTTCATGGATTCTGTTTCTTTGTGTGCAATGAAATGAATGAATTGTAATATGTACAGTACTGTGCTACTGTGTCAATGTCAGTGTTTAACACTAAAATGCCATTTTCTGCACTCTCGTCTTAAGGCGGGAAGGTTGGAAGAAGTCATGCGCCGTGACGTGGGTATTCTGCGGTATACACCGTGTGAAGTGTTCGAATAATGGCTGCTGCATCTGTATCAGGTAGATCCCAACATGTGTCCATCTCAGGCTCTAACTCCAACCCCCTGGATATCACCTGTGGTGTCCCGCAAGGCTCTGTTCTGGGGCCCCTACTCTTCCCAGTGTTCATCAATGATCTTCCTACAGTTTGTAAGGGAGCTTCAATACACATGTATGCAGATGACAATCCTATATGCACACAGCCATAGCCTCTCTGACCTTGAACATATATTTCAATCTGACTTTGAGACTCGAAAATTGGATTTCTCAAAAACAAACTGTTTTTGAACACCAAAACTGTAACAATGGTATTTGGGAACAAGACTATATTTTTAAAGCTTCCAGTGACTGAGCTCCAGATCAGAACCAACACTAACACCACCCTAACTCCTGTTACTAGTTTTAAATACTTGGGCATATGGTTGGACTCCCATTTAACATTTGGGATGCACATTGATACCCTGACATCCAAAACCTATGCCAAACTAGGTGTACTTTACAGGAACAAACCCTCCCTAACTCTGCTGGTCAGAAAGTGTATCGCACAGCAGATGCCAATGATCGACTATGGGGACATAGTATACGGCTCTGCACCCCAAACACACCTTAGCAAACTTGATACCCTCTACAATTCAATATGCCATTTTGTTCTCCAATGCAACTATAACACACATCACTGCGAAATGCTCAAAGAACTAGATTGGTCATCACTAAATCTAGGCGCAAAGTTAATCTCTCCTGTCTTGCCTTCAAATACTTTCTGGGCAAGCTATCCGTCTATCTGAACAAGCTCCTCACCCCTAAAACATGCAGCACTTATCTTAGATCTGACTCCAAAAGACTGTTCATGGTCCCAAGGCTCAACAAAAAAGCTGGTCGCTCCTCTTACCGTGCACCCCAAAACTGGAACAACCTACCGGAGACTCTCACAGCCACCACCAGTCTATGTTTGTTCAAAACTAAAGTGGTCTCACATTTTAAATCTGGTCAGTAACTTTTACATACGCCTATAATATATATTATCTTTACCTGTGCCTACAATATCTTGTATATAATGTATACCCTGCTCACTTATGTAACTGTATTTGTACCATATATTATTTGTCATCTTAACTCTATGCCCAGGACATATTTGAAAACGAGAGGTAACTCTCAATGAATTCTTCCTGGTAAAACATTTTATAAATAAACACACAAATTATATATGATATAAGAGCTAGCAAGACCTGATTGTGTTTACCTACCACACTACTATGAGGATTTAAAGACTTACTACTGTATATACTTAATTTCACCGTGTAATAATTTTTGAATGTAATTAAAGTTATTATTTTTGGTTTTAATACTGCTGATCTAATTTGATCTATAATGATCGCCTATCAGAATACTCATCTGAAGGACTATGAGAGTCGTAACATTTTTTTCATTATGTATGCAGTGCAGCATTTGTGGACCTTTGGATCCTCTTGGATCATTTCTGTGCATTATGATATTTGTCCCCTGTGAACCTTACATTCTAGTTACTGTATATCTAAATCTATATTAGGAATTTAATAGGTGAGTGGTCTATTCTATCTTGTAACAGAACAAAGACATAAAACCTGAAAAATGTATCCAGAAAAGGCATACTAATTTTTTTTTTAACAAAACACACAAAACCCTAGCAAGCTCTTTTTGGGAACACCTGAGCCCCCAGAAAACAAATAAATAAATAAATATATATATATATATCAAAAAGGAGAGCTATTGAGTGTGGCATATGTATACAACAAAAGACAGAGAAGCCCAATGCTACATCCAATATGACAAAAATACACAGTAAAATACTTATATATTCTCTTGAAAAAGGGTAATTTAGTTTAACCCGTTGGCCAAAGTGTTGTAAGCTTGCGAGCCACGAAAAGGCAGATGCTGTTCGCAAGTCTTAACACTACCAGATAAAATACTAATATACCTCTATTAGGATTACAATTCTCATTTTCCTCTATTAGGAGGGAGAAAGACCACCATTGGATATGTATCCAGTAGCATGAAAGGACTTACTCACTAGGGAAGTGGGGAGGGGCGGGCTTAACACCTGGGAAGGAGGAGCCACTAACCTCCAGCAGCTGAGACAGCTGAAAATAATTTACCAACAGATCATCTTCAACACGCCATCTCCCTTTTATGTAACTCGTCTTTTAATACTTATATTTTTAATAAATTAGCTTAATTGTTCATACAGCTTGTGTTTGTTTTTATGTTTATGTTGTTTGTAGTTGGAGTTGTGTGTGTGTTTGTCCGTGGTAATGTTGCTTGTGTGTTAATTTTTAATTAGCAGTATACAGTACACTGATTTTTCTTTGTGTTTGATTTCACATATGTTATCCACAGATCCCCAGAGCTGGTCCTGGTGTACAGGATTGGACTACCTTTTAAGAACTCTGTCATCCTTCTACTAATATATTTGGACATTTACTTGGACTTATCCTTTGAGGCACCGGTTTGTATCTGTTTTGTATCGAAATCTCTGATCTGGTTCCGTCAGTGTTTCTTGGCAGCCTTGGCTCATACAGTATATACGAGTTTGTTCTGCACTCTTGAATTATTTGAGTACACTTAACAATATTGTTCATCAAGCTTAAGCGCTTTTCCAAGCACTGTGTGTGTTGGACATGAGTAAGAGCTTTAAAACCAAATGTTTTCTGTTTCCTTCACTACTTTGGAACTAAAGTATTAGAGGACTTGATGAAAAAAGCGTTTGAAGTCTTATTTTGTTGTATTAAATGGCTTTTTCTTACCTTGATAGGATAGCAGTGTAAATTAATGAAGTGGAAATAGGGTCTGAAGGCTATTTCCATGCATTCGCTGCAAAAAGCATTGGAATGTGACAGGACATTGATTATTCTACTGGGCTCTATATAAATATTTGTAGAAATATGAACATTTCCAATACTTGCAAGTACTTTTTAGAAAAGGTGTTTACCATAAACTTGTATCCAAGCACAACAAAAACAAAATTACTTTTACTCTGGATAGTGTTAAGACATTTAAAGTCAGGATGCCTGAATTTACAAATATAGCCATAGCTGATCTAGCATACCAGATGCCACCCAGAAATATGCACAAGGTGATACAAAAGAAATAGGCGACAAACACAATGACATTTTACTTCATGAAATTTGCCTCATCAGTCCCCAAATCAAATACATCCAGTTTCTTTTCAGATGTCCTATGTATGAACGAGCATGCCCTGTTGCCAGACATCACAATAGCTTGCCTTTGGTGGTAGAACTGATCCTCACATTTAAAATAACAGATTAGCCAATAATAGGAAATACTCGATCAGTGTATTGGAACGGAAGAAATTTTCTTCACATACTACAAAAGAAAGTTTTATAATAAAAGATTGTATATCCTGTAAATCGACAAATGTAGTGTACCTCCTCCAATGTCCATGCGGATACCAGTATGTCGGTCGGACAAAGCGTTACCTTAGAGTGAGAATTCTGGAGCATGCTAG
Source organism: Ascaphus truei (assembly GCF_040206685.1). NCBI lineage: Eukaryota > Metazoa > Chordata > Amphibia > Anura > Ascaphidae > Ascaphus > Ascaphus truei. Next base: position 205,308,525 of record NC_134484.1, on the reverse strand, counting down.
GAATATAAGATTAGGATTAGAGAATCATAGCGTCTCCAGACATTTTAAGTTAAAACATAATAGTGACGATAGTTGTCTTAGATATATTGGCATTCAAACTGTACCCGCAGGAAGAAGGGGAGGAGATAGAGAAAAAATGCTCTCTAAACAAGAGAGTGTTTGGATCTACAAATTACAAACACTGTCCCCGTTAGGATTAAACGAAGAAATCGATGTCTGGTCTTTATACTAAATAATGAATCCTTTTAAAATATTTAAAATATTTTTATTGGTCTTATAATTAATAAGGAATTAGGTTATCTATTATAAACCCAATAATGGTATATCTCTGTGAAAACGTCAATCTGTCCTGTTCATTTATATCCTTTTCTTTCTATATTTACTGTCTTTCAATTCATGCTAGTTTATAGTTGTTTAACATTTAAATATATGGTTATTTTATTAATATTTGTTTCTTTATATTTTTAGTTAATTTCCAATTGGATTCCCCTATCCTTAATAAAGTAATATGTATTAGGGGACATATCCTTTTAAATTTCCCTCATGTGTTTGAGAGGCTGGACTCAAAATAAACAGCCAATCACAGGAGAGGGTATGGTATAAGAAGCGCCCCATTATAGACCTCCGATATCCCTGACGAAGTACCTTTGAAGTACGAAACGCGTTGGATAAGAGGGCGCATTCTGACACTACATGCAGTGTGTTTTTACCCTATTTTGCTACTTGGCTCCATCTCCGTTTTGCACCCTATGCTCTCTACGCTCCTGTGGCCGGCTGAGACTGCTGAGTGATCGGCGCCGCTTGATGACGTCATCTGATGCGCGCTGCAAGCGGAGGCCACACGTGCAGACACACGCCTGAAAGCCAGTGACTGAGAGCTTGCTTCCCCGCAAACTGCCACAGCTAACACGTCGGGAGACAGCTGTACTCCACCGGGTTGCTGTATCCATGCTGAGGGGCTGCTGCCCTGTATCACGGCGTCCTGAGCGGTACCACAAGTGAGACGTGAGAGGAGAAGGGGAGTAATCCGGTGATCCTTACCCACCATCTGTTGCTGACTGGTAACATGTCCAAAACATGTACTGCTAGTATTTATTGAACTGATGTACTTGCAATACTCACCTGTTTTATCACATTATAATTTTATATATACTACACTATGAGGTTTTTTGCGCTGTTTCTTTTGTCTTTGTATCAAGTGTCATGGAACAAGAACCAAATTTCTGTTTCACCCCCCTTTCCTTTCAGTTTCTGCCTGTCAGTTTCTCATTTCCAGCTGCATGTGTTTTGCTCTGTGCACACACACAGTGCCCGTGTGATAGACACAGTGTTGCAATCCCTGTCTCTGCATTATGCCTGTGAGTTGCTACAGCAACCTCAGCCTGTCAGAATGGGTTAGTCTGCCCTCTCCCCCTCTGCTTTGCTTACAGATGGTCTGTTCCCAGGCTATCTTGCTACCCAGCATACACTGGGACTTCCTTTTCCACCTCCAACACTGGCTGAGTGAGTACCTCTCCTGTAATTGCTCTAGTGACAGGGCCTTATCCTTTTCACCTGCTTCTAACTACAAATCACTACAACACACCATCCACAAGTGCCTGTATTTACTGCTGCTTTTCCAATAAAATGAAGGAAATATTAGAGGACTTGGAGTGATTTGGAAAGGGGGCTGAGTTGAACCTATCTGGTCTAATCATCCTACACATGACCCTGGCCTCCAGAATATCAAGGGTTGTATACAAAAAGACTATTTCCATAATAACCAACTAATTTTCCCATATTGTTTTTTTTACAGAAACCCCCATGTAATATATAAATTTATGAAAAATGTAATTCAAAGTCTCTTTTGGAATTGTTACTAAAATGCCAACTATATTGATGACAGATGCATATTTTCTCATATCATTGAAAGACTAGATCCATTTGATATTGTAGAACGGGTTAAGAATACATTTTAGAATAGTACTAGTAAACCCAAGGTAAACACGAATAAGTCCATATTTGTTAATGCTTACACAAGTTTCTCCATTTTTAATACACACTACATTTAAATATTAGGATGTTTTGAATGCATGTCCAACTGTACCGCAAATGTTCGTGTGTATACACACACAGACAGTGTTGGCTCAATAAATGAGTTTGGATATGCTAAATCCGTTGTGCCCTATGTTCCTTTGTTCATACATCCAGGACTGATTGCAGGCTTTCGTTCTAACACTGGAGCACCGGTAACTATCAATTTTTTCTATTTTGAGGTGTGCAGCATTTCTCTCTATTATCTGGACTATACACACAGACACACAGACACTATTCAGCTCAGTATTATGCTTTTTACGCTGGTTTTCAATTGTTAGCTATAGGACTTTCATGGTCAACTGCAGAGCACTTGTAACATGCTTTTACTAGGTTTCATTCCTGCATAAGTTTATAAGTTGATTTAAGAGACATCTTGCTTAGTCCTTTAGGGTACATAACCATGTCTCATGCTGTGCTGTGATATAAAACAAGCTGTGTCAGGGTATTACACTAAATGACTGTTTATTTAGTGGTATTCTTCATTTGTGATACATTTGATTATTATTCAGGGTTATTGCTATTAGTAATAAGGTTGATGACCGGCCAGTCGAATTACTTGGGTAGAATGTCCCCAATGTGCTCATAGTTATACTGTACCCGATTTTCAATAATCTTCAGCTGAATCCATATCATTAGTCCGTATTTCATTTTAGGAGGTGCAGGAAAAGTTTGTGTGTTGGTTCATGATAATTTGTGTTTATGTAGATGTGTTTAAATTTAAAAAATAAATGAACAAACTTTATACTGTAACATATCTGCTTTATTTTTTGAAACGTGTACTTTTTATTGGGATAGAGAGAGATATCGATATAGATATATCTTACACAAATATTTACCAGATGTTGGTCCAGTAATGAAGGGACAGCACACAGATAGTTGTAATACAAAAATAGTGTAGTGGAGGCACCTTCCTCAGGGTTATGCAGTGGTCAAATGACTGACACATACTTATACCCTCAAATTTACTGCATACCATCACCTAAAAAGTCAATTAAAATACACAAAAAAAAAAACCCCACAAAAATAACCAGATGCAGTGGAGTAAATAAACACCAATAGGCATCTGAATAGAAGTCACGTGTACAACTGCATAGCTGCTTGTGACGGCGAGGGGAAACCCAGGCCAATAATAAAAGGTATTATGCCCGGCTGAGTGCCCCCGGGCCATATTTTGGAGTTTGAAGTGTCAGCTCTGCAACCCAGTTATGGCATGTGCACTGTATTTCAATAAAGATGTGTGGGTGTTTTACTGTTCCAGGAGCATCAACCAGTGGAGATTCACAGGGCATGAGTTTCATGGATGATTTTACGGTAACGTGTTGTCAGGGTGTGTTTGGGTGGAAGGGGGCCAGACTTGTTGGTTACCCCAAAACACATACTAAGGAATCCTACCAGATTCCTTGGGAGATGAAGACACAGACCACCGGACAAAATCCTCCCTAGGAAGTAGTTTGCAGCTCATTGCCAGATCTCCCTGCTTCAGCACAGACAGTACAGTAGGACCGGGCAGGGGTTAATCACATTTCAGGGTCCCCCAGTGTATGCCCAAACCCCCACAACTCAGTATAGCGGTTCAGTGTCTTTCCCACCAGGTGTCAAGAGGAAAAATGGTTTTAAATTGTGCCCTTGAGGAATAAAAGCAGCGGTGTGCTAATTTGGTTAGAAATCTCCCCGCGTGCTGAAACTTGCTGTGCGCTTAGTTCAGGGAGAAACATGAAAAACACCTATAGCATAATTTTTAATACGTTTGTATAAAAATTGATGAAAGTTCCCCTCAAATAGTGTATCAAACATGTTAGGCACATTTGGGATTTCATTCAGACCACAGGGGACCACTTATTTATTGTAGCCCCAAATTAGTATGCGCCTAGTGACTCACTAAAGCAGATAAGAATGTGCAGATCCGAACTTCTAAGGCATCCCGCTGGCTTGGTGCCCTGATGTCTGTAAAAGCACAGAGTTGAAAGGGCTCAGTGTCCCCAAGGTGTTAGTTGGGGAGGGAATCCTCAAGTACCCCCATCCTAGTGTAAAGTCGAGGCAGTTTGGCAAAAGGTGGCCAGCCCAGACTTCGTGTCGCCGGGGAGAGGGGCTGGGTCTCATATATTAAGGAGCAAAGGTGCCAAGTTGGCACATGCTCTTCGCAGAATGAGAAGCCCCCTCTGCCAGGTTTCCAAAGTATTGTCAACTCCAGGATAGGTGGGAAAACGTATTCCCACGGAGGGATTGGCTGCACTAGTTAGAGATAGGGATTTAAACTCGAAGAATGCATGCAGTCCATCGGGAATCAGATGCATCTAAAGTTCTACAAGATTCATCCAAGATTCATGCAAGAACCCTCTAAGATTTCATAAGAGTTAAAGACTCCAAGTGCCATTACAGCGGATACAGAACGAAAGAAGCAGCGCCGTTGGAGTACACAGCAGTTGCAGGTAGCACTGCGGACCATTTCAAGCCATTGTGCGAGCAACTCCCGCTCCTGGAAAATTGCTCCTAGAGTGTTATTCAAGATTTCGTTTTAGGAACATTTTATTTTGTTTGGCCCCGTCCCAGTAAGTGTATTTTGATTGTAATTGTGTAATATTGTTTGTATGTCCAATTGTCCCGTGATACCATTGTCTGGACCGCCCACTTCGAGCAGCGAGTCAGGTCCGAGGTCTCGGCGTTAGAGCGTCTTCAGGTTGCCATGGATACCATATGCCGGCGTCCGGGATGAACTGCACGTGTCCTATACAGTGTCCCTCGGAAGTTGGAGTAACCCGATAGCAACAAGACAGACTTGTGTTGCACAGGCAAATAACATACAAGTGCACAACCAGTAGTAGAGCAGGGCGGGAGACAACTACGGCTAGTCAGCGCATCAAATATGCCAACCTGTTCTTGGACTATATGAACACACATATACTCCATGATGCACCATATGCACATTGCATCAAGAAATACACGTGCTACATCGATGACGTGTTCATCATCTGGAGCGGCCTGGAAGCAGAGTTATTGGAGTTTATCAATTTCCTTAACAATATTCAATCGACAATCAGATTTACCTTGAGCTACAGTACGAAGGAGATCACATTCTTTGACATGGTGGTCAATAAGTCTAAGGGTGCATTAGCCACCAGACTTTTCCAAAAACCAACAGACAAAAACACCTTGCTGCATATGCATCAAGCCATCACCCATTGCCATTGAAAAAGGGACTCCCTTATTCACAACTCCTGTGGGTCAAGAGAATTACTAGTGATCTGGAACAAACTGAAACCGCTATATTGTAGATGGCAAAACCCTTCAATGAAGGAGGATATTGTTCAAGTGACATTGAAGATGCTCCCTCTAAAGTGAGACAAACAGATAGATCTAGGCTTCCAACAACCTTTGCTAGAGATTCTGAGACAAATCGCTTTAACATTGAGTACAGCTTCTAGCTTAATCAAAAAGGAGTAGACAAAAAAAAAAAAAAAAAAAAAACTGGCACATATCAACTAATAAGATTGTGACGTTCGTCCAAGAACCACCAGTGTTCTGTTACCGGCATGGACAAAGTCTAGGGGATATGCTCACTCACTCAATCAGACCCAGTCAGTAAATACGCACCTTCTAAAAACATGGTTATCCAGAAACCCTGGATCCTATCGGTGCATCGTTGTACCAACTGTCAATTTATGCAACTTGGATCAACTTTTTCCCTCATCCAAAAAGTGGGCCCTGCAGAGATCTTAAATATCTTCCTGTAGCCATTCACTTTAAACTACACAGGCACTCTCTGTCTACGTTGAGATGCATGTCAATCTTACAAATACAGGTTCCATCTCATGGAGGTGATAGAAATAAACGCCTCTTACAGCAAGAAGCAAGGCATATCTTTGAATTAAAAACTATGTCACCATTTGGACTCAAAGACGACTTGAAACTTGGTTGTTTTCTGTAAATTGTTTATGATTAATCTGCTGTTCTGATCCCCATTATTGCTTTTCCTCATGTTCACCACGCGTGACCTCTTTTCCCCATTCCTCATGCACTACCCTTCCCTTTATTGCTCATCCCTCTTTTCTGGGTTGTCTCCCGTGTCACACCATCTGCACTGCTTGCTGTGTTTAATTGTTTTGCTGTCACGCATGCGCTAGCTTCCAGTTGTGTTTGCCAATATTCTGCTATGACTACCAAGGGACGCATCTGCAGTTCATCATGAACGCTGACATACTGTACCCATGACAACCTGGGGACGAAGCCTTGCTGATTGGCTCCGGACGGTGATGTGCTGACCAGCTCTAGTTGCCTCCCGCGCTGCTCTACTACTGGTTCTGTATATGTTATTTGCCTGTGCAAGCCCAAGTTTTACTTGTTGCTATCCGGTTGCTCCAGCTACCGGAGGGACACTGCATAGGAAGCATGTGCCGTTCATCCCGACACTGGCGTATTTCATCCATGGCAACTTGAAGACGCGACTCGCTTGTTCGAAGTGGGCAGTCCAGACAGCGGCGATGCGGTTGTACACGTGACTTCTATTCGGATGCCTATTGGTGTTTTACTCCACTGCAGCTGGTCCTTGCTGCGGGTTATTTGCATATTTTAATTGGTTCTTTAGGTGATGGTATGCAATAAGGTGAGGGTATAAGTATTTGTCACGGTTATTTGACCACTGCACAACACAGAGGAAGGTCCCTCTATGCGGACCGAAACGTTAGTTGTGGTGCCCTGTATACTTAATACACTATTTTTGCTGTCCCTTCATTACTGGACCAACATTTGGTAAATATTTATATTCTATGCATATAGGACAAGCACCAGGACGTACTAGAGTATGTGTATGCCAACTGCTACTTTATTGAAATATACACATACATACCATATACAGGCAGTCCTCGGTTATCCGAAACAATGTGTTACTCAAAATGGCGTTGGATAGCGAAACGTTGTAAAGCGAAACACGTTTTCCCATAGGAATACTGTTTAAATGAAAGGCTCCGTTCCTGAAGGCATTTTTAACACTAAAATACACCAAATATTTTATGCAGGCAATAAGATATGCAGCACATACATAAATTATAGTGTATATTCTGTATTATATATATAATATAACATAATAAATAATATATTATATAGTATAATATAATATAGTATAATATTATATATATACGCTCTTACGACGCTTTGCAACGTTGTTTATGTGAATGTGTGTGTATATGTATGTATGTATATATGTATGTATGTATATATGTATATATGTATATATGTATATATGTATATATGTATATATGTATATATGTATATATATATATATATATATATATATATATATATATAAAAAGGAAAAAAGAGGAGAGAGCGCACGCCCATAGCGTATAAAAGTATTTAATGAGGGGGAGGGGGGAGAGAGGGGGGTAAAAAACGCACTTACAAAAATGCAATAAAATCAAGCATATGTGATATATAATAATCACCACCATCCGGTTTTTCTCTATAGACTCTTGGGGCAGTCCCAGGCTCCGTTGGTAAGGGAGCAACGTCACAGCAGATTCCCAGGGCTGGTAACACCATCCGGTTAGACTGCAGACTTTTGGGGCAGTCCCAGGCTCCGTTGGTAAGGGAGCAACGTCACAGCAGATTCCCAGGGCTGGTAACACCATCCGGTTAGACTGCAGACTTTTGGGGCCGTCCCAGGCTCCGTTGGCAGTGGAGCAGAGTCCCAGCAAATTCACAAGGCAGGTGTGCTGTATAATAGTCCAAGAAAGAGGTCCCGTAGTAGTGGGATCCCTTTGAGAAAGTTAGCCGTGACTGACGAAACGCGTCAGGGAGCGTCGTGACGTCAGACGCACAGACATTGGAGTCTACACGAAGCGCTGGAGCGTATTGATCCAGGCGCGAGTGCTATAGGCACCACTACTACGGGACCTCTTTCTTGGACTATTATACAGCACACCTGCCTTGTGAATTTGCTGGGACTCTGCTCCACTGCCAACGGAGCCTGGGACGGCCCCAAAAGTCTGCAGTCTAACCGGATGGTGTTACCAGCCCTGGGAATCTGCTGTGACGTTGCTCCCTTACCAACGGAGCCTGGGACTGCCCCAAGAGTCTATAGAGAAAAACCGGATGGTGGTGATTATTATATATCACATATGCTTGATTTTATTGCATTTTTGTAAGTGCGTTTTTTACCCCCCTCTCTCCCCCCTCCCCCTCATTAAATACTTTTATACGCTATGGGCGTGCGCTCTCTCCTCTTTTTTCCTTTTTAGATATCTTGTGGACGTGGTTGGTCCATATTGAGAGCTGCCGGAGACCCTGCATACCAGCACCTATACCATTCATTGGACTATTTGAGGACTGGTTTATCCTTTTTTTTTTGCTCTTTTATATATACTATTGTTCATGTTTTTGTGGGCCTGATACTAATATAGGTCCACAATATCATATATGTGTATATATTGCTTATATAATTAAGATATTCATCCATATTTACATCATATTGTTATAGCATATATATATATATTCATTGTATATGTTCTTTAGAGGCGCAGCTTTTTTCTTTGTTGTTTATATATATATATATATATATATATATATATATATATATATATATATATATACACACACACATACACAAAGTTGCAAAGCGTCGTAAGAGCGTTGGATAAGCCGTTTTGGCGTTGTAAAAATGAACATAGGTATGCATTGCAAAGCGTTGGATAAGCCATTCGTTGTAAAGTGAAGCGTTGTAAAACGAGGACTGCCTGTAATATTATATAATATTAGGCTTCAAAACCTTAACCTACATTTTTTTTTTTGTACTTGTGTAAACAGGCTACGTCTCGGTTTTCTTTAAAATTGTCTAATAGAATGCTTTTCGTATGTTCTTATCTTGTAAGTATCAAGTCTTTCTGAACTTGTTATACATAAAAATCACATCTCAGACAGGTCCACAAACATGCCTTTCCGCATAAATCACTCTCCTTATAAGGCTGAGGCCCCAGTGCGAGGCTGGCGGCGCGTGCAGCCGATTCCCCGGTCTGCAGTGAGCTGCAGGAAGAGAGACCGGGGGGGGGGGAGCACATGGCGGGGGAGTGACGGGGGCGTGGCCCTGACGTCACCCGGCAGGTTCGCCCTCATTGGCTGAACCGCCGGGGGGCGTGGCCTAGCGCTCCGTCACGAGTCCTGCTCTTAATTCTATTGAGAGCAGGAGAAACTCTCGCCACAGCGCTGCGCCCCCCCCCCTCGCAGCGGGCCCGGCGCCATTGAGTGGAAGGCTCTCGTCCCTGCAGCGGCGCTGCAGTAGCATGCGGGGCCTCAGCCTAATGCAGCCAGGGATTCTTTGTAATGATATGCAAAAGAGATAGAGCCTCAAGTCTGAGGAAGGGGGCCAGGTGCCCTGAAACATGGTTTGTTTTTTTGCAATGTTAGTAATTTTGTCTAAAAAGGAGCAAATAGAGATCTAAACTATTTTTTCTGTAAACTAAAATACCAGAATGAAATAGAACCTCATAAAGTGGACATAAAGGATGGAGAGTTTGCTTTGTATTTATATTCATTCCTGGGTGCCGGTCTGATTCTGCAAATTGCTCTTTAATTAAAAGTGCCCTGCGGTGAGGGTACAGAACCAGAGCACCAGAAAATGACATCTGGGATGAAATATTGAAAGGCGAATTGGTGACTGCAAGGTTCAATCTTTTTTTTTCTTATGCAAATGAGCACTCCGTGTGTTACAGTAGTTTGCTGACCATGCACTTCTTTAACCCAGGCTTTGCTGTAAAAGCAGCAGGCTTAAGCTTATATGGATCCATGTTAAAATGGATTAGAAGCAGAAGGTGACACCCTGCGAGTATTCATTTGTAGGTTATTACCCAGAATCCCTTTCTGCATTGGAAGCATTGTATGCAGAGTGATTATGGGTAAAGGCAGGTTTGTTGACATGTTTGAGACGTGAATGTACTTGTGGTATTTTTATTTGCTGTACGGTGGAAGGCTTTATTACTTTAACTCCTCATAACTTACTTTGTGAACTCTCTGTGGCAACCCATTTTTCATGATGCAGCATTCCAGAAATTCCATTCCAGTATGGGAATGAAAAAAAAGAAAAGCAAATTTGGACTAAAACATTTACATTTAGGATATAGGTTTATTCCATTAGCAGCAAAACTATCTGCTTCTATAACAAGTCAATAAAATGATTAACAGCAATGTATATAACCTGTGTTTTTTTTTGCCTAGACAGTTAAGTCAATAGTGTCCATCACATCATAGAACACTTCTGTGAAGTGATCAGACGTGAATTCCTACTTTTATATTTGGAAATATTGAGCATGTTTGTGATGGCTTATTAAAGAAATTAAAAAAAAAAAAAAAAAAGTACGAAAACAAGTGTGTATTTTTGAAGTGAAACTTCTTTAGCGGCGTGAATGTAGTTTATTGGAGACGGAAGTCAGTGGTGACGGAAGTGACATCAGTCCTGGCATAAGGGGCCATCAGAAGTTGCCAGCTTCCACCAGGAGTCGTCACTGGAGAGGAGGCAGCGCTGGACAGACAAAGACGGACATTCACAAGAAAAAACAACTCACAGAAACTTTGGCCGGACCTCCGTTGAGGGGTAGAGAGTGGGGGCTGTTCTGGGTCAGAAGACTCAAAACAGCGGAGGGTCTGGAGCGGCTGTGACTGCGGATATTGCCATCAATGCCCGTCACTGCGCTCAAGAGCAGGACCACAAGGCGCTGTGCTCATGATAGTCATCACCACGTACTCACACATGCGCACAGACTCAAACGGGCATAGCCGTGCACATGTGGTCATGTGCGTGTCACAACCACATGCACCGAGATGCCCCCCACATCCAGAGCTTGCGCAGAGAAACCCACCAGATCCACACAACCAGATAACATACACACACGAGAAATTCACAATTAGTGCAAATAGCCAATACGGCTATTGACAAACCAGATTGACAAACCAGTTCTATAAAAACTCATGAATAAGACTGAAACATGCTAAAAAGGAATGTTAGTTCTCACCACACAGTGTTGTGACTGGAGCGTGCATAACAATGTTGCACCTTCACATAGAAGATTCAATATTTCTGTTCAGTCACCCATCTACATCACACTGTCAAAACTACAGTACCAAGGTACCGTTACTACCTTCTAAATGTAGGCATCCTAATGTAATACTTTAAAGTTTCTTGTAGAATAAAAATCAGGCAATATTCGAAAAGGAGCAAAAAAAGGCTGCATTCAGGTCACAAAGAATTAGTACCATTTATTGTAATATATATATATATATCAAGGTTCTCACATGTGCTAGAAAAGGATTTAAGACCCACACATGGAGCTTAAAAAAGGGGCCATATAGTCAGTGGCGTAGCTAGACATGCACAGGCCCCCAGGCAAAAATAATATATATATATATATATATATATATATATATATATATATATATATATATATATATATATATAAAAAATCAGGGCCCCATTAATATTAATACTGACTGCAATTTTTTTCTCCCTCTCTCTCCCTCTCTCTCATCAGCACTCCCACCTCCTCCATGCTTACCTGAAATAGAGATAGACAGGCAGGGGGAGATAATATGCAGCATTAAGCCGGTGGCGTTAAACAGAAGCTGGCAGAGGAATCAGCAATTGTTCCACAGGCAGAGCAGGACAACACAAGGTGAGGAGCACACACTAGCAGCAGACACCGGATGTAAGAAAGACTTCTGGGCTCAGACCGCTGGAGTGCTCTCCTCCCCTGCCTGCGAAACAAGTGCTGATTCGTCTACCTGCTTCTGCTTAAGGCCAGGTGCCCGCCGCTATATATACACACCATCTCCCAAGGCCTGTCTCTCTGAAGAGAGACAGATGGGCCAACGACAGGGTGGGATGGGAGAGTGAGCCCCCTATGAGCGCGGGCTATAGCTATACCCCTGCAGATATAGTTATATCCTGATACGGCTCAAAAATAGTAGAAGCCAGGACATTGTACTTTTGCACTAACACGGCTTCGAGAAAGCAGATTATACAGTAGGTGGCATTAAAGAGATTAAAAAAAATTACAAGAGGTAATTAAATGAATGACATTTTAGGAATACAGGGAGGAATACAGGGACCATGTACAATGAGGTTTTCTTGTTTGCTTCCTTTTTAAAATGGTCAGCAGAATTCAGCATTTTCACATACATCCAATTTAATAATATACATGCAGAGTTGGCAGCAAATACTGTAAAGTAACTTAACTTACATAATATACATGCAGAGTGCCACAGCCCCTGCAGCACAGATCACGTGAACATGTGTTTGAGAAGTTCCACATCTTAAGGGACGTCCCTCAGGAGTATATAGCGACTTACTGAAACGTATAAAAGTAGGAAGAGTGCTGCTGTCTGAGTCACCCGGCTCGGAGCAGCCCCCACTCTCTCCTCCTCGGCGAAGCTGGGGCCGGATTTAGTGTGAGTCGTTTTTCGAGAGTATGAGTGTCCTCTCCAGTGACTCCTCCTGGTGGAAGCTGGCAACACTTGACTGCGTCTTCTGCCAGGAGTCATGTCACTTCCATCACCACTGACTGCCATCTCCAATCAACTACATTCATGTCGCTAAAGAATTTTCACTTCAAAAAGTATTGACAGAATAACATTTTTGTCACATCCCTTAAAGCTGGTTAAAAAACTGTTCCAAGAACAAAAGAAAAATATACCAACCATGTCCCAGACTGAACAATAGGATAGAGAGACACACACACACACACACACACACACACACGTGAAATGCAACTCTAAGAAAGCACCATAATAGGTTGAAGACAACACAGAGAAGGATCAGAGCAGACACAAAAACAGATCAGTCAGATGGTCGCAGGAAAGGGTTAACAGTCTCCAGCATCAACACCAGAAGATCCAGCATTCAAAGCCAAACAAAGAAAAAAATACATCAGGTCATAAAGCAGTGAGGTCCACAGGTACTGTAGGTAACAGGACGTCATCAAATGTCACTTTCCATTACAATTTTATGTTATAGACAAAAGTGGCATATAACAAGTTAATGCCAAAGTGGGGAGTCAACCTCCATACATGTCAAAGGGGTTCCTCTGCATTTTAGGTGACATCACGTCACGACCCAACAGGGGGGGAGTGGGCCAGTGTAGTACAGCATAAAAATCACTGAGCCCTCTGATGGGGAGTAGACCTTTGGTCCTAGGCTTAGACAGGACCACACATTTGACCCACAGCTTGTGTACCCTCCGACAGATCTAGGAATTGGAGCCGAAGGGAGTGGAAAAAAGCATAAGTAGAAACCGATACAAGGGACAAGAGACCGAAGTGACAGCACGATGTTCTATACAATTCTGGACCATGCACTTAGCCAAAGAGATATTGATGTTCTTACCAAAGATTCATCACATGCCTGGCTCTCAGCAAGACCCATTTGACTGGAACGTTTCTCTATAAAATTCCGTAGTTTAAATTTAAAGATTATTTCCTTAACCAACTAGAACACTCCAACCATGTTGGAAAGAGAAAATAATCTTTTGCATAAGAAGTCTATAGTATCCTCTCTAACAATACCTCTATACTAAACTTCATGAGGCTCATTAATCCGAGTTACAGATTATACGTAACTTGAGTAACTAAACCAGTATTGTCATATGTCTTGTAGATAAGGATGGTGGAGTACAACAAAATTATACCGATTACATTGCCAGCTCTCTGAGAATGTTTGCTACAAGAAAGTAGAGTATTACCTTACAACTCTATTTAAAATGTGAAATTAAGACCATCAATATTCTTGGTTTAAAGCAGCATTCATTCAAAATCATAATTTTTTTTTTTAATATCTGTTGTGTAGCATTAAATACTTACGTTTATTTTTCGCTTTATGGCCTTTGTAATGATTTTGAATGTATAAAAAAGGTCCTTGGGTTGCTATAGCAACCATTTAGAAATCCCTGCCACTTCCTCTTTCAAAATAGGCGGCTATATGGGCAGCTTATATAAACGCATTGTCATACATAAACACTGCTGAATTTATTAAAAACTAAAACCAGCAAGAGGAAATGCCGTTTTAAAGAACAATTATATTGACGAGATTTCTATGTTAATTGGACACAAGCGTTGTTTACACTCTGTCCAAGGTGCATAAAATCAAGATCATTTTACCTGTTAGCCCAATATACATATTTTTCTTTTTGAACAAGAAAAAAAAAAAAAACACACGCATTGCAACAATAATCTGTTTGAATATGTTTAGGGTATAATGCCATTCTATGCTGCATATTTTAACTACAGTACATAACCTGAAATTCTATACAAACCTGCTATGTATTTTTTTTTTAAAAGCTTGCTATAACTGTTACAAACCGTGAGCACACACACGTGGTGCCGAAGATCAACGGTCAAGGATTAATACGGATACACAACTTGCATGTTGTCGTCTACCAATTACCATTGAGATGGCGGGAAATTGTAACAAGGAGTCAAACCCACAATGGCTTGTCTGTACCATGCTACACAAGGTGTGTTTCGTAATGGAAAAAAATAGGTAGGGTTTTCTGGAAGAAATAAAGTATTGTCTGAACTGGTAACAAGGGATGTCAATTATTCAGATGTTCAGTCCCATAAGGGCATCATTTTCACAGTTCTATATTAGTTATTAGCAAACAGCAAGGAACAGTATCACACCTATTCTTTGTTTAATAATTGATTTGCCTTGACTTTAACCTTTAAAAAACACACATACCTCACTCTGGGTTCTCAATTGATTTTGTCTCCTGTACCATGAGGACTTGTTGACACTTTGCTATTCTTTTGAATGTTGTAGTTTGAGTCAAAAGCAAATATGTTTGCCAAATACATACCAGTGCCAGTAGACACTACTATACAACTGCAGTCATCAAAACACAAAACAATGTGAATACTTTTAGGAGGAATTCCATAATTAATAAATTGGGAATTGTAACAGTTCAGTCCATTGTACGCTCTTCTTCAGGTTGGAGTACCTGGACTTAATTAATAGTAACCTCAAACCTATAACGTTACGCAATCTGCTTAGTGTTTATCAACTTATCCTTGAAGTGAAAATGCGTTCCCTTGCTTCACCACATGGTGGGACAGGTAAAAAGGACATTAATCTCTGTCCAATAGTAGAGCAGCCTGCAATACCCAGTGTTAGACAGTGACGCTTTACAAAACACATTTCATACAATAGGTTAATGGCCCAAGATGAAAGGTTAGAAGCACGGACTGCAGGTACTGTATAGCTGATGGTGTTGATTCGCATTCTCAACTGGCCCAACATTTGATCTAACTGATGAAAGGCTCTTGGACAAGAAACGCATGCTGTAAGATTTTGGAGTCGAGCTCTACTAAGTTTTTTCAAGGGGGTAGTAACCATTATATTTTTCGTGGTACAGTAGCTAACTTAGGAAAAGTAATTACACATGTTGACATCCTGTTGCTCAAACCAGCTAAGAGAGAATAGCGCCTTTGGCAAATACTAGCCTTGTACATCAGCCACTCGATGAGAAACCAGCATAACACCATATGTATTTCTCATCACCACATGGATTATCACTTAAAGTTACATTAATAACCACTGTAACAGAATATATATATATATATATATATATATATATATATATATATATATATATATATATATATATATATATTATATATATATATATATAATAAGGTAGTCACAATGGTAAAGGAGTAGTATACATCTTATGACAATTAACTATGAATATGGCAATATTTTCTTGTGCTAAAATTTCCCAGTTGTTAAACTATGACTGGCTCAGCACTTGATATATATTTTGTTTTGTTTTAATATTTTCAGACCATTAAAACAATGGCATTTTAACTTTTGCTGAAATACAGCTGCTAATCACAAACCCATCTGTTAATGTAACAGATCATGCCCTCCAGCACTAATGTGGTTAATGTATTTTACTAAACAATGGGCCTGTACTGTATGTTCGGTTGCCTTCCCTGCCAGATGGACCTGTACAAGTAGACCATACTTTTCTTAAGGGCATCATTTTCACGGTTCCCGGTCCAGTAGTAGACAAAACACCTGATCCAATTTAAGACAAAAGTGAAGCATTATGAGTAACACTTCAGAAGTTATGGAATATGCAGCTTGATTAACCAGACATAAAAATGACAAACAATACAGGATTCAAAGATATGGTGGTTGTACAATAAGGACACTCGGCATTTCTTAATTATCTCATGTTCTACTTGTGATGTATACAAACACACACTAAATGTTAAAAGATTCAACTGCATTAAAACACTGAAGTGGAATGTACATTTACTTACGTCCTGTTTGGCCATCAGATGCGTAAAGAATAAAATAGCCTACAGTACTTCCACAATGCCAGCCCAATCCTGAATTGTTAAACCATGAGATCATAAAAACCTCCCTCCTTTTGCAGAAAACAAACCCCATTACATTCCATATAGACATACACACTGCACAGCTAACAGCCTTTAAGACAACCATATAAACAAATGCATGCTCAAGTCTTCATTGTTCACACTAAGCATATCCAGATGATTGGAGAGCGTCTGCTTGGAAGGAGTCTGCTGAACCTTGTAGCAGATACAAATCCTATGCCATACTCGCACCTAAAAGCTGTTCTGCAGAGGCTTGGACTGCCTGGTTCCGAATACCTCTAAGGTTTATACAGTAGCTTATATTACCTGTATCTGTCATCGATGGGTCTTGCTGCTCAGCTTCTGCATGATGATATCAGCTCGTAGTGTTCAGTGTTTTGCAGGCAGGAGGCGACAAGCAGGAAGCAGAGCAGTCACAGCGCTTTGTTCTGCCTGCAGTGAATCACAGGCTGACAGAAAACCCAATCACTTCATCCTCCCTCATTTCAGCTCCCCTCAAAAAGTAAAATGACCGTTCAGCTGGGTTCCCCGGTCATCCGAGATGAACACTAACTAGCCCTCCTGTAAACGGTTGCCTTTTATATGTATTTTCAAAGGCAACAAGCAGAATGCGTTCATAAGAGACACAAACCTTTACCATCCCCTTAGGACACTTGCCTCGGTTTCAAAGACCAGCACATCTTATCCCCCAATATAGCTCTCTGATGTCTTCAAAAACACTGTGCACACCAGCAAACAGGACTGAATAAAATTCAGGGTGTAACCAAGTTTCCAGAAAGAATGAAAAATATGCAGAGATTCAAAATCCATCTCCACCCTATATTGTATCTGTTTAACTTCAGCACACCGCAGGGTCAGCCTCAACCAGCCCCGAATTTGCAGCTCTTATACCTACAGTACACAGGTCAGTGATGTCTGCCCAAGTGACAAGCAGAACAGCACTGAGCAATCCTACAATTGGAAGGTACATTCACACTCATTACAGACATTAGCAAGCACCGATTGGTTTCCTTTTTTTTGTTGTTGCAAACATTATGACGACATCATGTGGCACAGCAAATCTCTAATACACCAGATCATTCCCAGGGGCTACACTATGGTAATTAAACTCCTTCCAGTAAACATGTAAAACGCATGGGTAAGGGACCTTGCCCTAGTTGGTTTGCAGGATCAAGGAGTTGACAGTAAACGGAGCCTCAAGAATAAAACTAACCTCAACCTGTGTCAGACCTTCAGTGGTAAAGGGGCATGCAATGTACTGCACAGCAATGGGCTTGTGTGTCCCTGCAGCACTGGAGGAATTAGGAACCAGCCTTTCTGCTGATCGATTTACAAAGTACACAGCCCTCTTCTCCTCTACAGCATCCAGTCAACCCCTGAACTCCCAATTGTCACCCAGATGGTTGTGTACGACGAGTACTGTGTCACTCTGTTATCCAGCCTACATTAATACTCACGTTGGGGTTGACGTCTCTATCAGATCATTAGCGGTGTCCGGACCACACAAATCCCAAACCCAAGCTGGAAAGTGAAGCCACTCACCTGGTTTGTGGTGCTCTTTTTTGACCCCTCCCCACAATAAGTCAGACCCCCAGCGCCCGGCAGCACTCTCCTTTCCACACTAATAACAGCTTTGTGCTGGGCTCATTCCTTCTTCTCGCGCTAGATTGAGAGGAAATGGGTGTGTTTCTTCTCCTTTTTGTAAACTTACTGACGACACAGGAGGAAGAGAACAGGACTTGGGAGCCGGACCTTTCCCCCCTGCCATGTCAATGCCATATTGACCACAGCTGATCCGCTGTTGTTTATTTAGTGACCTGGTTAGCATACAGTATGAATCCTTTCTCCCTCCTGTCACGGCTATAATGTGAGGCTGAATGTGGTTATGTTTCAACAAAGAGCAGCAAAAGGGGTGGGGAAGCATAGTCTAGCTCACACCCCACCCCATCACGGGTAGGCACTTGCAATTAACCCTTTGATTGAAAATACTAATTCTAGAAGGAAACTCGCTTTTACTGGCTCCTGCTACACATTGCCTCCTCACAAGGTTCCTGAACAACCTATGTGTAGAAGTAAAGCAAATCTTTTACTGGTACAATTTTGATACATGTACAATTCAATTGGAGCATATATCAGACTGCTGCTCCAAATTCCACAGTTTAAGTCAGTGTTTTTCAACAGGGGTTCCTAGGAAGCCTTGGGTCCCCGGGCATCAAGGGTTCCTTCCAATTGTAAGGTAATTTTAAAATTGTACCAACTACATGTCGCCCGGTCCCCCTTTCCCTCCCTAACCTTCGATGCTGGAGCGGAGAAGGGGGAGCCTACGGCTGCATGGGGCTGAGAGCGCTCCGGTGTCACGGAGTTCCGCGGCGGAAAGCCTACACGGGGCGCCGCCATTGTTATTTTTCACACATGCACATAATGTTCGGAGGCATAAGCGACCATTTGGAGAGAAATGCGCAAGTGCAATGGCATCACAGTCGCGGTGGCCATCTTAGGTTAGGCTCCGCAGGAGAACTACCTGTCCCAGGATCCTCTGGGGCGGCCCGACCATGTGGGCAGTGTAAACCTATAGGAAGAGAGGATTCACGGTGCGGGCGAGTGGAATTTGGCGCGAAGGGCCCGCACTGATAGTTGGTTCCAGGAGGCAGAAGGGGAAGGTAGGGTCTGGGTGTCTGTGGCTCCCAGACTAGGTCTAGATTGCCCCTCAGGCCCCAGTTAGAATCCAACCATCCTCAGTTTATGACTGCTTCAGGGAAAGGCCCTTAGATAGGGACATTTTCTCCTGTAGCCTTGGTAGTGGTAGGATTAGTGACAGGACGCCTCGCGGCGGTCTGGGACCCGACCACCCACGATATAGACTCTTAAAAGGTGAGACCCTCCAACTGGAGTTCACCTCACGTACAGGCAGACGACGACATTGCTGGATGAGCGGATCCCTGTTTGTTGATCGGCAGTGCTGGAGCGCCTGGACAGGTACCACACCTAAGTGCACCAACGGTTCACGGGATAGCGCTATTCCATACACTTTTGGGTGGGTCCTGACATTGGGGGAAATGGACATCAGGAATATTGGTGCCAAGCACCCTATGTACTTTTGAGGCACTCACTTGGTGTATTGGGGTTGTGTGTGCTATATACTGTGGGGTGCAGGTTTCATATATATATGTCCAGTAAAACCCATTATTATATACCCATGTGTGTGTATTTACTATTGATTCCTGGGAGGGTCTCATCCCGCTACGCTGGGATCCCTCGTAGGTGGAGGCGCTGCACCGAGGCGAACAAGGGACCACCCCAGGCTACAAGTGGTGGAGGCTCAGGCCTTCTGGTAGCCAACAGGTAACGGCAGTACCAATAGTTCCTTTAGGTACGGGGAAAAGGGGCTACATACAGAAGAATGTACAATGCATCTGACACCCGACTCCCTATTAGAGAGGGTTGAGGTTCGTTACAATGCATCTGACCTCAGATGCGCTATTACAGAGGGTTTGGGTTCCTTAAAATGCATCTGATCATGGATACTATTAGAGAGGGTTGTGGTTCTTCAGAATTTCACAATATAATTATAGGGTTTCTTAACAACAAAAACACTGGTTTAGGTAATACTTTCAAAACAAGTCCCTTAACTCTAACACCTCTATGGATCGGCAATTCCTTATAGCAATGAAATTAATGTCCCATGTAGAGATGTGCAAAATGTTCACTTATTTACAAAGCAGGTGAAATGTTTATTATTTTAGTTAAAATATGTAGCAAAAATTGTTAAGGTTTGTAAAAAAAAATTCACCAGCATTAAAAGTCAATGTGCAACGTAACATGACCTTTCAAATAGTAACATTTTTGCTAAATTCTTACAAAAGGTGGGGAAATTCTGGCATTCTGAGCAATCTGAACACGAAATGTACGGATGCAGCCGACAGTATTAGAACACTTGCCTTGGAAAATCTGGGGCAATCTCCCAATAAACTGCAACATTTCTGTGAGCTTTCTGCAGCCAGACAAATGGGCCATCGGATTAACACCACGGGGGTCCCTGCACTCCCATTCAAACTGAATGGGACTGCAGGGACCCCTACTGTGTTAATCCAATGGCCCATTAGTCTGGCAGCAGAATCTCACAGAAATGTTGAGGCATTTAGCCATAGTTTTTACCCAGGCAAGTAATCGGATACTTCTGGCTGCATCTGTAAGAACAAAAACACAAACATTGTCACAAAGCAAATTTCATGGCATTCAAACATCTCAGTCCCACACCTTTAGCATCATTGTTTGCTCAGTTAGGGGTATTTGTATCAACAAGTGCATACCTTCCAAATAATTCCAGCTCGACAATATAATGATCCAAGGTTTGTCCCCTTTTTTTTTTTCATTGTATACATCTTTTTTTCCCCATTTATTTATTGAGTTGTTAACAGATGAGAAAACAAAACCAGTACTGGATAAATCAAAGTGTTGACCTGTAGTGGATATGCAATACAAATAATGCTGCTAGAGTGTCAGTACTTTGAATTGATGAGAGATCTCAAGGGTTCAGCAATCTATGATCCAAGGCTGTGCTTTGTGTGTCACACAAACAAGCTCGAAAGACTACTGAGGTCAATCTTTTATGGAAAGGGTGTCTGACACAGACATTTCTCAAAAGCAGATTTTGTTTAATTTAACAAGCAAGCAATTAGGATAAATAGTACAGTGTTGCCTCCGTATGATGAGGACAATCACCTTGGCCTACACAAAAAATCTCTTCCAAGGCACGTGTGTATATATTGTGGCAGGACGGCCTCGCGGAAGGGTCAGTAAGATGCTAGACGCTGTGTTAAGTTTTAAGTATAGTGGTTTATTTGCCACCAAACAGCAACCCAACATTGGGGCTACTGCCCCTTTAAGGCTAAACAAAAAAATAATGAAATAAAATCCTATCCCTGTCAGGGAGACTAACTGACCTTTATGGTGGCCCTTACTAACGGGGCCGTCAGCTAAGCTGGTTGTCAGCCTAAAACATGCCCTGGTATCTGGAACAAAGTACCAGTCTCTGCACAGAACAAATAAAGGGTTGTTGCTTATCTGTCAGTCCTTGTCTTTATCCTGGGTGTGGTTCCCAGCTGGACCCCACAGGCCTGCTTCTTCCAGTCCTAGGGTCCAATACAGCCAGACTCTCCCCGGCTGGGAGAACTTTCAACTCCCCTCTCTCTGTGGAGTAAAGCAGTCTCTCTGTATAGCAGCTTCCTATGTCTTTTAAAGAACTTGTTTCACTGAGGAGTCCAGCCCCTGATTAATTAGTTTTCAGCTGCTAATTTCTCTCTGAGGAGATTAACGCTCTGTGTACTGGCTGCAGCGTCTCTCAATTCACTGTACCAGCCTACTGAGTCAGTGACTCTGTCACTATATATATATATATATATACTCGCCCTGGCTTTATCTTCAGCGATCAATTTCCCATACATTCCTTATCTTCTGCATTCCTTTGTAACAACATGTATAATGGGAACTATTGTCCAATGTCTACAACTAGAACCTAAATTATATATTTGGCATAAAAGGAGGCACAGTTGAGAGATCAGGTTTGCTTCTCTGGAGATTTACTGCCATTCTGTCAGCCTTCTTTACCTCCCTTATGGTCTAGCTTCATATTGAACCTAAACCCCTTTTGTGCAGGAATTCAATACACTAGTAACACACCAGGTTATACTAGTCTCAGGTATTGGGTTCCACAATCCAAACTCCAACAATTTTCATATGAATTATGACAAATGTGTTGCCACTGGCTCTGACACTTGCTGACGTTTGTCTGCTACCAATTATTCTGTTAAGTCATAGCATTAACTCATTTAATTATGGTGTTCTCCCAAAAGGGAATTTTAGATGTAAATAATGTTAGCTACTTACGTAAAAGTTTTTGAGGTGCCCATTCACTAACCTAAAAAGTCCACTGGTCAATTATTTCACCTTATGTTACTTTTGCTCACTTTCCTGTATCTAAGCATAGCCAGGTGGTGGCTGGCAAACCCTATCTTGGAGGTCATGCCCAACCACCTGTCCCAGAAATCAGGTGGCCAACACACCATAAACATTGTGGTGCCATGGCTGTTTTCTAGGGGCAGCTATAGGACTTTTGCAGCACAGAGAGTTATGTCTCCTTGGAATGGCTGTTCAGGTGCTAACTAATCAAGCTAATTAGCCTGTTCTGCATAGTCAGGACGTGCTTTAAAAGGATGGAAGGGGCAAGGCACAGTGAAACTGTTTTCCCCAGAGAATGGGGGGAGACAGAGGAGCTCCCCAGCTAACTAAAGCTGGTTAAAAGAAGCTGGTAAAGAGTGAGAGACACTGCCGAGAGAGAGCTGTGCTGAAGCAGGAACGTCTGTGCCAACACCTGGACTTACAGATAAGAAAAACCCTTATTTGCTTTATACAGAGACTTTACATGCTCAGAAATAATAATATCTGTTTGGAGTGGAATGAGCTTAGCTATCCACCCAGGTTAGTAAGGGTTGGAGCTGAATGTGTAGTTAGCTTTCCTAATGGAAATTGGATTTGATTGTATTGTTTGGTTTTTCTTAAAGGGACGGTGGGCCCGTTGTTAATTTAATCCCTGTAAATAAACCCCTGCTTAGAAAATACAGTGTTTCTGGCCTTAACTTGGGCCAAAAGAGACTGCAACGTGGTGTGGGCATTAAATATGGTGGAGTTTAATGCGGGCAGTCCCTAAGGCACCAAGCAGCGGAAACTGTGGGTTTGAAGATAAATGCAGGGATTTAAAATGGCCGCCCAACTGTCTGTCTGTGTATGGCCAGTTGTGCTTACAGCATACACACAGAATTTGTGAAGTGTGGATGAACCCAGAGGTCAAAAGATATGTTAAGGTGCTGAACTCAAGCAGAAAAAAAAAAAGAAAAACAATTTTTATTTTTCTGAAGAAAGTGTAAAGTCTGACCGTCGGGTATGAAAAGGATTGCTGTGCTGTGTAAAGATAATGCCATAAGCAAGTGCTGAGTGTGATTTCTGCCCCATCTGGTATGAAGAATTGAGGAAATAGCACCTCCAATAGGTCAAGTTGGAGAATACAACTAAAGGTAGAAAATGGATGATACAATGGGGCCTATGCAGAGAGCAGCGCTATTTCGAAATTCGCCATTTTTTGGAGAAAATCGCGCAGAAAACAGCAGAAAATGGAGATTTCCGAAAAACGCGCCAATTTTTCTTTTCTATTTGTAAAACTCGCCTCGCGGCTGGCGAGAACCTCAATCTCGCCAGTTTTAAAAATATCCTAATGCAGAGAGCCGCGAACGGCATCTAGCGGCTGTTCGCGCCAATAAAATGGCGCGATTGTCTCCTTTTTGCCTCGCCAGAAAAAATTGGCAAGAAGCGGCCGCTCGCGGCCATTGCAAAGGGAAAAAAAAAGGCGCGAATTTGTTTTTACACGTTTCTGAAGCGCGCATCTCGCCAATTTAAACTCGCCACACGCATCCATGTTAAACATAGCAGAATTCGCACTTTTCTGCATATGGAGAATAAAACTCTCCAAAAAAGCTACTTTTTAATAAATTCGCCATTTTTCAAATTCGCTGCTCTCTGCATAGGCCCCAATGTGTTTTATGTGTGATGTGCCTGGCCACACAAAACAATATCCTTTCAGGAATAACTATCCCGATGGCTATCCCGGCATGATCATGCAAGAGGAACCGCACCAGAAATGTTTATGGTGTGAAAAGTTGAACCATATCAAAGACTGCCCATTCAGGCTGGATGATGATGATGACTCTTGCTACGGGGCCCTGCGAGAAGGACAGCCACCATTTTCAGCAGAAGCTCCAGAAAAATGTTACCCCGTGTACTTAGAAAGGCGTGGGTCAGAAAAGACCAGAGATGAGGTACAGGCCAGAGCATTTGGCACAATAGTCACGGGAATGATGACACGCCTAGAGATGACAGAGGCTGCCGCTACCGCTGTGTGCAGAGAGCCGAGCAACATATACAATAATGCACAACAAATATGGACGATATGCATACACTCAAACATCATACATGCACCATATACACACGTTATAAGAATGCACATCATACATGCACTTCTTTCACAAACTAACTGTAAAGCTAAAGTGATAATATATGGTCTGGATGTTATAAAATCTTACTAATTCTTTTAATATGGTAATTTTTAAGTCTTTTTTTAGATACGCATAAAATGAGATTACATTTTACTTGTAATACATTTTCTTTAAAAATGTCCCTGTAACCCCCTTGGAAATGTACACAGCTATGATACACACTGCCCCCTGGCTGGCTCCTCTCTGTGGTGTGCCCAGGATGTGACTCTCGACCGTCCTCTGTGGGTACTTCTTCCATCCGCATAGCAGTTATGAGATCCGGAACCCCATGTAGACATTATCCTGTTCTAGAAAAACACAACAGTGTGTGAGAGTAGAGACTCACACAATTTTTTTTAATCTGGATTAGTGGGAAGCTAATAAACACCATATATAAGTTTGGTGTTTATGAGGCAATATATGTCCTCCTTAAAGTATAAAGATAATTTTTTATCTTGGGACTACTGTGTCAATTAAAAATTAATTATATATGAACCTTGACTGCAAGATAAGGGCTCTTGTGTTTCTCTAATCTCACACACTGGTGTTTTTCTATGGTATATATCCCTTTGCACCGCGTTACTTGGCAACTTACCTACTATAGCGCTCCGGCTGAGCGGATGGTCAAAGACCGTAGAGGCATTCTCCTGCTCTATCAGACCTAGGCTGCTCATTGCAATGTCTGTCGGGGGTATTGCCTCGTGGCCAGGCCTCAGCATCACTGTCTCCTGATCCCCATTGACTACTAGCTGCTACTCTTTTGGTGTGCCTTCCACTGGCCGTATGAAGTGCCATCTGCTCCTTCTCAACTTTTATATGCCGCAGAAGCTCTATAAATGTAGGGAGTGCTTCTTTCCCTTCTCGGAGCTGCAGATATAATGTCATCATATCCCAAGTGGGTAACCATCCTATTCATTGTTCCACTCGGGTATGGTCAACCATAACAGGGACAACATCCTTACCCCTAACGATCCTCTGCAATGCCACCTTCCGCCTACGTAAAAATTCTGATAATTTCTCTCCCTCTTGCCGATACATTTCCCTGAACTGGAAATATTTTTCCTCTCCGCTTTTGGTGTGCCAAACGTGTTTTCTAGGGCACGTAGGTACTCACTTGGGGATGCTAACCTCGTTTTCTTCTCTAACGGCTCTCACTATTGCTAGCGCTGGCCCCTTTTAGGCTTTCAGTGATCCAGGCTTTTTTATTCTGGTCCAATTCCCCCAATTCCTGTACTGTTTGTGTGGCCTGCTCTTAAAATCATCCTCACTCAATGGAAAAATTCTATAGAGATCAAACAGCACTCCAGACAGTAAAATAGCTACTGCATATAAAGGGTGTTGCAACAGGAACAAAAAGGGAAATTTAATTCCCTATAAATAGTAGAACAAAACCAAGGGATGTCCCCAGCAACCAACATTTAAAAAAGAGTAACAAGAATAAGTCAAAATTGAAATGTTACTGATATAAATAATGCAAACAAATCAGTATACACAATAACATACAGAATTGCATAATTGCTACCCTTACCTATGAGAAAAACATTTGGAAATTCCATGTTACCATGCCTGGTTTGGCTACCAGTCTGCCCTCCCTGACATGCAAGCCCTGGTAACAGTGCAAACAGTATCATGACCAATAATCCTGGGTTTTCCCCACAGTAAGCAGCTGCCTTGAGTGACAGGGGACTAGGCGGGCTAAGGCCTATGTTCTGCCCAATCCTGGGCTCAGACCTTGGACCTTCCTCCCCGGTACTTAAGGAGCTGCACACCTAAATTAAAGTAGTGTCTCTTCCCTTTGAGAGAGACTGGTATCACACGGGTGTACTGAGCACTGGCACCTACTATCCCCTCACCTTTGGGGGAGTGAGGAGTGATTACCTTTTTCCCTGACTATTAGGGAGTCAGGGAAGGGCATGGACTGCCTCTGGTGCCCTTGGCCAGGGGTGGAAGTCCAGGGACCATCATGAGGGTGAAGCTGTAAGGGTCTGGGAGTCATGCCGCCCTCGGCGTGCTCCCCACTCACCTGCAGCTCTGCTAGGTCCTCCCGCGGCACGCAGGCAGCCTCTCTCCGGAACGCCGTTCACAGCTCCACGTGGGCGCGCGCACGCCAATACTCCTCTTCTACTGCTGGACCGACGGCTACGCCCGGTCACGCGCCCGCAAGCGCAGCTACACGGAGGCGCAGCCACACGGAGCCGCACCAACCCCTTAAAGGCACAGCACCTCAAACCATTGCTGCAATCAAATGCAGTCTTACTACTGGGCTTTATGGCTCCTCCCCTGGGACTCATTCTGGATCTATCCCTGCCATAGCCTGGCCCTTCCACACACCCCCACCTTGCTGCGCTGCCATTGGACCCTCTCTCCTATATATACCTTACAGTGTCACTGACTCGTTGGCTGAGCATAGGACCAGTTGTTCTCATCACTCTCTGCCTCCCTAGTCCTGTCTTGTCCTGTCTTGTTTTGCAGTCTTCCTCGTGTACCGAACCGGCTTCCGCTACGTCTGCCCGCACCTCTGGCATCCCGAACTCGGCATACGGCAACACGACTCTCCGCACCTCTGGCATCCCGATCCCGGCAAACGGTAAATGACAACGTCCCTCTCTCTAACCCCGGACTTGGCAAACAGCACCCTCTACCATCCGTACCTCTCCTGCCCCGATCCGGACTTCCAGACCACTCTACTCTCAAGACGTGCCCTCGTGGCTGTGGGTGGCGTTATATCCTATCCCACCTCAGCACCGCGGTCCCGTCTCGTTTGTGGTGAGCACGCCATGACATTATGCTCAGCCCTACATACATGGACCCCGCTGAGGTGGAGCGCACTTTAAATGCCCATACAAATCTCTTCACCAGGCTAGAGACTTATCTGGAACAAGCTGATAGGCGAATGGATACGTTACAGCAAAGCGTTCATTCCCTTACCGTACTCTCAGTCGGCAACCCTCACCCGTGGCTTCCACAGCTTCCGCAACCGCCTTTCCAGCACCTCCGTTTGCTTTGGAACCTCGTATTCCGGCCCCCAAACACTATGCCGGGGATCCGCAAGGATGTAGGGGCTTCCTTAACCAATGCCTCATCCAATTTCGACTCTCGCCCTCTCGTTTTGTCTCTTCTGTCTCCAGGGTCGGCAATATCGTGGCTCTTCTCATCGACGAGGCGCTGGCATGGGCTTCTCCCATCTGGGAACAACAAGGTCCTCTCACACAGGACATCGATCTCTTCCTCGAGGAGTTCCAAAGAGTCTTCGACACCCCTGCACGGCAATTAACGGCAGCATCGTCTCTTCATCACATAACCCAGGAAGATCGACCAATCGCCCGGTACGCTGTGGAGTTCCGCACACTTGCTGCTGAGACGGGATGGAATAATGAAGCTCTATCTTCAGCGTTTTGACAAGGTCTGTCGGAATCCCTAAAGGATGAGCTCGCAGCGCGGGAACGTCCCACTGACCTAGAGGATTTGATCAGGCTGTGTGTTCGAGTGGACCAGCGTCTGCAGGAGCGGAGAAATGAACGTTCTCGTTACCGTCAACGGGTTTCAAGGCATCTTACTCCATCGTTCATGGCGCCTACACCCCCTTCCGGGGACGCCCCGGAACCAATGCAGTTGGGAGGTAACAAGCTGTCTGCTGCCGAAAAACAACGTCGGCGCAATGCCGGTCTCTGCATGTACTGTGGCAATTCCGGTCACATATTTCCCCAGTGTCCCCACAAACCGGGAAACGCCAACTCCCAATGAAATCCCGGAGAGTTTCGTTGGGAATACTGACACTTTCTCCCATCGTCAAAGACGTCCTTCCCACCAGGATAATGTTGCCTATAACACTGTCTGGAGAGGGCTTTCACACTCAAGCACGGGCGTTCATTGATTCCGGTTCCGCAGGCAATTTCATCGATGAGACTTTTGCTAGATGGAACAATATTCCATTTATCAGTAAGAAGACGCCAGTAGGTCTGGAGGCCATTGACGGTCGACCTCTACAGCCGGCATTCATCACGCTCCAGACGGTGCCTCTCCTACTGCAGTACATCGACGTTCATACGGAGAAAATTACCCTCGATGTTATCCACACCCCCTCGGTTGAGCTGATTTTGGGTCTTCCTTGGCTTCAACTCCATAATCCCCGCATCGACTGGACGGATAGGGAACCCATCCAGTGGGGTGCTCCTTGTGCCAAGACATGTACCAGGATTTTCCAGAAGATTGGTAGGTTGTCTACCCTGCCAGAGAAGGTCGACTCTCTACCTTCTGTGTACTGGGAATTCCGTGATGTGTTCGACAAAGCACGTTCCGAGGTTCTACCTCCGCACCGTCCTTTCGACTGCCCTATTGACCTACTACCCGGGGCACCTCTTCCCAGAGGACGATCCTATCCTCTCTCTCTCCCAGAGACTAAAGCCATGAACACTTACATTGCTGAGATTTTAGAGAGGGGTTTCATCCGAAAGTCTTCTTCTCCAGTCGGAGCAGGCTTCTTTTTTGTCAAAAAGAAGGACGGTTCTCTTCGTCCATGCATAGACTACCGGGGTTTGAATAATATCACACGCAAGAACCGCTACCCACTGCCCTTGATACCGGAACTCTTCGACCGTCTTCAGGGAGCAACTATCTTTTCTAAATTGGATTTAAGAGGTGCCTACAATTTAGTAAGGATACGTGAGGGGGATGAATGGAAGACTGCTTTTAACACCCATGACGGCCACTATGAATACCTGGTCATGCCATTCGGTTTGTGTAACGCACTAGCAGTTTTCCAGGATTTCGTCAATGAGATTTTTCGGGACATTCTTAACACATTTCTTATCGTCTACCTAGATGACATCCTAATCTTTTCTAAATCCCCTCAAGAACACATCAAACATGTTCAACAGGTGCTGTTACGCCTCCGGGAGAACCATCTCTTTGCGAAGTTGGAGAAATGTCAGTTCCATCTCAAGTCTGTGGCTTTTTTGGGATACGTTATCTCTGACTCCGGATTCAATATGGATCCAGAGAAACTTAAGGCTATTTTGGACTGGCCCCGTCCGACCACTCTCAAAGCCGTGCAACGCTTTCTAGGTTTTGCAAACTATTATCGACGCTTCATTCGCAATTTTTCTTCTACGGTGTCTAACATTACTGCTCTCACGAAGAAGGGTGCAGATCCTTCATCATGGTCTGAGACCGCCATACGGTATTACATTCTGAAAAAGGCTTTTGTGTCTGCCCCTATCCTCACCCACCCAGATCCGAAACTTCCATTTACCTTGGAGGTAGATGCCTCTGACATCGGGGCTGGGGCTGTTTTATCCCAGACTACACCCATGTGCCTTCTTCTCGAAGAAATTTTCGTCCGCAGAACGGAATTACGATGTCGGGAACCGGGAGCTTTTGGCGATCAAGTTGGCATTAGAAGAGTGGAGACACTTCTTAGAGGGTACGGAGACACCTATAACCATACTCACAGACTATAAGAATCTTCTCTACTTAGAAGGTGCACATCATTTGAGCTCTCGACAAGCCCGCTGGGCACTATTTTTTTCATGATTCAATTTTCTTATCTCCTTTATTCCTGGCTCCAAAAATCTAAAGGCGGACGCTCTGTCTCGACAGTTCCTGGCAGAGGACAAGTCTGAAGAACAGCTAGAGACGATTATTCCCTCTAGATGTATTCTGTCCGCCAACTCCTTTGATATTTTGGACAAGATTCGATCCGAGCAATCACAAGCTCCGAGGGGCTCAAGGTCCCGGAGGGAAGATTCTACACGGCACCCCAACACCGCAAAAGGGTGCTCGAGTGGTGCCATTCCTCTAAATCAGCAGGACATCCAGGGATACGGAAAACCAATGACCTTGTTCAACGTACCTTCTGGTGGCCAGAGAGGGCTAAGGATGTGGAGGAGTTTGTTAAAGCGTGTGGCACGTGCGCTCGCAACAAAGTACCCCGGGTCAGACCAGCAGGCCTTCTTCTTCCCTTACCCATTCCAGACCGTCCCTGGAACCATATTTCTATGGACTTCATTGTAGAGCTCCCAGACTCCAAAGGAAAGAATGCGATTCTTGTGGTAATTGATCGTTTTTCCAAACAGACTCACCTTTTGGTCCCAATTTGTGTCAAGATTTTGGCAAGCCTTTTCGCGAAAAATGGGTATTTCACTTCAATTCTCCTTGGGATACCACCCACAGACCAATGGGCAGACGGAGAGGGCCAACCAAAACCTGGAACAAAACCTTCGGTGTTTCATAACCGATACACAGGATTATTGGGTGGATCTACTTCCTTGGGCTGAGTTTGCTCTTAACTCCCTTCGCAATGACTCCACTCAAGAATCTCCCTTCTTCATAAATTGTGGCTTTCATCCTTCCCGTCTACCCTTCTCCCCTCTATCCTCAGGAGTACCAGCGGTTGACAAGCGCATCTCCCGGCTGAAAGACTTATGGACGAGGATTCAGGAGAACTTAAAGGTGGCTACAGGGAGACAGAAACTCCAGGCAGACCGCCTTCGACGCCCGGTTCCAGAATTCGTCCCAGGAGACAGGGTTTGGCTTTCTTCCAGGAATATCCGTCTAAAGGTTCCTACCATGAAGCTAGCACCTAAGTTCCTCAGTACCTTTCCTGTGGTCAAGAGGATTAATCCTGTGGCTTATCGTCTGCGCCTTCCACCCTCGAAGATTCCTTCAGTCTTTCATGTTTCTTTGCTTAAACCAGCATTCCAGAGTCCTCGCTTTTCTAAGACCACGTCTCCTCCACTTCCTCTTCTGATCCAAGGTCAACAGGAGTACGAGGTTCAGTTTATCCTGGATTCTAGGATTTCCAGAGGAGGAGTACAATACCTGGTCCACTGGAGGGGGTTTGGACCAGAGGAACGTTCCTGGATTCCCCACTGGGATCTCCACGCGCCTCGACTCGTCCAGGCTTTCCATCGTAAGAATCCCCAAGCCATGTCATGGACGCCCGGAGGTCGCCCCTGAAGGGGGGGGTACTGTAAGGGTCTGGGAGTCACGCCACCCTCGGCATGCTCCTCCCTCACCTGCAGCTCCGCCGGGTCCTCCCGCGGCACGCAGGCAGACTCTCTCCGGAACGCCGTTCACAGCTCCACGTGGGCGCGCGCGCGCACGCCAATACTCCTCCTCTACTGCTGGGCCGACGGCTACGCCCGGTCACGCGCCCGCAAGCGCAGCTACACGGAGGCGCGGCCACACGGAGCCGCACCAACCCCTTAAAGGCACAGCACCTCAAACCATTGCTGCAATCAAATGCAGTCTTACTACTGGGCTTTATGGCTCCTCCCCTGGGACTCATTCTGGACCTATCCCTGCCGTAGCCTGGCCCTTCCACACACCCCCACCTTGCTGCGCTGCCATTGGACCCTCTCTCCTATATATACCTTACAGTGTCACTGACTCGTTGGCTGAGCATAGAACCAGTTGTTCTCATCACTCTCTGCCTCCCTAGTCCTGTCTTGTCCTGTCTTGTTTTGCAGTCTTCCTCGTGTACCGAACCGGCTTCCGCTACGTCTACCCGCACCTCTGGCATCCCGAACTCGGCATACGGCAACACGACTCTCCGCACCTCTGGCATCCCGATCCCGGCAAACGGTAAATGACAACGTCCCTCTCTCTAACCCCGGACTTGGCAAACAGCACCCTCTACCATCCGTACCTCTCCTGCCCCGATCCAGACTTCCAGACCACTCTACTCTCAAGACGTGCCCTCGTGGCTGTGGGTGGCGTTATATCCTATCCCACCTCAGCCCCGCGGTCCCGTCTCGTTTGTGGTGAGCACGCCCTGACAGAAGCCCAAGAAGTGTGCAGTTTAGGCTGATACAACTGGTACTACAATAAAGTGTTCCTGTGTTCAAATATACTCCGGTCTGGTGTGCAATCTATCAGGGTGTGTGGAAGTAAGTTCTCCTGCAGGGATTGTCTCCACATCCCTGGAGCATGCAGAAGATTGAGGTGCTGTACCATGTGAGATAAGGATCAGTAATCTACCTCAGAAACAGTCCTGTCTTCCCCATGACAACAGCGGAAAGCTCAGCGTCCTGCAAACCAGCAGGTAATCAGCACAACACCGCTAATGGTAGCGTGATCTTCCAGAGGATGGAGGAAACACTGTTACACATAAATGGATACTGTATCTAACGCAAGACAAAGGTACACCCTCAATGTAAAGATATACAGTATATAGAAAAAAAACATATACAATTCTGGGTGGAAAATGAATAGCATAACAAACACTGCAATGATCTATGGAAAATGATGCTCCTATATGGAAAATGACACAAAAATAGCATGGATACTTATCCTATCCATGGGCAATAGACAACAGGTAGATCCAAGATACATAAAGTATCTAAGTGGCTGAAGCTGAACAACTGTGAAAGAGGGAGAGGGAGAGGGAGAGAGAGAGAATGAATACAGCAAACAAGGGGTGTGCAACATATTGGGGGAGAATAACACCCTTCTTCAGGCTGATTCCCATGTGTTGTAACACACACTGTACTTCCTTTTCTTTCTGTCAAGAAAAGATTTCCCAACGTTCAGAAAAAGTAGCAAAAGAATTTGTCTGAATAGATGGTTTTCTGACAAGCCTGCTGACCACTGTTCTCTAGGATGAATTCTTTGGCTGCTTTTTCTGAACTTTGGGGGAAAATTTTTTGACAGAAAGAAAGGGAAGTACAGTGTGTGTTACAAAACACGTGGGAACATTTGTCTATGTATGTATGAATATCTTAATTTATATTGCGCCATTAATGTACATAGCGCTTCACCCAGTAATTAATACATGTGACATAGGGCCTCATGCAGTAAGCGACGATTATGTGAAATCGGCAAGCTTATCGATTAGTCATGTTATTGGCGTTTTTCCCTCTCCGTATGCAGTAAGTGCCGAATACATTCAAAATCAACCAGAAAACAAATCCGCCCACTCTCACGATGATGAGCCGATCACACACAGGTGTATCGGCGTGCGTGGCGGGGTGCTGTTAGGTTGCACAATCACAAATCTTGCTGAATCAGGCGAAACAAGCATGTTTTTGATTGCGCGCCATATTTAAAGGCAACGTGTACTGCTAATCATTCTCTGTGTTGTTGGGAGTGAGAGAGAGAGAGAGACGCACAGAGCTGGACGATTGAAGATTTGCATATTGACTGAGAGACTTGTTGTGTATTGGGTGAGCTTTGTCCTTTGTTGTTTTGTTTACATCTTTGTCTTGTTTTATATGTGGAAGTGGGTCGTGTGATTGCCTGTACATTTCTTGTCTGTTTTTTGTGAGTGCTGGAAGTATGCCCGCAAAGCGTGGGAAGAGTGATGCTGGTGGGAGTGGGAGTGCTACTCGTGCGAGTACGCGTCGGAGTGAACGTTCTGTTCAGGGGAGTGATGTTGCTGGTGCACCGAGTGGTGTTGCTGGGAGTGGGAGTGCTGTTGTTGGGAGTGGGAGTGCTGGTGCTGCGAGTGGTGTTGCTGGGAGTGGGAGTGCTGTTGTTGGGAGTGGGAGTGCTGTTGCTGTGAGTGGGAGTGCTGGTGCTGGGAGTGGGAGTGCTGTTGCTGTGAGTGGGAGTGCTGGTGCTGGGAGTGCTGGTGCTAGGAGTGTGAGTGCTGGTGCTAGGAGTGTGAGTGCTGGTGCTAGGAGTGGGAGTGCTGGTGCTAGGAGTGGGAGTGCTGGTGCTGGGAGTGCTGCTGGTGGCGCAGTTGCTGATGGGGTGTCTGGTGGTGGCGTGCTTGCTGGTGGCCAGCTTTTGGAGGCTCTTCCATTGGAAGAAGGAGAGTCCAGTCAGCACCAGCCAAGCTCTGACCCTAAACCTGCTCGGAAAAAACGTGTGGAGAAGCCACGTAATCCTCGCTTCAATGACCAGGAAAATAGGGCTCTTGTCACTGGCATTCTGGAGCACTATGACAGTCTCTATGGACATTTAGTAGGTAAGTGTAACTTTACATTTATTATTCAAATACATGTGATCCTAGGTCATCTGAGTTTTGTTCATATGCAAATATGGGTACACAATATCTTTCTATGTTCATTAGTGTGGAAACACAGCTTTTTATCATGCCTTACAAGGACAAATAAACACAGCCGGTCAATTTGCCAGAACTGCATACAATATGAATGCAACCTTGCTTACATGTATAGGTTTAGTAGTGAATGCTCATGTGCTGCACATATTACACATAAAACAGCATGTTTGCTATCTCTTGGAACAGCTAGCAGTGTAGGAAACTGGTGCTTATATTATTATTAATTTACCTCATATCTTTTATATGTTTTTCAAGGGCGGACAAGTGCAGCAAGCAAAAAAGAAATGTGGGACACAATAGTCATTGGTGTCAATGCCTGTGGGAATAGTGTCAGGGACAAGTATCATTGTCGGAAAAGATTTGATGATATTAGGTCCAAATTGAAAAAGAAAATACAAGACCAACGCGTGCATGCTACTGGCACTGGAGGTGGGCCCACACCACAACGTCTCATATTGACTCCATTGGAGGAGCTGCTTCGGCCAAAATTACTTACCGTCGTCGTGGAAGGCTTGGCTGGTGACCGTGACATTGGAATTTATCCGTCACAATTTCCAGCAGGTGATAAATATTACTGTACTAGGCGTGTCGTTGCTTACAGTTATTTTGCATATTTACACTGCTTTTTATACTGTCTTCACAATATAAGCATACCTGCATCTATATATGTATATGTCTGATTCTGTATATATATATATCTCAAAATAGACATATATGTAGTAGTCCTACTAAAAGCAGTAACTAATATAGCACGTGCCATTGCGTGCTCATTTACATGTGAATTCCCAAAATGCATAGCTGCAGTGGAAGCAATTGATGGTGGGCGAAGATGGGGAACAACAGGGTAGTACACGTGTAACACATGTTCATGAGAAATTATTAGTAGCTACAGGTACAGAACAGAAATATGTATCATATTATTGTGTATTTTATTGATTTTACTCCGACAAACATGACATTACTGCCTATTTTAAGCATGCATCAAAGAAATTGCATGTAACGGCCTACAAACATCACTGGCACTAACACATCTATAGTTGCTTATGAAAAGGTCCATTTTTGCTTTATGTCATATACAGACAGCATAATGAGGCACACGTATCATATGTTATGTCATTGTTTTCATAACTTAAACACTGCAGATGACTACTTAGCTCATCTACCATTGTGTTAAAGCAGCTGCAATTAATATCTCATCACAGCATACACTTCAACAGAGGGGGTGGGGTTCAGCACACACACTAATTACAGCCTCATTTCACGGTCAACTTAGTTCACACCATTTGCACCTGTTTCAAGTCATTGAAAGGTGTGGCTGATTAGGCTTTTTGGGGAAGGGAATACCTTTCTTACAACCTGAATAGCACAACTGAAGTTAATCACACTCATTTGAAAGCTTAACTCTAGCTACTAAATGCCCCAACAACTCATTACTTATCAAAGCGTACGTCACACATTAGTTCACTCATATCTATAGTTGAACTACTATGAAAGACACATTATCACACACTGCATGTGTTGTCTTGTTGAGTCACAGCCACATTCAGGTGTGCCACATCTTCGATTAATGTACCACACATATCCTCTACCAAAAACAACACTTTTTGCAATATGACCACCTTCATGATAACCATTGTGAATGGTCATCTCATGATAGTTATGTACATTATGATACTGATATCACTACACAACATATGATTTTTATGTACTCATTTAATCTATTTATCCTCACGCATTACTGCAGAAACATAGTATGTTGTATGTTAGGGAACTCAAAAATTCTAAGTACACAGGCATGTACAGTGTTATTAAAACTATTTATGTTCACTTTCACACACATTTTCGGTTAAGGAACTGATGTTGTTAGTTAATCATAAATACAGAACATACAATAAGTGTTTGTTCAATATTTACACATGTAAATGTAAAACTTATGTTATTGTTATATATAGTTGCCCCTGGAGGACATGTGTCACCTGAGATGGAACAAGTGTCTTCACCTGGGTCAGCCAGCTCAACACTACTAGAAGGTGAGTGTATCATTTGCTGGCCATATAATATGTGCTCTTCTATATGTTATGTTGTCATGTGCATTATTTGTTTTGCACATCTTCTTTAAATAGGATTACTTAGTGTCAGTGAAAATTAAGTGTAAGGCAACATGTATTGTGTTAGTGATGTTAATTATCATGTAGGACTTCTGAGTTTAGAGCAACTTTTCATTCATTCATATTTCATACTGAGTCCAAACATTATTCGTAAGTCAAGGTAGTTTTTAATGAGGTTATAAAACGTATGCTAACATGTTAGGTGTTACTTAGGACACAGTACAATTACATAGTAACACAGCATACATTAACATGCCATTTAATAATGTGTACATTTCTTTTTAGAACATCATGGTGATGAGGATGATGAGTATGATGAGGATGACGCCACAGAAGAGACTGAAATACAATCATGTGACCATGAAGAGGTGCCAATAGAAACTGTTGTACCGCCAAATCGTCCATCAACTTCCACATACGATGCAATTGTAGCTTCAGAGGGAAAAATAGTGGACGCAGAAAATCGTCGCCATTCAGACATGATGACAGTGCTGGAAAGGATGATTGGACTGCAGGAAGAAACAGTATCACAATTGGCACATCTCCACAGAGTCTTCATTGAAGTGCCTAAACAGTTGCAAAAAATCAACACCTCATTCGAAGCATTAGTTGTTCAGCAAACACAAGCTAATTACTGGAGAATGACTAATGTACCACAATTCAACACCTCCCAGCCAGGATCTGTTCATGCAGGTCAGTTTTCACCACATTCATCTGATATTCATTCACCAGGCCCAAATGTTACCGGTCAAGTAACAGACATTGCTGTGCAGGTTCCTGATGACATCCTACCGCTGCCATCTGTACAAATTCAGCAGCAGACACCTACAAAGGAGGCGACAAAAACAAAACAAGACACACATGAAACAGACCAACCATCACTTGTGCAGTGTCTACCAACTTGCTCACATGTGTCACTGGGCACAAGCCCTGTCCGTGAACAGTCACTACCCAAAAGCCCTGTAGGTGAGTCGCTGCCCAAAAGCCCTGTAGGTGAATCGCTGCCCAAAAGCCCTGTAGGTGAATCGCTGCCCAAAAGCCCTGTAGGTGAATCACTGCCCAAAAGCCCTGTAGGTGAGTCACTGGCCAAAAGCCCTGTAGGTGAGTCACTGGCCACAAGCCCCGTAGGTGAACAGTCACTGGCCACAAGCCCTGCCCGTGAAGTGCCAGAGGCCACTCAAAGTGGCTCTGTTGTGCCTAAAGTTGGTGGCAAAAGAAAAAGGAAAATTCAAGAGACAACAAGCAGGCCTGTTACTCGCTCGCAAAAGGAACAAAAAAAATAAATGTTATAATTCAGAAAATATGTCTTTGGCCTTGTTTTGTTGACTTCAGATTATCTAATTACTATTGTATGTATGCTGAAGACTGTGTTGTTTCCAAACTTTCAACTATGTTCTTGTACACGTGAAGTTTTGGAAATGTTAACACTCATAATTAATTGTGTTATAAATATTTATGTTGTAATCGTCTGTTCAGTAATGGTCCACCAGGAGCCAGTTGCTAAGTTTAGAGAAGCTGCCATTGACTTTGCAGCAAAACATTGCATTTGGGTGTGTTAATTGATGTAAGAATTGCATATGCATATTAGTCACATGCAATTATTAAAACACCTAAGTAAGTGCAAACATCTTTCTTGTACGTGTACAGCATGATTATGTGTAAATTATTACTTACCTTTGCCTTGCTTGGCCATTGTAATTTTGTCCTTTAATCAGTTGTGTGTTCGTTTCTATAACATCTCAGAATGTATAATAATATATATACACACACACACACACACACACACACACACACACACACACTGAGTGAGTGTGAGTGTGAGTGTGTGAGTGTGTATATATATATATATATATGTGTATATATATGTGTATATATATGTGTATATATATGTGTATATATATGTGTATATATATGTGTATATATATGTGTATATATATGTGTATATATATGTGTATATATATGTGTATATATATGTGTATATATGTGTGTATATATATATATATACGATGATTTCATATATATATATATATATATAGTACTATATAAACTGGTATACACAAACTAATACACTTCATGCTTCCTTGTGAAAGCACACTATTTTAATAATACAGGCCTAATGTTTGAGAAATATCCTAAGTATGAGACTCTAACAGTATTGTGCTTAAACAAATGTTTATTACTTAATTCAATCATGTTTCTCACCATTTAAATAGGTTTCATACAAGGTATACTTAATGCCATCAATGTTGTGTGTACTCCTGCAATATAAAAAAAAAAAAAATATTATATATAAATATATATATATTTTTATAAGAGATATATTTATATATATATATATATATATATATATATATATATATATATATATATATATATATATATATATATATATATATATACACACGTATTTAAACTCATGCAGACAGGGAGTTAACCAGACTTTCACATACACACAGAAATGTAAGCGGGGAAAAAACATTTCTTTTTGCAGGTGTGTTTTTACTGATATGCCTGGCTAAGAAATATTTTCACACACTGGTCTTTGTTAGTTTTCAAAAAAACACTATGTGAACGCATTCACAGTCTAGGGATGTTTTTCACAAACGAGATAAAAGAAGGAGAAATGTTTCTCCCACAGTCCCATATCACGAACCACAACTGTTAACCCAATTAGACAAACAAATCCAATTGGCGTTTGAAATAAGGAGTCAAAGTAGTTACTTTTGTTGACCTTGACAAGGAAAAACAGGAGTTTGTTAGCCATTCAGCACATTCATTTTGATGAGCAAATAACACAGACCTGCACACAGCTTTTGTGCTACTCAGACATGGCTGATGAATTCGTTAACAATATTAATACCCTTTTAGGGTATAAGTACATGATCTGTGAAGCCATCTTGAACAGTCGCGGACAGAAAGCAAGCACACGCCAAATCGATGATTTCATTCGAGCAAAATATCCTTATTACCAAGACCGTAAGCATGCACGGAATTTTAATTCCTCAATAAGATTCACTTTATCAAGTAATGACTTTTTTGAACGTGACCAGGATAAGCTACAACACACCTATGGTTTCTGGAAGATTGCCCCGGAAAAACAATTTCTCCTGAAAGACGGCACTTATATTGTCGTGAAAGGCATATTTATTCCTAATGGCAATAGCAATGTATCCGCTACTACTGATCCGTTTGAATCGATACGTGCTGCAATATCTGCAGCCTCCATTCCTGAAACCCACATTGTACAAGAACAAAAGTACTATGATTATGTACCAAGCCTTTCAGCTGAAATTGCATTGGAATGGGAACCGGAAGAAATGAACCTACCTCCCGACCAATTATTTGAAGAAAGCAGTGGCGATTCCTATGAGCGCATCCTGGAGGAGATATGTGCCATACTGGATTCAGCGGTTGGGTTAAGCGTGGATGAAAATGGCTTGCATTTCTGGAGCGACCAGTTGCAGCCAGGCGAAGAGTTAATTCTAGAAGAATGGTAAATATAACAATCGTTATGCGTTGACTCTGCGTTTAAATTTTTTTTTTTTTTGTAACCACCATTTTCACTTTCAATGCGTGGATACAGCGTAACATTGCAGACTGCATAACATGTAGCGATCACAAACAAATTGTTTCCTAATACAATATAGTAGGACCTGAAAGAGTAGTACACATTGCTGACGGAATAAATATACGTACTTTCCTATCCCTTTAAACATATTAGCAACATTTTACCATTACTCTAACACATACCTGTTTTGTTATCATGCAACATCTACAACATTGAAAACCGGGTCCACCACGTATGACGTGGGACCCTTGTCATGGGCCAAGGCGTCCTTAAAAAGGATTACGGATGTAAGTCCCGCCCCCAAGCGACGTGCGCGCCTCAAAGCCTATTGGCTGTCATGTTTTGTTATAGTAACGGTAACTGCAGTGTGTGATGCGTGCGGCTCAGTGTTTGTAGGCGTACCCTGGGCGTTAGCCGAATGTTAATTGAGTGGGAGGAGTGTTAGCGTGCGTTTCACGCTGGCTTAACATGACGTCACACGTATTGCATTTGCGCATTGTGTTATCGGCCGTGCTTTCTGTTCAAACACGTCTGTTTAAAAAGAATACAGATGTACTCGTTTAGAACGAATGTAGTTTCGTCTTCATTGTATTTGAAATAAAGATGTTATGTTTACTGGTATTTTCAACATGTATTGAACGCACAACGTACGCTTTGTTTTGCGCATGCGCTAACAGTTAGTGGAGCCAAGCGTGAAGTGCGTGCGCACACAAAGATGTGCGTGCACATCTTTCAGTATACAGGCAACGTTCACTTCTTATACATAGTTATGCCTGCTACAAATTTAAAGAAACATTACATACTGATGAACAGTTTTACTTCTAACATATAAGTGAGTGACGTGTGTATCTACACAATCATATAGAGCTGCGTAACGCGTTGTCACGGATGCATATCTAGTAAGGTGCCATCTTTGACCATCATGTGTTTGCTGTATTTCAGAGATGTCGGGGAAGATACAATCGGATCAATGTATGATTTCAGAAGAGTCTACCTTTATATGAGATGATTGTGAGGAGGAGCCACCGACTACTATACTACATATGGAACTAATTTTATATTGCTTGCAGCGCTTATTAACAAACAATTAAAAATGTGATACCCTTATGCCTATATTGCATAAGCACTTAATTAACATAATGATGTTGCAAAAGAGTGCCTCATGAATTTTTATTGAGTGTTCTTTAATGACTACTAACATTTTATGACATGGTGTGTTTTATATATAACAACCATTCCCACTCTGCTAACACATTTGTGTATTCTAATATGTAATGGAACGTATGACTGTCGAAACTATGTAACAATAATAATAATAATATGAGCATGTTCATGTATAGGGCTGCTAGTTGTACGCAGCGATTTACAGACACATGTTTCAGCCTGAGGTCCCTGGCCCGTGGAACGTACAAATGTTTTTTTGCCGCATGAGGCACAGGGAGATAAAGTGACTTGGCCAAGGTCACAAGGAGCCCACACCGGGAATTGAACCAGACTCCCCTGCTTCAAACTATCAGTGCCAGTGTGTGTCTTTACTCAGTGAGCCACTCCTTCTCCCAATGTAAAGGACACTTACAACCAAGTAGCCATTTATTTTTAAAATCTCTTGTTACATGGGTATGTAGATAAAATGGTTTGGGACTGTAGCAAATAATGTTAGTGGCCAGATGTTATGGTCCCCTCCAATGCATGATGTTCTGAATATGACATCACCATCATGTTATGAAGTACGTTTCTGTGTATATTTCATTAACCTAACTAACTATAGTTTACTGTGTTTATTAATCGTTTAGAAATACATAGTATAGTCAATATGATGATATAAGCTACCATAATAAAGCTGGTGTTATCATTTGTCGGTGTTATACATGGATCCTACACCAATTGATAGAGACACAAACAGTTGTCTTAAAAAGTGTGTCTATGCTAGTGATGAATGTGCTCCCGTAAGTAAACAAATAAGTACAGTTATCCCCTTTTCTCCAACCACCTCTATATTACATTAATGGAAATTATAAGGAAACATACATAAAATGTGATGAAATGTGAGTAATCATTTTGTAATACAATGCACATGAAAGCTCAAGAGTAGCTAAATGCATATACATGATACAGAAAGTACATATATGTAACATTTGTGTTTAAACCAATATGTTGGGTTTTTAGTTCCAATAATTATAGGAAGATTGAGGTAGCCACATCTTATGAGAGATGTCAGCAAATATACATACCATGATCAGTCATACTGGAGATATACCTATAATGCAAAGGAACAATATATAAATTGCAAACATTGACATGCCATCTTCAGTACCGTAAACAACACAGCAAAGTGTGTATTTGGTGTTAAATGTACAACACCATGTATATTTCATGACATTCAAAATGTAAATCAGCCTGGTGTACACATCATATGGATGTACATGTTACACTGCACCAATAACATTGTATGTAAGCATACTAGAAGCATGAATGATTATGGGCATAATATGTGTTTTGTCTTAGCATAAGGAATAACACAATGCTAAAATATTATTGCTTTGTTACCCAAGTTGTATTCACATACACACAACTAAAGTACAATTGAAGAGGGATTATATAACCTGTGCAACAATAACATACCGGTGCCACATCCCTTTGTGCACACAGCAGAGAAAAGAAAGGTGTGCAACCCATATTCATCTGTGTCCTAACAGAAGGTTATATAAAGAAACATTATTGTTAATATAACATAATTAAACTATAAAAGTAGTACTAGGAACATATGAGTTTGTACTTACAAGAAAAAAATGAATTGATGAGATTCTGTCGTGTCTGGCCACCACTGGCTGTTTGTTCATTTTCAGCAGCTACATGGGTGGGATGCTCGTCTACCAAAGCCTCAGATAGGTCTGACTGTACATTGTGCCTGAGTGCAACATTGTGCAAAATGCAACAGGCAAGGATAATATCAGACACTTTTTGAGGCTTGTATAGAAGAGCCCCACCAGTTCTGTCCAGACACCTAAACCTGGTCTTGAGTAGGCCAAATGTCCTCTCTATAACAGATCTTGTAGATATATGGGCTGCATTGTACCTGTCCTCTGCTTCAGTTTGAGGGTTTAGCACCGGAGTCAAGAGCCACGGCCTAATTCCGTATCCTGAGTCACCTATAATGAATGGAGCA
This sequence comes from Ascaphus truei, assembly GCF_040206685.1. NCBI lineage: Eukaryota > Metazoa > Chordata > Amphibia > Anura > Ascaphidae > Ascaphus > Ascaphus truei. Next base: position 205,265,141 of record NC_134484.1, on the reverse strand, counting down.
CACATAAGCTGACATTAGTGATCAAATTGTACAATGCCAACATTCCTAAATCAACATGTGTTTTGTGTTAGAACATGTAAATATGTACTCACCCAGCAGCCAACCAGGTTCAAAATGTCCCTCTTCGAACGCATGGAAGACTGAAGAGTTCCTCAGGATAGAGGAATCGTGACTGGAACCAGGGAACTTGGGTACCACATGCATTATCCTCATCGTGGCATCACATACCACCTGTACATTGAGTGAATGGTAGTGCTTCCGATTGCGGTACACATGCTCACTCTGACTAGGTGCAATCAAAGCAACATGTGTGCAATCGATTGCACCCAGCACACATGGTATCCCTGCTATATTATAAAAGCCAGTCCTGACTTCCAGCCACTCTGTCGCCTCTGTAGGAAAATGAATATAATTCCTAGCGCGTCTATTGAGTGCATAGAGAAACTGGGTCAAGGCCCGCGAGAATGTAGATTGCGAGACCCCGCCCACTATGCCCACAGTTGTCTGGTATGACGCGGAAGCAAGATAATGTAATGAGCACAGCATTTTAACAAGCCCAGGGACTGCACGACCTCTGGCTGTGAAAAAATCTAAATCCCCCCTTATCTCCTCATAAAGAGCTAAGATTGCTGCTGAACTCAAACGATAGCGACTTACAATCTCCTCCTCACTCATCCCATCTAACAGGGTTCTCTCCCTGTACAGACGCGGACGAGGCACAAGTTGTCTCCTCTGTCTTCTCCTCTGATCTCCTGTCCCTCTACCTGTCCCTCGGCCTGTCCCTCTCCCTGTCCCTGTCGTATCCGCGTCACTGTCACTGTCCCTCGGTGTGTCCCTCCCTTGCCCTATATGATTGTCTTCATCATCAAGCATGTCATAGAAAAGAATGTTCCTCCGTCTCCTAAACATTCGCAACATTTTGAAATGAGTAGCTGTGAATGAGCAGGTAATGTGCGTCCTTTAAATAGGTATGTGATGATGTCAGGTGACATAGTAAAATGCAAGGTGTTACATTAACATAATAAAGTACTTCTGTGGCAAGCTGTGTGCACTTGTTGTTCTAAGTATTTGTTGTGTGTATTCTGCAGGGAATGATGATATTTGGCAATGATGTGACGTGAAGCTTTGTACAAAGATTGCTTGCAAATAAATAGTTGCATGTGCAATGCATGTAACACTTGTGAACGCAAGAGTCAGTCATGTAATGAGACAAAAAGGCTGAGATTGACGTGGGAAAAGTTTTGTGTAACATGTGTAATTATCCATGTTATTGTGACATGTTGGCAACAATGAATAGTCGTGTGCATATGCATGCATTTGTGTAAGGAGGATAGTTGGTATAGAATGAGTTTACAAGGTGTCCCAATGATGAATTACTGTACATGTGTGTATAAGTTAGGTTGAAGTGCTTGTAATGCAACGGTTACAATGTAAACATGCAATGTGATTGAGCGTCCAATAAGTGACGTCATGAAAATAGGGAGGACCCAAAAGTTTATGTAAACATGAGAAGACAGATGTACATGAACGTTTAAAGATGCGTGTCACATTACAAGCATTGTGTAATGTAAAGGAAGATGAATATACTGTGTATGAGTGACATGTGTGACATGTGTGACATCATGTAAATAATTGTCGCTGAGTTGAGTAAAATGTGTGATATGATGTGAGGTTCTCCTTTAAGAGTGTAGTATAGTATTTTCCCTTGCCACATCATCACATGATGAGTAATGTGACCCGCAAATGCTGAAAACATGTAAAAGTCGAATGTTATGCAAATAAGACACATCAGCTGTGACACAATGCAGGGAATGCCCCCACACTGTAATGCAAATCCCCCTTGTATTGTGAGCAATGAAACGTAAACAGTACTATACTGTTATACGTCCCCGCTCCATTGACTTCCATTGATGTACAGAAGATTTTTTTTTTCTAAGTGCCGTTCCGGCAGCCTTAGCGATCGTTCTCCCGTCCAAAATGCCAACTTTAGTTGGCGGGAGAAATCGGCCATAACATCTCAATTTCGTAGTGCCGATCAGCCCCGATAAGCTGTTTTTTTTTGTTGAATCCAGCCGATTTAAAAAAGTGGCGATCAGTGTCGAAAACAGGCTTATCGGCAGGCGACTGGCCATAACCAAATTATCGGCTCCGAAACCTGGCGATATGAAGCACTTATCGGCGCTTACTGAATCTCAAACCCAATTTTGGCTATAACATGGCCATATTTCCCTTATCAACGCTTACTGCATGAGGCCCATAATCCTATAAATAACAAGTAACATAAATAACACATAATGGGAAGAAGTGCTTAAGACATAAAAATAACATTTAGGAAAAGGAGTCCATGCCCCGACGATCTTACAATCTAATTGGTAAAAAGGAAGAACGTGCAGAGACAGTAGGATGGCGTTCTGGTAAGTGCCAAGGGGCCATGGTCGATGTATGAGGTGTATAGTATCAGCCACAGAGCTACTCATATGCTTCGTTAAGGAGGTGTGTTTTAAGATTGATCTTAAAGGTGGATAGAGAGGGTGCTAGTCGGATACTGAGGGGAAGGGCATTCCAGAGGTGTGGGACAGTCAGTGAGTGGTTTAAGGCGTTAGAGGGATTTAGACACAAAAGGGAGTAGAGAGAAGATATCCTTGAGCAGAATGTAAGAGTCGAGATGGTGTATAGCAAGAAATTAGGGCTAAGATGTAAGGAGGGGCAGAAGAGTGTAAAGCTTTAAAAGTGAGGAGAAGAATTGAGTGTGTGATACAAAATTTGTTAGGAAGCCAGGAGTTGGATTTCAGCAGGGTAGACGCTGAGACAGATTTAGGAAAGTGTAAAGTTATTCTGGCAGCAGTGTTTAGGATAGATTGTAGTGGTGACATGTGAGACGCAGGAAGGACAGACAGCAGGAGGTTGCAGTAGTCGAGACGGAGAGAATGAGGGTCTGTGTCAGAGTTGTGGTAGTAGAGCAACAGAGGAAAGGGTGTATCTTTGCAATATTGCGGAGGAAAACAAACGACAGGTTTTAGCTATCTTTTGAATGTGAGAGGAGTCTAGTGTGACCCCCTAGGCAGCATGCTTGTGACACTGGGTGTATGATGGTACTTCCAGCAGTAATGTAGAAGAATGCAGTAGGGCCAGGTTTAGGAGGGAATATGAGGATCTCTGTTTTTGACATGTTAAGTTTGAGTCGGCGGAGGGCCATCCAGGATGATATCGCAGAGAGACATTCAGAAACTTTGTTCTGTACAGCAGGTGTAAGGTCAGGGGATGAAAAGTTAATTTGTGTCTCATCAGCACAGAGGTGATATTTAATCTTGCATTAGAAATCTATTTTTGGAATTTCCAATTTTTCGCTCATTGATACTTTTAAGAATTAAGCATTTCTGTCTGATCTAGTGTATACACACGTTGTCCTGATTTGTTTGCATTATTTATATTTGCAAAAAAATAGATTTTTATTTATTCTTGTTACTCTTTTAAAAAAATGTGAGTGCTGGGAGCATCCTTTGGTTTTATCCTCACTCGATGGGGTCAGTCTCACCCCTGAGAAAATGTGTAATCTATAATATTTTGTCCCCCTCCGGGACTACATGAATTTTGTTACTAACTTCCCCATGGCAGTTATGTGTGCCTCTGGTGATGTGGGGATATTATCTTTAGAGGAGGTGGGTGCAGCAGATACATTTAATTTAGAAATGTTTCCATTGTGGCTCCCTCTTTAGCTACCTTAAGAATTCTATAACTTTTATCTACAATTATGCAGATAACTAGATTGCTAGGGCCAGCATAATACTTATCTATTTGTCATATGTCCCACATTTCATTGTCCCCCATGCCCGCAATACAATTAGGCATCCGGACGGGATCAATGTCTTCATTGCACAAAATGTTGTGTTATTATACAAATGCATTCTTTGTATAATAACAACATTTTCCCCCTTAATTGTGCCCTTCCCAATAGAAGTGCAGCTCCCAGCACCCAGTTAATAGCCAGATCATCAGTTGTGTCAGAGACCGTTAGAATCAATGCTTTGTTACCATCCAGGTCATCCCGCGCTCACCATCGACTTCAACCTATGTTCAATTTAGTCGACAGATGCTCAACCTATATTTGTATTTATATTGATCCAGAGGAAGCCAAACAAAAACAGTGAAACATTATCCAATCATGTCTCATGGGCTGAAGGAGGGGCTCAGTGAGTAACGACTGACTCTGGCACTGAGTTTGAAGCAGGGGAACCTGTTTCAATTCCTGGTGTCGGCTCCTTGTGACCTTGGGCAAGTCACTTTATCTCCCTGTGCCTCAGGAACCAAAAACATAGATTGTAAGCTCCACAGGGCAGGGACCTGTGCCTGCAAAATGTCTCTGTAAAGCTCTACGTAATACCAGCAGCACTATACAAGAACAAACAATTATTATTATTAATTATAAGGGGGAAAAAATATTAAGAATATGGGAATCGGCTATCCATGATTCAACTACCTTCCTATGTTTAACTTATTTGATATATTCATGTATAAAACTTGTAGATGCACCACACACACAATATACTGTACATGCTATATACTGGTTAGATACAGTATGTTCATTCGCCAGTACACTGTAGAGAGGAGCTACTTTAATAACTTTATTTCATATACGGTCATAAATTTACTTCATATAGTGTTTTTTCTCCCACTGGGACTCAAAGCGCTTCACAATTACAGTACAGTGCATGATCTGCAGCACATACAATAAAGAAAAAAAATTACAGGCACGTCCTTGCCCAGATGAGCATCAATCTGTGTTTTTGGTGCCTGAGGAACAGGGAGCTAAAGTGACTTGCTCAAGGTCACAAGAAGCTGACACCAGGAATATGAACTAGGCTCAAACTCAGTGTTGTTGTTATCAGTCAGTATCTTTACTCACTGAGCCAATCCTATGAGAGCTATGAAGTGCCACCAGATGACTGGAATCTGCAGTGAGCTGCACACAACAACCTTTCTCCTCTCCTCCTCCCTACAGATACTGTACCGGTTCAAATTTTTTAAATTGGACCACCGGCTGGAGGGGGGCAGTTTCCTCAGGCCAGACCTCCCCTGCATGTACAGATGTAGCCAATGTTATTGCAACATTTGTTGTGCTGCAGCAAGACACAACGCGGCAGCGTGATCAGCGGTGCTTGAGAAGGAGGTTGGGCTATCGCGGGAGCACACCACACATTGCAATGGCATTGGCCACATCTATAGCTGTGGTCTACTTTATCAAATGTTGTTTTTAATGTACAGTAGGGTGCCGTGTAGTAAGTACTTGATAGGGTTAATATAATACAAATGACAATATTTTGCTTATGTTTGTGATACTTAATTCACTAACAGTATTCCCATTATAGTTACACACCATTGCCTTTGGCTCTCAGAGAGGGGGGGGGGGGCTGTGCTTCAGGTTTTAGGTAAATGTTTCATTTTGATGTAGGCAAATCAATAAAAAAACAAAGACATAATAATTATAGGAATTGTTAGCACATTTGTTAAAATAATAATTTTCCTTGTTTTAAACTTCAGGTAGGATCTGGTGGTAAACGAAGTCAAATTGATCAGTTGATTTCGGTGTATTGTACAATCAACATGGTAATTAAAGGATTTTCAAAAGAACAAAACCACTCAGGGTCATATATCAAAGGCTCCTGGCTGCAACACAGTGGCAAACCAATGCAAAAATACTGCACCAGATTCCATCATAGAAATATTAGCTAAATATAGCAGCACTTTTACCTTGATTTCTCAAGTGCATGCTTGCAGTTATAGGAAACATGCAAGTAAGTTTATTCTAGCTTCCTGAAAAGGAAGCTTAAAGCAGCAATTCTGGCTGCTAGTTTTTTTGTATTTCTTTCTATATATTTTTTAACATGATTGGAACTGGGGGTCCTACAGAGTTGAACCACTCTAGTTATTCCTCCGATCCCCAAATACTTAAGTCGCGGCTTACTATTGGATGATCTCCAGATTCAACTTTAAAAAAAACAAACAAAAAAACAGGAAGTGCACCGGCCGCTGAAACTGTATATCTGGAACAGGTTGGTCTCTGGAGCTGAAAACAGAGCATTTTAGCTCTGGAGGAGCCCCAATTCCAATCATGTAAAAAAAAATTAACATCCATTTTGCCCGGGATTGCTTTTAAAGCTCCTGCACCCTGCGGGCAAAGATGTCATCCGGTGCAGCTTCCTATTGGTTCACGTGACCCGGGAGCTTTAAAAGCATAGAGATACCGGCACCCCCTGGAGAGGTAAGTATTTATGGAAGCAATGCTCCACCGCAGCTGAAATGAATGGGGTGCAGCTCCGGAGACCCCCTGTTTCAATCCTATGTAAAAAAAAAATGCCCGCTTGGATTCCACCTTTAAATTCTGCAGTTTTCCTGTGTCTTTACTAACTTCCATAATGCTAAGCCATTGCCCGCAAGCATCCACACACCATAAACCTGTTACAGATGCAGTGTTATCTAAGTTAGTTTTGGTCGCAAGCAAACTGCAGTTGAATGGAGACTGACCGCGACCCGATCGCAGCTCCCCCATGCCCAAAAGCCCAGTAAACGGGCTGCCCTTAAAGAATTAAAGCAGCAGGGTCCCTGCTTCTGAGTGAGACTCCCACAGTGTTAATTAAACTGAGCCGCACCATTCTAAGACCTGCACAGCGAGAACCAGTTTCTCTGTGTCTTCCCGCACAGCTCTTGCAGCAGAATTCGCTGTTTTTATTATTTTGTTTAGTGTATAGGATTGAAGCAGGGGTTTCTGGAGCTGAACCATATTAATTTCAAGTCCGTGTCCCCCTGCTTCCAGAGGTATAGGCCTTCGTGTCGGGTGTCGGAATCTCCTGCAGGTTTAAATTTCCCGCATCACGCCCCACGTGTATTTTTTAAATTAAAGCTTAATATTGATAGCCACATTGGCAATCTAGGCTCTCCATTGAGAGGGTCTAGTAATTTATAGTGACAATCAATGGTTTTAAGCTTCAAATGTATGTTTGTATGTATGTCTGATCTCTCTGCGCAGTGCTTAGACTGGCATTAATACAGTACATTCTGGGAAATTCCCTCCATGATCCAGGCTGCACTTGGGCCGTGGTCCACCTGCTCCAAGTGATGCACAGGGGAACTTGTATCGCGTAACATCTGTTTGTAAGAAGGGATATAGTTGACTAGTTGACTAGTTTATTAACAAACTAATCGAGGGGTGTGCTTTGGGGCTGCTTCACCACACATTTCAACACTGCTACAGTACTTTCACACGAGTGGCACATTCTGCACTAATCTGGGCCTTATATCATCTGAATAGCCCTCCATGCTGCCAAAGACAGAGTCATTACACTCTGCTCATATTAATCGACCCCTGTGCAGCATTTCACACCATGGACAACCCTCTTCTTCACATTCTCCATACGCTTGGTATTAGTAGCAAAGCTCTATCCTGGATCTCCTCTTACCTCTCCCATCGTACTTTCAGTGTCTCTTCTGCTAACACCTCCTCCTCCTCTATCGATCTCTCTGGGGGGTAACCCAGGGCTCTATCCTAGGACCTCCTCTTTGTTCACACTTTCTCTAAGTGACCTAATCACATCTCTTGGGTTTAAATATCACCCAAATGTACTTTTCAACCCCTGATCTTACATCTGCTGTACAGACCAAAGTTTCTGAATGTCTCTCTGCGATATCATCCTGGATGGCCCTCCACCGACTTAAACTCAACATGGCAAAAACAGATCTCCTCATACTTCCTTCCAAACCTGCCCCTATTACCTCCTTCCACATTACTGTTGGAAGTACCATCATTCACCCAGTAGCCCAAGCATGCTGCCTAGGGGTCACACTCGACACACCTCCCACATTCGCCCCTCACATTCAAAACATATCTAAACCTGTTGCTTTTTCCTCCACAATATTACAAAGATACACCCTTTCCTCTGTTGCTCGACTGCTAAAACTCTGACTCAGGTCCTCATTCTCTCTCGTCTCTATTATAACCTTCTGCTGTCCGGTCTTCCTGCCTCTCATCTGTCTCCCCTACAATCTATCCTAAACGCTGCTCTACTCTTTCCTAAATCTGTTTCAGCGTCTCCCCTGCTGAAATCGCTCTCACTGCTTCCTATCAAATCCCGCATCTCACCCTCAATTCTCCTCCTCACTTTTAAAGCTTTACACTCTTCTGCCCCTCCTTACATCTCAGCCCTAATGTCTTGCTAAGTACCATCCCGACTCGTTTTGCTCAAGGATGTCTTCTCTCTACCCCCGTTGTATCTAAAGCCTTTTCCCGCCTTAAACCTTTCTCACTGACTGCCCCACACCTCTAGAATGCCCTTCCCCTCAATACCCGACTTGCACCCTCTCTATCCACCTTTACGACCCACCTTAAGACACACCTGCTTAAAGAAGCATATGAATAGCATTGTGGCTAATACTATACACATGATACATAAAGTTTGGCCCCCTGCAGACTCATTTAGTAGAATGCTCTCCTACTGTCTCCTTATGTCCTTCCTACCTACCAATTAGATTGTAAGCTCCTCGGAGCAGGGACTCCTCTTCCGAAATGTTACATTTATGTCTGAAGTACTTATTCCCATGATCTGTTATTTGTATTATTTGTTATTGATATGATTGTCACGTGTATTACTACTGTGAAGTGCTTTGTACATTAATGGCGCTATATAAATAAATACATGAAATATGAGAGAAACAGTGTTACGTGGTCTGCAAGTGGCTGCTAGAATAATACTTTTTTTGTGGGAACATTCAAATCCAACAAAATGAACTGACAAACAATCAAAAGCGTTGAAGATCTTAAGGAAGAACTTGAAGTAGCACAAATAAAAAACACTCGCAAGATCAATGTTAGAATTTATCTTAGCATTTGAAAGGAAATGTAACTTCAAACAGATGGCTGTTTAATTACAAACAATGGATCATAGAAGCATGTTTTAGTATGAAGAGGCTGAGCTTGCTCAAAGGTTTCCAAATGTAATGTCTTGTGGGTTTAAAAGAGATCAATTGCTATAAAATGTGTTCATGTTAGATTCATGTCTGCCGAATGTTTAAGGAAATGCAAAGTTAAAGGGTGCCTCTAAATATAATAACTGGAGCCTTTGGCTTTAAGACATTTTAAATATAACTAATCATCAGAAGAAAGTACAAGTGCTGTATTCGCTTCAAGAAAGAACTGCACACAAATGCTGATCCCAGAAGAATTCTGTGTATTACAGATAAACAACTGCAATCTGCTGGATTAGCACCACACAGAACAGCTAACCCATAATTCCCTAGCACAGTGTATAATCACCTATAATTTGTGACCTGGATTACAAATGCAAATGTAGTTCAATTATATTACACAAGTGTGCACTGAATTGATAGATATCGGCTTCTATAAGGCCTGTTCATTCTACTGTGGGAATTGTGTTTATATATGCAGGAAAACGCAAATATTTTAATCAGACCCATCAACTAGTTTCCCACGGCATGGGGGGCAGGGAGGGGGGGAGAATGAGGGAAGGGAGGGGGAGAATGAGGGAAAGGGGAGAGAATGGCAAAGGGAGGAGAATGAAGGAAGGAGGGGGGAGACAATGAGGGGGGAGAATGAGGGGAGACAATGAGCTACGGTGGGGGGAGAGAATGAAGGAAGGAGGGGGAGAGAATGAGGGATGGAGGGAGGAACAGAGAATGAGGGAAGGAGGGAGAGAGAATGAGGAAGGGGAGTAAGGCGGAGGGGAATGGGGGGGGGAGAAAGAGGGAGAGAAGGAGGGAGAGAGAAAGAATGATGGATGGGTGGAGAATTTGAGGGAGTATCAGAGAGAGTCCGGGAGATGGGGAGAGAATGATGGAGGGGGAGGAAGAAAATGAGGGTGGATGGGAGAATAAGGGAGAGGAAAGAGAATGAGGGAGGAGAGAGAGAATGAATGAAGGACGAGAGAGAGAATGAAGGACGAGAGAGAAAATGAATGAAGGACGAAAGAGAATTAATGAGGGAAGGGAAGAGAGAATGAGGGATGGGGGAGACAGAATGAAGAGGGAGAAGGAAGGAGACAATGCGGAAGTGGGTGAGATGGGGAAGAGAATGAGAGAGAGGGGGGGATAGAGTGACAGGGAGAGATGGGGGGAGTGTTTTTGAATGTTATTGTTAGTGTATATAAATCTATTGGGTATATCATTTACATTTAACATTTTCTGTTAGATGGCAAGGCTCAAGGTTCACCTAGGGTGCCAAATATCCTTGCACCGGCCCTGGATACAACGGCCTACTGTATGTTTGCTACCCAGAAACATAATTTCCTAAAGATTGTTGAGCCCAACTAGAAACCTATTTTGAATGCTCTGTGAAATGTGCTTAAAACATGTGGATATGACCTATCAACAGTCATGGTAATTTGTCACGCCTGTATGCCCGCAGACCAAGCTAGACCCCAGTACTGAGTTGGGAACGGTATGATACCACACACCCACAGCAGTGGGAGCAAGCCCGGAGTGTGGTATAGCGTTGCTGGGCCTGTTGAAAGAGTAGTTAGATGATACTTGCAATGCTTGGGGAGTGTCCTTGAGAATAGTCGTGTCCGTTTGCCAATGTTCAGGGGATCCAGAGAGTAGAGTCGTCAGAGAGCAAGCCAGGTCCTAGGAAGCCAGAGGTCAGCAAAGTCGTATGCGTAGCAGGGTTCAAGGGGTTACCAGAGAGCAGAGTAGTCCAGGGAGAGCAGGGGTCAAAGCCAGGGAAATCCAAAGTAACACAGGAGCAGGTATTCACAGGAGCACAGAGGGAGCACAGCATAGGACAGGTACATACAGGAAACAGGAACTATGCAAGGAAGAGGTGGACAGACAGGGATTATAAAGGAAGGTGCACCAATGACAGAGAGGGGAGGAGTAGAGAGAGAAGTGGGAGAAGCTGGAGATAGGTCAGGGGAAGAAGAGGAGGAGACAGCGGGAGCAGTCTGGGAAATGGCCTGCACGACCTGGGAGGCGGAGACATGGGAAGGCAGATAAGAAGCGTCTGTGCGCGCGCCCCCTGTAAGCTGGGGATGCGCGCGCACAGGTTGCAACATTGGCGCTGCCCGCACGGAGCAGGGGAAGACCGCATGAGGAAGACGGAGCCAGGGGGAGGGGAACGCACGCGAGGCCTGTGCCCGCGCGATGTCTAACAAGGGCAGGGAGGAGCATGCACGCGCGTCCTCCGTGGGCGCACGTATAGGATGTGTCACCAGGCACGCGGAACACCGTGCCATGGGTACCCCGCGAGGAGGAGGCAACGGGATGGATGGTACCACAGGAGAAGGTAACGGAGCTACCGCAGGGGAGATGGAGCGGGGAGGATCAAGGCGAGGGCTAAGGGGACGCGTGGGTAAGCGGGACCTGCGGGGAACGCGCTGAGGTAAAGGGAAAGAGGTAGAGGGTGAAGGAGAGGAGTGAGAAGGAATAGGAAGGGTGACAGGAGATGGAAGAGAGGGACAAAGAGTGGAAGGAATCTCCTGAGTTGTCACAGTATCCCCCCCTTGAGGATCAATCTCCGAGTGATCCAACCACGGTTTAAGGGGGAATCTCTGGTGAAACTGGGAGAGCAACCTTGGGGTGTGGACGTGATGTGCCGGTACCCAGGAACGTTCCTCAGGACCGTATCCCTTCCAATGTACCAAAAATTGAAGTTTTCTTTTAGAAATACGAGAGTCAATAAGGGACTGTATTTCATACTCCTGTTGACCGATGTAGAGACTGGAGTAGGTCTCCGCAAGGGATCCGGGAAGTGAGGGCTGGACACAAACTTTTTGAGGAGGGACACATGGAAAACCGAAGGGACTTTCATAGAAGGGGGAAGCTCGAGGCGATAGGCCACAGGGTTGACCCTCTCCAAGATCTTAAAAGGTCCCAGGAATCTAGGGGGCAATTTGGGTGAAGGAGACTTGAGCCTGATGTTTTTAGCTGAGAGCCAGACTAGATCACCGGGTTTCAAAGAAGGTCCTTTCTGACGGTGGCGATCAGCCTTGGTCTTCTGCTCTGCTACCGCCGACCGTAAGGACTTGAGAATCTTCTTCCATGATTCTTGCAAGTTAGTGATATGAGAATTGGCTGCAGGAACTTCAGAAGGAGAAAGTGAGAAAGGAAGGCTACGGGGGTGAAAGCCACAGTTGATAAAAAAGGGAGACTCCTGAGTGGACTCGTTCTTTAAGCAGTTGATGGCGAATTCGGCCCATGGTAGAATATCCACCCAGTTATCTTGTGAGTCGGAAATGAAGCATCTCAGATACTGCTCGAGAGTTTGGTTCATTCTTTCAGTTTGGCCGTTAGTTTGTGGATGATGTCCTGAGGAGAACAAGAAGGATACACCCAATCTTTGAGAGAAAGCTCGCCAGAATTTCGAGATGAACTGGGATCCCCGGTCTGAGACGATAGAAATAGGAACTCCGTGCAGCCTGAAGATTTCCTTGGAGAATACATCCGCCAATGTAGCCGAGTTGGGAAGACCCTTGAGGGGCACGAAATGAGCCTGCTTAGAAAATCGATCAACTACGACCAAGATCGTGTTCATTGTCCTTTGGACACTGGCAATTCAACGATAAAGTCCATTGAAATGTGTTTCCATGGTTGTTCCGGGATGGGAAGGGGTAGCAGCAGTCCTGACGGCTTATGAGGAAGGGTTTTACTCTGGGCACAAACCGGACAGGCGGAGGTAAAATTGAGGATATCCTGATTCATCTTAGGCCACCAGAAAATCCGTTTAATGAGATCAGCTGTCCTCTTGATGACCAACTGCTCTGGAAGAATGCCCCCAAATTAAGATTTTATGGCGGAAACGTGGGGCCGCGTAGAGACGTCCTTCTGGTACCCTGAAGGAGCTGGGGACATGTGCTTGTGCCTTGTGGATCTCGTCCAAGATATCGAAGTTGTTAGCCGAGATTATGCACTTGGCCGGGAGAATAGGTTCAGAGATATCCTTAGCCTCGGTCTCCGAGGCAAACTGACGAGAAAGGGCATCCGCTTAACATTTTTGGTACCAGGGATATACAGTAGAAGATGGTGTCATTGAAGCGGAAAAAGAAGAGGGACCAGCGAGCCTGTCGGGAGCCCAAGCGACGAGCACCCTCAATATATAACAGGTTTTTGTGGTCCGTGAGAATGGCAATTGGTTCCTTGGAACCCTCTAAAAGATGTCTCCATTCCTGGAGAGCCAACTTGATGGCCAAAAGTTCACGATTACCGACATCATAGTTCTTTTCTGCTGCTGAAAATTTACGTGAAAAAAAACCACAAGGATGGAGTTTCTCTTGGGGAGCAGTCCTCTGGGACAGAACTGCCCCAGCTCCTACGTCTGAGGCGTCAACCTCCAAAGTAAAGGGGAGGGAGGTATCCAGATGACGCAGGATGGGGGCAGAGATGAACGCCTTCTTGAGGGTCTCAAAGGCTGTGATGGCTTCTGGTGACCAGAATGAGACATCGGCGCCTTTTTAGGTCAAAGCGGTGATGGGAAGGGCAATGGAAGAATTTTTTTTGATAAACTTCCTGTAATAATTAGCAAAGCCAAGAAAACGTTGCACAGCTTTGAGTGAATTAGGGAGTGGCCAATCAAGAACCGCCTTCAGCTTCTCTGGGTCCATGGAGAAACCTTGGTGGAGATGATATAGCCTAGGAAGGCTGTGGAAGTCTGGTGAAACAAACACTTTTCCATCTTGGCGTAAAGATGGTTGGAACGTAGCCTGGAAGGCACAAGTTGTCAGGGTTCTGCTCGCCACAAACCAGGGTCGGACCGCGAGGCTGAGGTGGGGTTGTAAAAGCACCGACCTGAGACCGCGCAGGCTGATCCGGATTGCGCAGTTCGTAGTCATATGTCGCAGGATCAGGATTGGAGAAGACAGCGTCGTCGTTGTACAAGCCAGGGTCAGAACAGGAGACGTCAGGATAAACATTGTTCATGCAAGAGTTCGGCAATAAGGAGATAGGAGAAACCCGCTTCAGCTTAGGAGCGCGGGGTTGGCCTTTGCGCGAGCGACGACCATGGCCCATGGTGCTGGTCACAGGAGATGGTAGGCAGACCAGAATAGCACACCGTCTAGCTGCACGGGTGCACCAGTGCTACAGCGCAAAAGTCCTGAGCGGGCAAGGGAATCCACTGTTTCAGCGCAGGAACCAGGACACGGACTCTCTATATTAGGGAAAGAGTAGGCCCCAGGAACCAGGAAGCTGTAGATACAGGGAAACCTCCGCTACAGTGCAGGAATCCAGGAGACTGCAGAACGCAGGGACGAAACCACTACTAGTGCAGGAATCCAGGAGGCTGAAGGACGCAGGAACGAATCTCTGCTTCAGCACAGGGGAACAAGCGGCTTGAAGGGAGCTGAAGGATGCAGGACGTAACCTGGAATCAGCATTGGAGAACAAACGGCTTGGAGGAAGCTGAAGGACGCAGGGCGTGACCTGGTATCAGCAAAGGGGAACAAGCGAGAGCTTGTGGCAAAACAGTTGACATCCAGAAAGGACTATGCTCGGCAAGGAGCATTATGGGCAAGCAATACTTAAAGGCCAGCGGGCCAATCCCCGGCGGGGGTGTGAAGGTACTGCCCCTAATGAGTGAATGCAAGTATAGTTTGCAATGAAAGGCTGCACAGCTGCAGTAGATACCAGAGGGAGTGTGTATTGCTTTGAGTGAATCCAGGCTGCAGCAAACCTCAGGAAAGCTGTTCCAGAACTGCACCGGTCTGCAAGGTAAGGTAACCAGTAAACCGTGGAGCGGATTCCTTACAGTACCCCCCCCTTCACGCGAGACCTCCGGGCGAACATGAGCACTCATAGAGTTGGAGGCCCGGGAATTGTTGCTGAACCGTCTAGGATTGGGGCTAGAGTCGTACTCCAGAGACTCATGATTAGTCCTTAGTGTACCCCCACCCCCCCGGTGAGAACTTTGGCCAGACAGGACCATGCATGGGCCTTGGGGACATTGAGTTGTTCCTAAAATTCTTTAGGTAGAAAGGGCATCTGTAAACGAGCAGTTCTTTGGTGAGTACAGTTCTAGGATATAAGATTGATGGAGGAAACATCCTTGGTACATGGCTTGCGTCGCAAAATGTCTTGGAAATCCAGGGCTGTGAAGAACCAGAGAGTTCCAGAGCAAAAACGGTAGAAGAACCCCCACTGAAAGCCCAGTCCTTAATAAAGAAACCTGAATCTAGGATCCGCAGCCCTGATAGTTGATCGAATACACCAGGAGAAACTTTGTAACAGAAAAAGTCTTGGCTGACCACTGCATGTTGGAATTTGCGAGGAATTTTTCCTCTAGAAGGCTCCCAGGTAATGGTTAGTAAGGGTATAGGCTGGTTAGAAGCATCTCCCGGTATTGGTATGGAAGGTGACAAGGCAAGCAGTAAACCAGGCATAGGGACCGAAATCTTGGGATACGTACAGAGTATTTCCAACTGAGAGGAAATAACAGGGGCAACCGAAAATTCCGAGGGACAAAACCATGGTTTAGCAGGAGCAGAGAAGCAAACAACTGTAGAGCTTTCCAATACTGGGAAATCTTCATTGGGAGATAATATTGTCAGTGAATCAGGAATAGTCCTTGGGATCTTCAAATCAGTAGCTTGAGAAAAAGGCAGAGCCAGGGTAGTGGTGGGAGGGAAGCTAACATCAGAAGCTGAAGTCTGTACCTCAGTGACAGGGCCCTGAGAATCAACAAGCAGCAAGTATGAACTATGAAAACTCTTAATGACATGCACCTTAGGAGTACAAAGAGTCTTCTCTAAAACTGCAATGGCCCTAACCACAGGGGTACCTAACCTGACAAAAACATGAATTGGTGTGTTTTCTAGTGCAAAATCTCTGATCACAGGACTCCTAACCGATAGTGAGGGTATCTGGGTTTGATTAGGGAAAAAATCAGATGTATTGATAAGTGACATAGAAACACTTACTGAGATTCTAAATTTGCTGGACATGTGAGAAAAAATACCCTTTAAGACAGGAGCTTTAATCTCCCCCCCGAGTAACCCCATGTTTGCTGGGACATATTTAGACACAGTACTGAGGGACTGGGTTTCAGCAAAGGCAGGACAGCTAAAAAGCTCAGATTTAAACCCCAGGACTTGTAATATGTGCATGGTGTCCTCAGACAGTACTAAGGGAGTGACCGCAGATATGCTGATCCCCAAAGGATTAGCCTGGAGAGAGAAATCAGGAGAGCCCCCAGACAGGATACCCCTTATAGAAAGAGCCTCAGAATCAGAAGGAGAATCATTACCTCTCAGAGTCTCAAAACTAGTAAGACACAATTCAGCGAAAAGGGAAACAGTATGCAAGCTTTTTACTGATCTATATGAAAAAGCGTCACTTTTGGGAGAAAACCGTGCGTCCGCAAACATTCCTGGGAACACAATATGAACCCCAGGAGAGACATACAGACTACTGTATGCCTTTAACCCTAAGCTTAAAGAGGAGGAGAACTCAGACAGTACACGGGGGTTAATCATAACTGTACTGGTCTCTGAAGTAGGTATTTGGTAAGGGATGTCTGGGAAACCAGAACTTACTGCAGACTCCATAATGTGGGAACTATGCGCTGAAGCAGGGATCACCGCTATGTGGGCGACAGGCTGGTTCAGTGAAATACCCGGGAAAAGGAACTCTGCGACTAAGCTTAGGGAAAAACCTGACTCCTGAATACATTTAACAGGAACCAGAACTTTAGCCGAAGTCTCCGGAGACGAAACTGCGGAAACTTAAGCTGAAGCACGGGATTTATAGCAAAGAATATCTAGAGACTCCGTACGGTTATGGGGATCCCTCAATGCAACCTCTGCTGTCTGACTTGTGGACTCATTCTCTGAGGCTACAACGAAGGCATTAACTTGAAGGCAGCAAGAATTTACAGGGGTTAATGCAGACATTGCCTGAGAGTAATACATAGGTAACCTTTTCTCTGTATTAGAAGAGAGCAGGAATCTCTCGTCTGAAGCTAGGGGCGTGACCGTGGCTGTCAGAGAACAGGGATTTACCAAAGGAAACTCAGAGAGCTGCCCCACAGAGGTTAATACAGAAATAACCCTGGGAACAGAACTTAGGGATTCTTTCTCTGACGGGGAAAGCGCGCAGGACTGTCTAGCAGAGTTTAAAGCTGGAAAACCCTCAAGACCTAGAGAGAGGGATTCAAAGCTAGAAATAGGAGAACTAAGGGACTTAGGGCCTCATGCAGAGAGCATCGTTATTTCAAAACTCGCCATTTTTTGTTCAATTTCCCTCAGAAAACGGCATAAAATGGCGAGTTGCGAAAAACGCGCCATTTTTTTATTTCTATGTTTAAAACTCGCCTCGCGGCTGGCGAGAACCTCCATCGCGCCATTTTTAAAACTCTCCGAATGCAGAGAGGTGCGAACGGCAAGTAGCGGCTGTTCGCGCCAAAAAAAGGCGCGATTCTCGCATTTTTGCCGCGCCACGAAAATATGGCAAGATGGCGCTCGCCGCCTATAGTAAAGGGGAAAAAAAAGGCGCGAATTTGTTTTTACACGTTTCTGAAGCGCGCATCTCGCCAATTTAAACTCGCCACACGCATCCATGTTAAACATAGCAGAATTCGCACTTTTCTGCATATGGAGAATAAAACTCTCCAAAAAAGCTACTTTTTATGAAATTCGCCATTTTTAAAATTCTATGCTCTCTGCATGAGGCCCTTAGGGCCTTATGCAGAGAGGAACGTTATTTAATGTGAAAACGGCAAGAAAATAGCCACAGAATTGGAGCAAGTTATGGTCGTATGCAGAAAGCTGCGTTACCTAATTTTTCTGATGAGATTCAAAATTGCCAAGTTTTCCTGGCTAGATTGAACTCACTATAATATAGAGCAGAATGGCGAGTTGCAGTGCATCTATGCTACCTGCATACCACCCTATTTTAACATGGCGAATTTACCAATCTCTCCACGTGTTTGGCAATTTTTAAAGTAAAGAAACCTGCTGTGGAGAATTTTATGAATCTCTCCATGTTCTCTGCAGGAGAAGCTTCTCTGGGAAGTATTTTCTCCAAAATATGGTGCTATTTCCCTTCTCTATCCTCTCTGCATAAGCCCCTTATTCTCTGATACAAGAACCTTAGTGTTAGTTAGTGACACATATGTGTTCTCCAAGGGGACCTCACAGGACTGATCGGCAGGGGTTAATGTAGACATATCATTAGTGTAAGGGAACCCGGGCATACAATCAGAGCTTGTGACTGTGGCAGTTACTACGTTGGGAGATATTGGTAATAGTTCTGTTTGGTCATCTCCCGGAGAGAGAGATACGTCCCCCGGTTTAGCAACAGGACTGGTAGCCGAGGGATACCGCCAAACGACGGCGTGAGCGGCTAAGAGACGATCCTGTTTTAACAAGCAATCATCCAATGCACGGGAAAGTAAATGCAGCGTCTCGTGAGCGAGAGCCACCATGACGGAAGGTTCCGGGAATACTATAGGAATGTCCAAGGATAAAGTCAGGGCATTGAGTGTACTACAGGCGTTGACCAGTTCCACAGGACTCAGCTCCTCCCCAGTTAAAGGGGAATCAGGGGAGCAAGCAATGTTAGTAATGGCCAAAAGACGGGCCAGATACTGGGCCTTATGCAGAGAGCATCGTTATTTCGAAATTCGCCATTTTTTGTACAATTTCGCGCAGAAACCGGCAGAAAATGGCGAGTTCCGAAAAACGCGCCATTTTGTTTTTTCAATTGCTAAAATTCGCCTCGCGGCTGGCGAGAACCTCTATCTCGCCATTTTTAAAACTCTCCGAATGCAGAGAGGTGCGAACGGCAAGTAGCGGCTGTTCGCGCCAAAAAATGGCGCGATTCTCGCATTTTTGCCGCGCCAGGAAAAGATGGCAAGATGGCGCTCGCCGCCTATAGTAAAGGGGAAAAAAAGGCGCGAATTTTTTTTTACACGTTTCTGAAGCGCGCATCTCGCCAATTTAAACTCGCCACACGCATCCATGTTAAACATAGCAGAATTCGCACTTTTCTGCATATGGAGAATAAAACTCTCCAAAAAAGCTACTTTTTATGAAATTCGCCAATTTTAAAATTCTATGCTCTCTGCATGAGGCCCACTGTTTTAAGTCTCTGAGGCAGTAAGCCTTATAAACCAGATTATTACGGCATTTCTTTTGCAAGGGAGTCAAGCCCTCCAACATAAACGGATCTTCCATCAGAGGTATTATATCGCACAAATAATTATCCTCAAACTGGGACTGGTCTACAGGCTGGGACAGGTTTTTAGGAAAAAACTTACCAACCCACACCTCAGCGGGGTCCGAGTTTGTAGGGCCGAGCATACTGTCAGGGTTCTGCTCGCCACAAACCAGGGTCGGACCGCGAGGCTGAGGTGGGGTTGTAAAAGCACCGACCTGAGACCGCGCAGGCTGATCCGGATTGCGCAGTTCGTAGTCATATGTCGCAGGATCAGGATTGGAGAAGACAGCGTCGTCGTTGTACAAGCCAGGGTCAGAACAGGAGACGTCAGGATAAACATTGTTCATGCAAGAGTTCGGCAATAAGGAGATAGGAGAAATCCGCTTCAGCTTAGGAGCGCGGGGTTGGCCTTTGCGCGAGCGACGACCATGGCCCATGGTGCTGGTCACAGGAGATGGTAGGCAGACCAGAATAGCACACCGTCTAGCTGCACGGGTGCACCAGTGCTACAGCGCAAAAGTCCTGAGCGGGCAAGGGAATCCACTGTTTCAGCGCAGGAACCAGGACACGGCCTCTCTATATTAGGGAAAGAGTAGGCCCCAGGAACCAGGAAGCTGTAGATACACAGGGAAACCTCCGCTTCAGTGCAGGAATCCAGGAGACTGCAGAACGCAGGGACGAAACCACTACAAGTGCAGGAATCCAGGAGGCTGAAGGACGCAGGAACGAATCTCTGCTTCAGCACAGGGGAACAAGCGGCTTGAAGGGAGCTGAAGGATGCAGGACGTAACCTGGAATCAGCATTGGAGAACAAACGGCTTGAAGGAAGCTGAAGGACGCAGGGCGTGACCTGGTATCAGCAAAGGGGAACAAGCGAGAGCTTGTGGCAAAACAGTTGACATCCAGAAAGGACTATGCTCGGCAAGGAGCATTATGGGCAAGCAATACTTAAAGGCCAGCAGGCCAATCCCCGGCGGGGGTGTGAAGGTACTGCCCCTAATGAGTGAATGCAAGTATAGTTTGCAATGAAAGGCTGCACAGCTGCAGTAGATACCAGAGGGAGTGTGTATTGCTTTGAGTGAATCCAGGCTGCAGCAAACCTCAGGAAAGCTGTTCCAGAACTGCACCGGTCTGCAAGGTAAGGTAACCAGTAAACCGTGGAGCGGATTCCTTACACAAGTTTGGCATGCTGAATTTGTTCCTCAAGATTTTTAGAAACAATAAGGATCTCGTCCAGATAGACAATGACAAGGTACCCAAAACGTCACGGAAGATGTCGTTCATAAATTCCTGAAAGACGGCCGGGGCATTACACAGCCCAAAGGGCATAACAAGGTATTCATAGTGTCCAGAACATGTGTTAAATGCTGTTTTCCACTCGTCTCCCTCCCTTATGCGAATGAGATTATAGACACCCCTTAAGTCAAGTTTTGATAAAATAGAGGCCCCTTGGAGATGATCAAACAGTTCAGAAATGTGTGGAAGCGGATACCTGTTTTTCACCGTGATCTTATTAAGTCTGCGGAAGTCTATGCAAGGCCTTAGGGATACATCCTTCTTCTTCACAAAAAAAAATCCCGCACCGGCAGGAGAGGTGGAGTTGCGGATGAAACCTTTTTCCAGGTTTTCTTGAATATAAGAAGTCATGGCCTCGGTCTCCGGGATGGAGAGTAGGTAGGACATAGACTTCAGCAGGAGAGTCCCGGGGATGAGGTCGACCGGGCAATCGTACGGGCGATGAGGAGGATGGACCTCTGCTTGTACCTTGTTGAGCACGTCCAAGTACTCATGGTACACAGCAGGCAAGGGCAAACGGTCGATAAGTACGGAGTCCAAACCAGCAAGCAGAACCACAAGAGGATCTGCTGACGAGGGCCACTGGATGGGCACGGTACCAGACCAATCAATGCGCGGATTGTGGAGTTGAAGCCAAGGCAATCCTAATATAATTTGTACTGAGGGAGAAAAATGTCAGACAATTACCTCCTTGTGACCATCAGCCAGGGTCAAGGTAAGAGGAATAGACTCCCAGATGATGAAAGCCGGCTGGAGTGGTCATCCGTCGATGGCCTCAAGGCCAACTGGGCTCTTCCTTCTGACCATGGGGATTTGATTCTCCTCTGCAAACTGCTGGTCCAGGAAATTACCGCCCGATCCGGAATCTAAGAACGCTTCGACCTTTACGACAAGGTTGGGACCCTCCCGTGTGGCTGGTAGCATCAGCTTCTTTGGGAGAGTTTTGGAAGGAGAGGGGTTAGGAGAGACAGTACCCAGTAGAAGCCCCTCTACCTTTACTGGGTGTGCCCGGCTTCAAGGGACAATTTTGGAGACGATGTTCCGAGGAAGCACAATAGAAACACAGCCTGTTCTGGCGCCGCTGTGCTCTCTCGGTTGACTGGAGTTGTTGACTGCCAACCTGCATAGGTTTTGAGGACTCCAGAGCCAGGAGAGGAGTAGCGACTGACCTGTGAGACATAACAGAGGAAGAAGAACGGGAACAGTGCCTCTCGTGTCATCGCACTTGCGTGCGTTGATCCATGCGTACGCTCAGGGTGATGAGTTCCTCCAGGGACATAGGCCGGGCGTGAGTGGCCAGATCGTCTTTCAACGTATCTGAGAGTCCGTACCAGTATGCCGCTGCGAGCGCCTCATCATTCCATTGCACTTCGGCGGCCAGCGCACGGAACGCAATGGCGTATTTGGCAGCTGAATTTCGACCCTGAGAAACATGGAAAAGTGAGAAGGCAGCTGTTTTGTGCCTTTCGGGTGTATCAAACACAAGTTGGAATTCCCATCTGAATAGAATATAATCTTGCATTATTTCGTTACCACGTTTCCATAGAGGAGAGGCCCATGCCAGGGCATCTCCAGTGAGTAGGGCGTAGAGATACGCAATCTTAGTACGGCCAGTAGGAAACAGGGAGGGAGACATCTCAAACTGTACCTCACATTGGTTTAAGAAACCGCGGCAGTTGAGGGAGTTCCCATCATAGCGATTCGGAGAGGGAATCCGTGGGCCAGGGCCGGTGTAGGTATTGGCCATTGTAGGCGCAGAAAACGTGGAACCCTCTTGACGGGTAAATGTGGCTAATTGCTGAGAAACCGTGGCCAGCTGATCACTAACAAAGCGTAAGGCTTCTATGGTAATACTTGTACCCACTTCAAGGGGGTCTGTGTTTGTTGGGCTCTGCATAATGTCACGCCTGTATGCCTGCAGACCAAGCTAGACCCCAGTACTGAGGTGGGAACGGTATGATACCACACACCCACAGCAGTGGGAGCAAGCCTGGAGTGTGGTATAGCGTTGCTGGGCCTGTTGAAAGAGTAATTAGAAGATACTTGCAATGCTTGGGGAGTGTCCGTGAGAATAGTCGTGTCCGTTTGCCAATGTTCAGGGGATCCAGAGAGCAGAGTCATCAGAGAGCAAGCCAGGTCATAGGAAGCCAGAGGTCAGCAAAGTCGTATGCGTAGCAGGGTTCAAGGGGTTACCAGAGAGCAGAGTAGTCCAGGGAGAGCAGGGGTCAAAGCCAGGGAAATCCAAAGTAACACAGGAGCAGGTATTCACAGGAGCACAGCATAGGACAGGTACATACAGGGAAACAGGAACTATGCAGAGCGAGGAAGAGGTGGACAGACAGGGATTATAAAGGAAGGTGCACCAATGACAGAGAGGGGAGGAGTAAAGAGAGAAGTGGGTCTATTTTGATCTGGTTTGAAACTGATTGGCCGGCAAAGCCGGCCAATTCAGTTAAACAGCAATTCTACTTGTTGCCAAGTAGAACAAAAGATAAACCAGTCAAACAAAAATTAAATGAACCCAACAAGTGCACTGATGAAGTGCACTTAAAACAGAAGGGTTAAATCTAAAGAACCCTTGATGGGGGATACCGAGCAAAGCACCCCGCCTAACGCCCACTGGGAGGCAAACTCTGAAACCGTCCCAGTAGACTCGGCGTACGAGTACTCTGCCCGAATACGGGAGTGCACCAGCGCCCGAAACATGGCCATGATGTTTGTTGGGACCCCCCCTCCAAACACTGCTTCCTGGTTTTACAAATGGCTACCTTAGCCAATGCCAGGAGCAGGCTGACCAGGAGATCCCTAGGCTTATTGTTCCGGGACACTGGGCACCCAAAAATAAAAAGATGAGGGGAGAAGTGTAGCCAGAACCGCAGGAGAAGGCTCCTCAAGAAGGAAAAGAGGGGCTGAAGTCTGGCACAACTCGAATAAATGTGATACACGGACTCCCGCTCGCCACAGAAGGGACAGGTGGCGGGTGAGTCCGTGAAGTGTGCCAAGTGTTCTCCTGTGCTCAGTGCACCTTGGAGGACCCTCCAACTCAAATCACCGGCGGGACGGGGAACCAAGGATGAATAGAGTTCCCTCCACCGGGGTCTCTCGCCCTCATTCGCAGGGAATACCTGCCTCCAGGTAGTATCTGGGCGGTGACAAGGGCGAGGTAATGCACTATATGGAGCACTAGAGAATACAGGTTTTTCCTCGGCATGCCGCGGAAACATGCCGGGGACATATCCCCCAACCTGCTGAGGTTGGGGGAAAGAGGATCCCGAGGGGGTTTCCGTGGTTTGGGTTCCACACAAAGATCCGGAGAGCTAGGGTTGAAAGGTTGACAAGGCTCTCCGGTCTGCAATACCCCCTCAATGAAGGTGCGTGAGTCGGGGTGGATGGCATCTTTAATCTCCCGGATCAAATGATGAGGGACACGGGCAGTACGCAGACCCATATGAGGCGCGAGCACCTCTGCCCTAACCCAGTCTCGCCGCTCAAAGTCCAGGAGATCCCCGACTCTGGTCACCTGCGCCAGGATTACCCGGCGGCAAATAGAGGGTGAATCCTACATCCGAGCCCCCACTGCCGGATTATACAGCAGGGGCTCGGCGAGGAAATCAACCCCCACCACCTGTTCCTTCCTGGTCGCGGAGACCAGTTTCCAGGCCTTAAGTAAGTCCCGGTAGTATGCCGGCAGCACCGAGAGGTCTCTACCTAAACCCTCGGGCCTGATGATAAACAGTTGCCGGTCATACCTCATATTGCGCAGCTGGCGAAAGAAACTGGTCGCCAGCTGGCACCACTGCGGAGACGGATCAGCGAATAGGTAACTCTGCAGGTATTGGAGGCGGAAAGTGTGGAACTGGGAGCGGACACACACCACTCCCTGTCCACCCTCCTCCAAGGGGAGATACGCAACTCCCGCAGAGACCCAATGCTTCCCCATCCAGAGAAAATCAATCAACTTCCTCTGGATCTTGTTGATAAATTCGGGGGTTGGACCCATGGCTATCAGCCGGTGCCATATCTGACTGGCCACCAGCTGGTTAATCACCAGGGTTCTTCCCCTGAGGGAAAGCATTCTCGACAGATACACCCATAACCCCAGACGAGCAATGACCCGTTCTTCAAGATCACTGAAGTTTTCCGGGGCCGGGTTCTCCGCAGCAGACAGGTAGACTCCCAGATACTTGAGAGTATCGCTCTCCCACGAGACATTCCGAAACGCGGGGGGCAAGGAGTCCACCTGTAAGGGACCCACCAGAATGCCGGAGCACTTGGACCAGCAGAAGAGGCCGTGGTGTAGACCTTTTGGGACGCTTGTGCCCGCTCTAGATCATCTAGGTCCTGGGCCATGAGGAGCACGTCATCGGCATAAGCCGACAGGACTACCCGCATGTCGGGCTCCCGCAGCACCAGCCCGGTGAGCCTCCTCCTCAGTAGGCAGAGGAAGGGCTCAATGGCCAGCTCGTACAGTTGCCCAGACAGGGGGCACCCTTGACGTACTCCCCGACCAAACACAAAAGGTGCCGTCAGGGACCAGTTGATCTTCACCAGACACTCTGCAGAGTCATACAGCATCTGGAGAAAGCCCACAAATTGTGGGCCGAAGATAAACGCCTGCAGGGTCTGCATAAGGTAACGGTGATCCACTCTGTCAAACGCCTTCTCTTGATCTAGGGACAGGAAGGCGAGTGATAGACCAGTCCTCTGTGCGTAGTGCATCAGGTCCCGGACCAGAAAGATGTTGTCACGAATACTCCTGCCCGGGACAGTATAGGACTGGTCGGGGTGAATCACCTCTGCCAGCACGGACTTGAGCCTCAGCGAAAGCGATTTGGCTACGATCTTATAGTCCGTGCTGAGCAGTGAGACCGGTCGCCAGTTAGAGATCTGGCGGAGATCTCCCTTCTTCGGCAGCAGAGACAGTATTGCCCACTAACACGAAAGAGGCATCTCACCGGTCTCCAGGGCTTCCGCTAGGACCTCGGTGAAATCAGCTCCCAGCATCTCCCAGAAAAACCGGAAGAACTCCACAGTCAGCCCGTCTAGCCCCGGCGTTTTTCCGCGGGACATGAGATTGAGGGCTTCAGAGAGCTCGGCCAGAGTCAATGGTAACTCAAGCCGCTCCCTTCCATCCTCACCGACCGTGGGAAGCCCCTCCCATAAGACCCTGCATTTATCTGGCTGGATGGACTCCGGAGAGAAAAGATTTACATAGAATCTCCGGGTTCTGTCCTGGATGCTCTCCGGGTCAGTCAGAGGGGTACCGTCCTCTGCCAACAAGCAGGTGATATGTCTACGGTTTCCCCTCTTTTTCTCCAGCGCGTAGAAGAGGCTCGACCCGCGATCCATCTCCCGAAGGAAGTGGATGCGGGATCGCACATACGCCCCCCGAGCTCTCCGATCTTCCAAGTCCCGGAGAGCGCACGTCCTCTCCACGTACATACTCTGCAGGTATTGGTCTCCTGCCACAGACAGACGCTTCTCGAGATCGAGCACCTCCTCCCTGAGGGCCTCGATCTCAGCATTGTGCCGCCCGCTGGCACCTTTGGTGTACTCCTGACACACGAGGCGCAGATGAACCTTGCCCACATCCCACCACTGCTCTAACGTGGCAAAGTCTGACCTGCAACCTCTCCAGGCCATCCAAAAGTCTCGGACCGACGTCGCAAACCCCTTGTCCTCCAACAACGTATTGTTGAAGTGCCAATATGCGGCCGAGGGTGCTGCAGGTAGCAACGTCACCGTCACGGACGCACAATTGTGGTCCGAAAACGGCGCCAGCCTAATGGCACTGGACTGGGCTCTTGACAGGCTGTGGCTGGAAATATACAACCTTTCGATCCGGGACCAGGACATCCGTTCACCCCTAAACACCCTAACATGGATGAACTCAGTGGATGCCTCAGATGTTGTTCTCCCCAGACGTCTACCAAGGAGTAGCGGGTGATGACCTCCCGCAAGGCCGACGCAGAACACGGGTGTGGCTCCGGACCATTCCGGTCTTTCCGAGCCTCGAGGGTACAGTTAAAATCACCCCTGAGCACCACGTATTCGTCCGCGTCGACTGTCTCCAGGTATTCAGACATTCTGATGAAGAACTGCCTTCTCAGGGGTCCGGGGGCAGGAGCATACACGTTCAGGAAATTAAACGTGTAGTCCTCGTGCCGGACCCTGAGATGCAACAGGCGACCTGGAACAACAGCTTTGGCAACCAGCAGCTCTGGTTGAAAGGAGTCAGAGAACAGGGTCACCACCCCACTAGATGACGAAGTGAGGTGGCTGAAAAAGACCTTGCCTCGCCACTCCAAATGCCAGCTGGCTTCAGCCTCTGGAGTGGTATGGGTTTCCTGCAGGAAGCTCACAGAATACTTTCCCTTCTGTAAAAAGGAGAGTACATGGAACCTGCGAAACCCGTCCTTACAGCCATTCACGTTAAGCGTACCGATGCTCAAAGCTATTGGTAGTCAAGAGTTTTGCTTTCCACAGGCGCTCAGGGTGCCACACCCCGAGAAGCCTTTATGTGGTCTCGCATCAATTTATGAAATTTCAGGACACGAAGATGGATAGGACCAGAGATTTTGGCCTTGTGGTTCGCCCTGATGTATACTAAGAGAGAGTGGAGAATGACCAAGGCATCCTTCCACCTTCCAAGGGCCAACTGCACCTTCATTGTTCCGTGTTTGCAGAGGGTATCCTCCAGGAAACCATCTAGCTCCTGGGCAGGGATAATGGGGGTCAAAGAGTCCACCGCCTCCGCGGTGCCAGATGACTCCTCACTGAGCCCCAACTCCCCGAGCTCCTCTTGACTGAAAAACTGAAGACCCCCGCCCTTTCCTGCGGGGGCCTTTCTCAGCCTTAGAGTGGGTCCTCCTCGGTGTTTCCACGAGGGGGTCCACTATATCCTCCACATCTAACCCCGGGGTGGGATGTTCAGGGGTAGCTGGTGGCAGTATGGCGGAAGTAGCGGCCTCCCTAGTGTCCTCGGGGGCCAACGAGGCACACAGTGCCCTCCTGATCTCAATCTACCACCATGCGAACAAACGGGATGCCACGGGCGTTCACCTTAATCGCGGGAGGGCACTTTTTAGCAAGTACCTCATAGGGAGGGTCCAGCCCAGCAGTCGCCTCCAACAAAGTGCCCGACCAAAACTCCTCACCAGGAGAGCTCACATATGGCATCTCCCAGATGCAAAAGGAAGTGCTCACTAAAACACCCTCACCCACACCCGCCTCCCCCGCTCCACCCTCCAAACCCCCAACCACGGGGGTCAGCCCTAGCCCATCCCCTTCTTCCGGTGACACAAACCAGGGCTCAGCCTCAGGTGTGCCACCCGAAGGCAGCACAGCCGGAGGGGGATCCTGGCCGACCTCCGAGTCCCCGAAGACAACTGCGTCTGGCGCGGCAGATTCACCGAAACACAGGTCCCGGGGGATGTTCTCCAACTGGGAGGGGTGTTGGACTTTTCCCGAACGTTTATATCTAGGGGCAAGGCCTTATGTTGTTGTTCACTTTGGCCTTCAACCCCAGAGACGTCGGGTACCTCCTCCTGCATTCCCTCTAGATCTTCGAGGGTGGGGGGTTATAAAATTATGAGATCCGGCTCACACTGGCTAATCCTAACCAGTGGGTCGGATGGAGCCACCTTGTGCGGAACTGATGTTTCGTTCTGCTTCAGAGACATCCGAGGGTGAACGTAATACGGTTCACCCTCCTCGACCTCCTCAATCACCCTCTTGTTTTTTGTTTTAAAAGGCTTCTTCCTGGGGGGTGATTCCCCAGGAGAGGGTGCCGCTACCTCCATATCAGGAGCTTCCTCCCGCTCGCCCGCACCCTGTACGGTGCTTACATTTGGGGTAAGGTGTTCTTTGGGGGGGACAGCGACAACAGAGGGTGACTGTTGTGGGGTGACTTTTTTCTTCTCCCTCATTTTTTGGGGGAGAGGTTCAGATGTCACTGTTTGAGTTGGGACAGTGACATCTTCTGCGGTCCCAAGGGGGGCCTGGGCCCTCAAGAGCTTTTCCTTCTACCTCTTTCTTTGGGGGAGAGGTGTAGACGTCACTGTCCGAGATGGGGCAGCGACATCGCCTGCGGTCCCAGGGGGGGCATGGGCCCCCGAGGGCTCCGCCGCGGTGGGCGCAGCGGCACAGGGTGTTTCCTCCCGGGGGGAGACAGCAATAACAGAGGGTGGCCGCTCCATGGCAACCCCCTCTCCTTCCCTCCGCTTTCCAGGGAGAGGTGCAGAAGTCACTGTTCCAGATGGGACAGCGACATCTCTTGTGGTCCCAGAGGGGACCTGGGCCCTCGAGGGCCCCACTGTGGTAGGTACAGCGGTACTGGGTGTCTTGGCAGAGGGAGAGGCAGGTGCAGGAGTTGGGATAGGTCCTCTGTTCCTTTTGGGGCAACTCCTGCGAGTATGCCCCAGCTCCTTGCACAAATAGCACCTTACCCCCTCCGTGCCATAGTTCACAGTGTATGTTATGCACCCGTAGGGCACCCCAAAATAACCCTCCACAGATGCTGTGCTCCCCGGCAGCAGCACTTGTACCTGCCGCCTAAAAGAGAGCACGTGCCTCAGCGCTCTATCCCTGCAGCCCAGCGGAATTTTTGTTATGGGAGATTTAATATCTCCCAGGGCTCCAGGCGTGGGCGCATGAGGCTGTCTGGGATGAAGGGGGGCACATTGGACAGGATGATTTTTGTGCCTAACCCCTCCATGGGTTCTATGGGGATGTAGGTCCCCCCTACACTGATGTCTTTCTGCACCAGGGTGTGGGTGGCAGCCAGCGTACGGAGGAAGAAAATGCCCCTCCCATACATCTTGCTGACTGCCACCACAGCAGAGGGACCCACAACGTCTGCCACAGCCCTCACATAGATCTCCATGTTAAGGCCAGGTGACATTGGGCACCTCACCCCAAGCGTCCTGCTCACACCGGGCGTGGCCGCAGCATTGTTGTTGCTGGGGTCAATGCCTACAGCTGCCACCTGCGCCCATGTTGGAACTGGGACTGCAGGGGTTAAACTGACAACAGGAGCCGGGGGAGGTGTGGCCAGGGCACTGGATGTACCAGGCCTCGGGCTGTGGTTATTGATCCTAGGGGCCCCAATTTTTGGAGTCCGATGTCGAGGTGTGGCCCCCGTTTCTGCACTAGTCCTATTCCCCCCAGGCATGATAAAATAAGCCTCTAAGTAAGGGGAGGAAATACTGCTTAGGGAGAGAGATGCAGAGAGGAAAACTGTCCCTTTAAGAACCAATTAACTATCTCTGCACAGGGAGGGGAAGAAAAACAGCTTTTTAAAAACCTGCTGTAATCTTCTCTTTTTCTCCCTTTATTATTTAACTCTCTCTCTTACAAGAAACCACACCACAATATTGAAGGTTTTAAAGTAAGACACAGAGCTCCCAAAAATGCAAATGACAAAAGGAAATCAGGCTTAAAAAAAGGTGAAAATTGAAGAAAATAAACAACCAGGGGTAGGTGAGATGAGAGGGGTAGAGACTACAGTTTCCAGCCAGCCACAGTGTAGCTTTGCTGGGTTGAATCACTGCAGCCTCTGGGTGAAAACCAAAAATGGTTTTTAAACCTGAAAAAGCACCCAAAACCCTCTAAAAACTCACAGTATACTCACAGTATACTCCCCCACAGATCCACAGCAAAATATAACAAATAAAGAAAGAATAAAGCTGATTCCTTACCAAATGCCTGGGAGCTCTTCACACACGCTTCTGAGTGAGAAGCTAGAGATAGGTCAGGGGGAGGAGACAGCAGGGCAGTCTGGGAAATGGCATGCACGGCCTGGGAGGCGGAGACAGGGGAAGGCAGATAAGAAGCGTCTGTGCGCACACCCCATGTAAGCTGGGGATACGCGCGCACATGTTGCAACACTGGCACGGCCCGCACAGAGCAGGGGAAGACCGCAGGAGGAGGACGGAGCCAGGAGGAGGGGAACGCACACGAGGCCTGTGCCCGCACGATGGCTAACAAGGGCAGGGAGGAGCATGCACGTGCATCCTCCATGGGCGCACGTACAGGACGCGTAACCAGACTTGCGGAACGCCGCGCCGCGGGTACCACGCGAGGAGGAGGCAACAGGATGGATGGTACCGCAGGAGAAGGTAACGTTGCTACCGCAGGGGAGATGGAGCGGGGAGGATCAAGGCGAGGGCTAAGGAGATGCGTGGGTATGCGTGACCTGAGGGGAACGCGCTGAGGTAAAGGGAAAGAGGTAGAGGGTGAAGGAGAGGAGTGAGAAGGAATAGGAAGGGTGACAGGAGATGGGAGACAGGGACAAAGAGAGGAAGGAATATCCTGAGTCGTCCCGTAATTATTGTAACGCACTTGTAGGAATAATGGAAACACTTAAATACTTTGGTAACCTCACTTGTTCTCCTAAGCATTTTATGGTCACAAAGGGAGTGTTCTAGAAAAACAAACGTCTTCTCCAAGTTTGAGGACTAACTTCAGCTATTTAGATCTAACTGATGCATAGAATCAACATTGTAAAGGTACAAATTAAGAGATACATCCCTAGGCCCCAAATGTCCAGCATTGCAGTTGGCTGCTCACAACTCTCTCCTTACACTCTGTACTGCTGTGTCCTACTGCTTTCTTGCCTCCTCTTTTCTTTAAACTATAAATTACTTTTCTCAAACACCTTTCAGACGGTCTAAGACATTTCGGCTTGTGCATCTCGTCGCAGCCGATCAGCGCAGGGTACAGCTAATTGCCGGCCGTTTCACCATGAAGATAAATCCCTAACCTTAACCCCTTACTGCTAATCGACCCCTTTACCCTAAAAACTGTTAACCTCTTACTCTAAACCCTTGACCCCTTAACCCAAAACCCCTAATCCTACCCCTTATACTAGAACCCTGAACTTTACCCTAACATGTTAACCCCTTACCAAAGATCCCTAACCATAATCCTTTATCTTTTCCTTAATTCCTTAATCCTATCTATCCTTTACCTATTAACCCTTTATGCTAAAATCCCTAACTTTAATCCCTTATCCTAACCTACAGTATGAACCCCTAACCCTAAAACCCTTAACCTCACCGTAAAACTCACTCCAAGTTTTTTTTTACCCCAAATACTAACACTATTCCCTGTAACTACTTACCTTCGCAGTGAAACAGCTGGCAGCTAGCTGTCTCCTGGGGCTGATTGGGGGTGGCTAAATGCCTGCAGCTGATTGGCTATGGTGAGATGGCTGCGCAGAAACGTCCCATTCCCCCTTTCAGATCCTCTTGTTTATGCATCTGATATTCCTGTCTGTACCTAACTTTTCAGGGAGACCAAATTGCCATTATTTTTATTATGCTGACTTATTCAGAAGTATTTTACCTCTGTGTTGATACACTGTTCCAGATGTAGCCTGCTTTTCCCATCACTTCACTCCTTTGGAGAGGAAACCCATGTTTTGAATATTGTACCTAATAATTCAAATACCAATGGGGAGCACAGTAACTTGTGTAGCTCTGTGTCCTGCCATTAAACACATGAGGGCAATGGCTTTTCTCAGTTGTTAGTAGCTATGGCATCAGTTAACTTTGTGGTCCTGGAGTGCTTTAGAAATTGACGGATGAGCAAGCAAGGGTACTTTACTAAGACATACGCTTTGTGGTTAAATATAATGCTTTGCAACCCAATGTTGTTAATGATTAATTATATGTATGACTGGAATGTACCCTACAACCCCCAACACTCCCCCCCAACCCTATTTTGTTTCTGTACCCATGCTCCCCCCCTGCCAACCATCCCTTTTCAATTTCTGTATCCCCCAATTCCTCATATCATTTGAAAAGCCAATAACATAGATTGATGAATGAGTATCTGGGAATAAACATTGCTCTAATATTGATGAGGATCACAATAAATGTTGTTCTATTTTGACAATTTTGTGTACTCGAGTGCTACACTTTCTTATTACTGGTATAACCATTTCATGCTAAAATGCCATTCAACATACCTTGCTAAAAACAATTTGAACACTTACCTCCCTCCTGATTTACCAAAATCTATTTTCAAACCAGACTGATTATGAGAGTGCTCAATTGATGCAACTGTGTTTTTATGCTCACTAGATTTTGCAGACTTTTATGAATCACTTAGATGTCATTAATTAAGCCTTGAGCACTAGTGATGTCTTATAATGTGTTTGCATATGATGTAGAAGCTACTTCAAACCATTCAAATATATCAATTGTAAAATGGAATTGTATGTAGAAATGTTTTATTGATTGAAACATACAAATGCTATTTAAAGTATTATATTTTGGAGGTCTAGAAATTCTGACAATGTCAAATTGTATTCCTTCTGCTTTATGTCTGAAACCAGCAGAGTGTAGGACAGATATGAAGGTTTGACCCGTGGCTAAGCTGCAACGCTTTAATTCTTGACACAATCTCAAGCTCTGTGATTGTAAAATTACTTTTAGTTCACAGGTTGCATTGAGAAGGAAGTTTGCTGGGCCGGTTTTGAGTCATTTTTTTTACGTTTTCTTCATGCATTCTCATTTACTTCAAGCTCCTGCTCATACAGCTCAATTTAGCTGGAATGTTCTGCTCTATTGGAGCTAAAGAAAATATTTTGTGTAGAAATTCCAAATTTGTGCTACTTAACCCCTTTGCACCAAAGAGGCCAGAAATACTTTGCGATACAATACCTTGCAGGGGCCTCTACCATTGAAAGGGTTAAAGACATACTACAGGCATACCCCGCATTAGCGTACGCAATGGGACCGGAGCATGTATGTAAAGCGAAAATGTACTTAACGTGATGCACTGCCTTTTCCCCACTTATCGAAGCATGTACTGTACTGCAATCGTCATATACGTGCATAACTGATGTAAATAACGCATTTGTAACAGGCTCTATAGTCTCCCCGCTTGCACACAGCTTCGGTACAGGTAGGGAGCCTGTATTGCTGCTCAGGACGTGATGACATGTGCATGCGCGAGCTGCCGTTTGCCTATTGGGCAATATGTCCTTACTCGCGAGTGTACTTAAAGTGAGTGTCCTTAAAGCGGGGTATGCCTGTATTTAAGTTTCCATTTCCATTTAACTATCTACACTGGCGACACACTTTATTCGAGCTCGGCTAGTCCCACGAATTCGGGTATACCCGGGTGTATTGAGGTTTGTGACTGTTTTCTGCCCGAGTGCATTGAGGTATTTTCCAGGCAGGGATTGAAGCATTTTATTCCCGCTGGCTGCAATACTGCACAGTATATATATATATACTGCATTACAATTCATGAATTTATGCCATCTGGTAGACACGCGAAGCATTGCAGCCTATTAAATCCTAATCATTATCATTTAACAGATCAGCCGCCCGTCAGCCAGGCATGAACCCAGGCTGGGAAGGCAAACACAACGGGGCTTGTCAGAGGTGAGGAGCGGCGCATTCCAGGTATCTGCCAGGTACATACTGGGTATTTGCTCGAATAAAGTGTGTCGGTGCAGTACATGAATTAGATATCAACTAAAATGGCAATCCAAGCGGCTCTTTAAAAAAAAAATCTATATATATATTTTTTGTTTTAAAATATGCAGCCTATTGTATGTACCTTTATTGACAACTAATTACCTAAGCTGCCAATCAATTAATTTTCCCACAATCGATCAGGAAAATCCTGCTTCACGGGTTCACTAAATGGCCGCTGTCACGGTAACTTATGAGAGGCTGTATTATACACAAAAATACCTGGGTTTAACTGAACACGGCTTAGACATGATAAAATATAATTTATTCTTTGAAAAAGGTGAACACACAAGATATACAAATAACAGGCAAAATATACACTTAGGGTTGGAATGATGAAGTAATCTGGTTATACGATTAACAATTCATGCAGCAATCTCCAAATTAGACAAAGACAACTGAGGATAGGCTGGACACTGGTTTATATGCAATCTCCAGTCTATACCTTACTATTGAGTGTAGGCCATTGGAGAACAATTACCTGCACCCAATCTCTCCTTGCCACCTCACCTGAGGGGCATCTTAACACATATTAACACCCGCCCACTGGGTGGGTAATATTCTAGACCAGGGGCTTATTTTCTCAGTCCCCCTCCCACTAACCTGGCGCCTTCAAGTCTAGCTTTGCCCAGGTTGCCCTTTGTCTAAGGTGTGAATTTCCACACTTAATCTCTAGTCCCCATGTCCTGCCCTTTGTTGTGCTTGCATATACAAGCAGGGTGGGGGAGTCTTTGATCATGAGTTATATGTTCGGCCATTTGTCAGCCATCCGGAACATTAACATAGCAGATGGGCTCTGAGTTTTCATAACAGACCCAAAATACAATTCATATTTTAATATCTACCCATATCAAAATAATCAGTTCTGTTGGGTCCAGTGGGCCAATACTTGCCAATCCCTCATGCCGGAGGGCGTCCTACATAGTGGCCAAGTTTCAGACTCCTGCGACCCCCAGAACCGGAGATACACCAATACAGGTTAAAACACTTTTTAAATACAGGATTCTTCCCTTTAAAAATGAATCTCGGTTTTTCACTCTTTCCCCATTGACATCAATGGGCTCCGCCGCCATATGCGTTCAATGGATCGACTCTGCCGTTGAAGTCAATGGGTTCCGCCCACCATAGACTTTCAATGGGGAACCTCCGCCATTGCCGTCTATGGGACTTCTCCGCCATAGCCTTTCAACGGGGAAACGCCGCCATTGACGGCTATCGGGAAAATCAACAATCTTTACCTTTGTCCACACTCCGTCTGGTTGTTCGGAGAGGGCTGGAAATGGTCATGCATCATGCCGGAACCGTGGCTACATGCGACCCAAATCCCAGCCCTCTGGTCCTTGCAGAACTGGAGATAGGGACTTACCTTTTTTACAGTTTCGGACTTAGCCGTTTTCACGCCACGCGGTTTTCTCACATTTGAATCAATGGCCGGCGCTGCCATAGGAAATGCATGGGCGAGCGCCGCCATTAGATTCAATGGGACCTCCGCTCTGCCATTGAAGTCAATGGCGCGACCCTCTTACTGAGCTCGACCCTTTACGGGGTTCCTGGATTCTTGGACCCGGTGGTGGTCGAATGTGGGGAGGCCTAGCAGCTAGGGGCAAAAATAATTTTATTCCCAGGTGCCCTAGAACCTAAGGTTCCCACGCCACTTGTCGTTGACCTTGAACAAACAGTGTTTAAAGCTCTCTTTTAGAAAATGTTTCCGCGCTTGCCGTCTGCGGTTTGGATGGCTGCCAACCTGTTCCTGGAGGTCGGCGTCGAGGAATCCCCATTGAAGTCAATGGCCCCATTGACTTAAATGGGAAACCGCCGCTCCTCCTCTCGGACGCCACCTGCTGGTCATCGCTGGAAACAGGTCCAAAACCGCCAAATCTGCCATTGGAATGCATGGAGCTGCAATGGCGACCTATGGAAGGCTGCAAACTGGAGCCTGAAAAGGCAGGAAAAGGGAACAAAGGGCTATAATCACTGAATTAACATTAACCCCTTCCCTCCCGCATCAACCCCAGTGTATGTGTTGGTGCAAACACTGGGATGAGACAATACATTTTTACAGGGGAATAAACAGTTGGATGCTGAAGCAAGGTAAAAACACATTACTGGACCACAGTCCAGTTAACCCCTTGCTTCCCAAGTGAGAGCAGGGGGTGGCCAAATGGGGTGTAACCCCTTTAATACCGGGCCAAACCCCTCTCCCATGACAGCCGCCTTTCAGTTTCAATCAATCCTTCAATCAGTGTAACTCAGCAGCGACAATATATTCTTAGATCACTAATGTAGCCCTGTTTCCCCCCCTCTCTGGAAGATGTTGCTGCTGCTGCTGTCTGTGGTGCGGTCATACCTTTGAGGGTCCAGGAGAGCTGAGTGTCCACGGTGTTGTGGGGTAACAGGACAGGCTTTTGGTGATCTTTAGAGCTCACTCAGGGTGTCAGCACCTCCAGCTATAGTGGGCTCCAGGGTTCCCGAAGACAGTCCCCACTATGGCAGACTTCAGAGTATATCCCTACCTAATAGACTGTAGACTCCGACAGGGGTATATAAAAGGGATGCTTTATTTGGACATCCATAGTGATTGCCATACAGCGGATGCAGAATAGATTGAGATGGGTCAAAGGCGTCTGGATGATACTTGGCCCTCGGATAATATTGAGGCCGTGCTCTAAGTTCTGATCTCTCTCTCTCTGTCAGCCAAGGAGGGACTGACTGGCATATCTCACCCCCAGCTGGGAGGAAAAAGCACACACCTTCTCTCCCTAGGAGGGGTGGAAGAGAACTCTCTATAATTTAGCACTTCCTCTCGGATACCCCAGAAGAGGAGGGCACAAGGTCTGCACCATTATTGGCCATACACAGACACTGTGTCACCACCACTCCTGCCACTCAGAGAGTCAGAATGAGGGGGGGTTCAATGCCCCTAGGATAGCCTGCATAGCGTCTAGCTACTAAGGACTTACGTGACAGGGGGCAGAGAGGCAGTCTTGACCAGCCATGGCTACACTAAGGTAACATTATCAATTGTTACAGTTTGCAGCTCAAACTGCTGGAAATATTGGCAACAAATTATCAAACAGGAAAGTGTTTCAAATATCTTGCACTGCTGGGGGAAAAAATTGGGGTGCAAACACAATCAAGAAATAGCGTAAAGGTGTGTCCAATGAAAAGTGATATATGTAAAAATGATATATATTGGAGATAAAATGCGAACTCACAAACAGAAGTTTTAAAACAGCATCAAGGTCTTAAAACCTAGGAAGGGTCTCAAGCTTGGTCCCTCCTGGTCCCTGGTGCGGCAGCCGATTGAAGTCCGCAGCAATTCTGGCTGTGTGCCAGAGTTTGCAGCCGTGTTTCTGTTTAGCCGTTTCTCGCTGAGTCTCTGTGCTGGGGATCTGTCTGCCGCTCTGCTGCGGTACTCCGATCTGGTCTCTGACTCATGCGACGTCACTCCATGACGCGGCTTAGCACCCGGATGATCACTGACGCTCAGT
The DNA here is from genome assembly GCF_040206685.1 of Ascaphus truei. Taxonomy (NCBI): domain Eukaryota; kingdom Metazoa; phylum Chordata; class Amphibia; order Anura; family Ascaphidae; genus Ascaphus; species Ascaphus truei. The sequence goes on along the minus strand of NC_134484.1, from coordinate 205,227,715 downwards.
GAAGAAGGCAGACGGCAGCCAGGCACGGCAGAGGGACACCGTGGGTCACAGAAACTTGGCAGTAATCCAACGCGGTTCACTCTGCAAAGAGCTTCCTTAGGGATACAGCATATAGAACACAGTTCCAGTATATAGTGCTGCAATGAATAAGGTAACTGATCACATTCACAATTCAAATAATCTTGATAGAAGAAAATTCATCAAACTGGAATCTGCAATATTAGTGAGTCTTGGTATACACGGGTAAGCGCTCACAGAGGAGAAGCATATATAAAGTCCTGGTAAGGGCCGTAGATGGGAGGTATAAGAAAATCCCACTGTCACCTCCGATTGGGACTGCGTCTCAACGCTACCATATACCCTGTGTATAAGTCCCAGCATCAACCAAAGTAAGGTGTAACTCACATGCAGTGACCTGAGGTTCCTCCGTTGGCGTGCGTCCCATGGAGTCAGTAGATATGTAGTCCCAGAGGGACAGCACGCTCTGCTCCACTTCTCCTTCCCCTCTGGGACTACATATTTCCTTAGGGATACTATGGAAGTGTGTTAAAACCTGCTATAGAAATCAAAGGATGCGCATTATATTAAAACTCATTAAAAATGGCATTAAGATGAATTTTAAAAAAATGCAGTAGTATTATCTAATACTATAGAACTGATTTAATTTAAAAAAACACACAAATGTATTGTAAGGTGTTGCACGGATTGATCCTTTAAATTCTAGAATTCTGAAATTGCATACATTTATTGCCATGCAAAATGGAAACATATACTATCTACTTAATATGAAGTTATATTTGTGGTAAATCTAAATATGGTGGTCCGTGACATATGCACAAGTTTAGAAATCAAGGGGGTTGTGTATCAAAGTTTCAACGTATCCCAGCTGCTAAATGGGGACAAAAAATAAGCACAAAATTGCTTAATGGAAAGAAAAAAAAAGTTAAAAAGAATTTTTTTTGATGTCTGATTTTTACACCACTTTTCCCCTCAGTTTTGCAGCCTGGAGACATGATTAAATATCCTCATTAGAACCAATGTGTTCTGCTTGTACAGATAGCAGGCTCAGGAAATATGTAGAAAGGAAGGAGGAGACGAGGCAGTCCCAGAAGTAAAATATCACAAGCGCCATGTGTAGATTAGAGACAAGCAAAAAACATTTGTGTTTGTGGCCAATTTTGGCTTCGTGCAAGATAAAAAGTGCAAAAACGACAAAGGTTGAAAAAGTTTTAACAATAAATTTGCAGTGGATACATTACCCCTGTAACGCTTGCGCTCACCACGAACAAGGCGGGACCCAGGAACTGTGGTGGGAGAGTATAGAACACGCCACCCACAGCAGCGGATGCACGTCTGGAGAGTGGATAGTCAAGGTTTGCCGGGTCAGGGTTAGAGAGAGTAGAATGGTCTTGATACTTGCCGAGGTTAGAGGTTGGAGCCGGGAGAGTAGTTGGTAGCCGGGTGTCGTGGTCAAGGAGTTGGAGCCAGTAGGAAAGTCGTTGTTCGTATGCCGTGGACAGGGATGGAGAGATACGGAAGGTCAGAGGCAAGCCGGGTTGATATCCACAGGAGGGACTTGGGCTCAGTCAAAGAAGGAGTGAGAGAGCTGAGCATATGAGAACAGGCGGCCAATGAGACAGGGAGGTGGAGCTGAGGAGCGGCTACTGCGGAGACAGGGATAGGATGTGAGGTGCAGGAGACAGGTGGGAGAGATCAGGAGTGTTGACACACAGCTGGGGCGCATTGCACGCACGTCACGTGTGCACGCCACGTGACGCAGCCGCTCATCACACGTGTGGAGGCAGAGCCAATCTCCTTGGAAGCATTGAAAGCCCTCCGTGGGCGCGCGCGCTCTGTAAATTGTGCTGGAGTATGCAAAGCATCAGGTAAGGAGGAAGCACGCCGTGGGGGACGTGCTCCCCGATTCCTTACAACCCCAAAAAGGGATTTGTTTTTCTTTTGTGTCAAATTTTGTATATTTTTACAAAAATGGCTAAATAAAAACTTTTACAATTTTTCACCAATTTAAAAAAAAAAATATGTGCAATGAAAAGAAAAAAATGTTCATTTTCTAATTGTGCAAATTTTTTTTTGGAAAAGTTTGTGGACCAAACCTGGGCAGGGTCAACTATCTCTAGTGTAGATCAGTGATTCATGAAGTTCTTTGTACTGTATGTGGAGAGGAGGTTGGATAGGAATATTAATTACAAAGTAAATGGAAAGAAAACAAGAAACCTTAATGTGCACTCTTGATTATCCTTTATTATTAATAATACATATGTAGTTGATACAATACCTGTGTCCTTTCCTGGCTTAAACATCACCGAAATCTGTGCTTTCTGCATAATTTATGGGATCTCCTTTCCGTTCATAAATTAAACAATCTAATAAAATGAGGGATTCATTGATCTTTAAACGTCTTATCTATTATATATTTGGGAAAGTTGTTTGTCAGTTTGCTATGCATTTGGACATCTCTTAATACTGTGTAGCCTAGTGCCCTAGGCCATACCTTTCCTTGGCCCTAACATTATAAGTTCTGATAGGAACAGACAGTGTCAGGATTAAACTCCTGCACATGGCCTAGCTTGTGAGTTACAGACTGGATAGATGCAGTGTTATTATATACAGGGGCAGGCCTAATGGCAAGTTGGAGTGTCATAACTGGGTCACATGCAATATGCTGTGATGCCTGTCAGTACCTAGACCTGCCCAGTTATGGTTCGGATTTACAAACCACTCCCCAGATATAAGAGGGGACACACTCTACTAAATTGTGGTGATTCTGGTTCTCCTTCTGTGGAGTGTAGGAGATTCTACCTTGTCCCATCAGGGAGTAAGGGGGTAAAGGCTAGCCCAGAGGTCTCAAACCCCTGGGGTGACTAGCCAAGGGAATGATTAAGGGATTGCTGGTTCCAAATAAACACCAAGTATGCAGTTCCTCTCGTAGACTAAGTTATTCAGACAGAGAGAATGTTCTGTAGGGAGAGCAGGATGGAGGCGCTGCACCAAGAGACCTGTTGCTGAATACCTGCCCTGTTCTATTCGCTACAACATCTGCGGAGACTCAGACCTCCTGAAGCCTACAGGTTGTAAGGAATCTGGTGTCTAAGCGCCGTCAGCGCGACCATTACTCACCTCCCGTCGGTACTCAGGCGTCCAAGCGCCTGCAGCGCAATTCCCACATACCTCCGTTGTCTGCCACTGGCACTCTGGCTCCTCGCCATCACAGGATTGCACCAACCGAAGAGGTGCCTGTTGAACCGCAGCCTCTGCGTGTGTCCCCAGCTCCGCGCTCTATGCGCACACGTGCATCTGTCTCTGTCCCCATGCGCATACGCGCGTCAGTCACCGAATCCACGCACACATGCACGCCAGCCCCAGACGTTATGTGCATGCATTCCCAGCTTACAGAGCACACGCCTAACAGAGCACTTTTAAACACTGCTCCTGCAGTGAGGCTTCGCCCCAAGCATCACACAGTTCCATGCAAATCAATGATTACACTCAGCTGGGCTGTAACACCTCCCTCCTATCAGGGAGGACTCCTTGCAGTCCTCCAGGCCTGCCCCCTTTTCCCATTGGCCTGCCCAGCTTTATTATGCCTGTGCTTCCCATCACTCGTCGCTCGACATAGTTCTGTATGGAAGCATTTGACTACTCTTTCGGTGACTCCTCAGGTATTGACGCGGATTGGACGACTACCCCCTCTGGCTCTCGACTTCGGCTCTACTTGGACTTCGTGACTTCTGGCATCCCTGTAACACGGCTTATACCTTCGACCATCCGCAACTCTCCAATCCCTGATCTTGGCAACGGCAATAACTACTCCTCCTCTACTACCGGTACCGGCAAGTATTGTCTTCCTTACTATACCTGGCCTGGCAACACTAACACCACACTCCGGACGCGCTCCCTTTGCTGCGGGTGCGTGTATCCCTACGTCCCACCTCAGCACAGGGGACGGGTCTGGTCTGCGGGCAGCACCGGCGTAACACAGGTATGCACCACCACACCAGGAACATGAGGCACTTAAGAATAGCAGATCTTCCTTGGTGGGTGGTGGGGGGATTGGGGTGTTAATAAGGGTGTTACACTGATATCGTAAATGTTGCATGATGATCAAGGAGCAAGTTTTTGTCTATGTTTGGATATAAATCACAAATGACATCACTGATGATGGCACAAATTGCATAACTGATGACATCCCATATGACATCATAAATAACATGATCCAATAACACAAACCTCAAGCTACCACTTAATCTTGGTCACACTGAAAATCCAATTTGCAACATTAGCAAAAATACAGGAGCAGCCAAAGTTCTTAGAGAGTGTGAGGTCATTGTTTGGAACAGGAGAACAATATCTTACAAAATACAAAATTTATGTTTAATTATTGATATATTTTTTTGAATTATATATACTTGATTCGTTTTTTTTCTTCTTATACAGTATATTATATAAATTGAAAACTATGGTAACATTGGCCCTTTAACTTTGGCCCACAATGCAAAAAATTTGAGCATTTTTTAATTTAACATTAAGCTTGAAATTTGGAAAATGTGTACGTGTTTATTTGTAGGTCACAATAGGTGCAACATCTACCGTTTCTAATATCATTCTAATTTTCACCGTTAGATGTCAGGACATTTTATATGTTAGTCCTCTATAGCTCGTTGCTGCATCCCGGCCAATGCATGGCTTTTTGTAACCCCCACATTTCGCGCTTAATCTCATTTCACTATCGTTTTGGGCGACCATAGAAAGGGCAGAATCTCTATACTAAGAATTTGTTTAAAAATTGTTTTCATATGTGCAAAACTTTTGTCTAATTTTCAATATTGCAATTATTTTCAAAGCAAATGTAAGTATTATACTGATTTATTATGTAACTTAAAAAAATTATGGTAATAATGCCAAATATTTATGCGTTCTGTATACATTTTTGATCAATCTAAAAATGAAGCAGTTTTATTGAAATTGTAAAAAATGCTATTTTAATTTAAGCATACATGTAAGTTTTACGTCATTTAGAAAAATACAATTTTATTTTATGGTTTAGTATTGTTTTTATTTTAAATTACATATGGGGAGCACCCTAATAGTTTCAATGTATAGGCCCTCTAAAGTTCTTAATCCGGCCCTGCCCCCAAACACGTTTGAGGCTCTCGATCAAACACTTCAAGACCACAGAGGCCATTAAACTATTATGTTGCTGATATTTTAGCAGGGGATTTTGCATTAAGAAACGAAAGAAAAAAAAATTACCCTTTTATAAATTTCAATATTTTTCCGTTTCTTAGAATTTCCGATTAAAACCTGGTACTTTCAGCTAGTAATTGATACTGTATTTGAAAGACCATCTGGTCCTAGAGTTTTAGAGGATTTAAGGTCTTTGATTACTGTAGCTATTTCCTCGGTGGACATTTCTTTATTTAGTACAGTAGCTCTCTATCACACCTGTTTAAGGCAGGCAATACGAACTAGGGGGCTGTGCCTATACTGTGAGATCAAAGGTCATCATGTCTGAGACTATCCTAAATCAGGAAAACCCCAATGCCCAGTGAAGATAGAGGAATATTCTTCTGGACATTTCTTCTATTCTTCCTTCACCACAACCTTCACGGCTCCTCCTGATGGTTTCTCTCACCTGGGGACCAGCATCCATCTTCACTAAGACTTTTGTGGCCATTGATGGAAGACCCCTGATACCTGGGACCATCATCCACAAGACTAATTTGTTGCTGCTTTCGGTTGGGGTCCTTCACAAAGAAACACTTTCTTTTTATGTCATATGCTCTCACTCAACTCCCGTGGTCCTAGGCCTTCCCTGGTTACACCACCACAACCCCAAAATCGATTGGACGAGCAGTCAGGTGACAGCCTGGGGACAACATTGCTATAGATCTTGTCTTCCAGTGTCTCGCACTATCTCCGAGGTTCGGCTACCCACAGAGACTTGCTTGTCATGCCTTCCAGTTTTCTACCAGGACTTTGCCAGTGTGTTACATCCACACTGGCCTTATGATTGTACCATCGATCGGCCTTTAATACCTGTGATGGCCACTACGAATACTTGGTCATGCCTTTCGGGTTATGCAATGCACCAGCCGTATTTCAACATTTCATCAATGAGATTTTCCGGGATCTACTTGATCGATTTCTCGTGGTATATCTGGACAATATCCTTATTTTTTCCAGTTCTTTGTCTGAACATCGGGCACAGGTTAGAAAGGTTTTCCAAAGACTTCGGGATCACTCCCTTTTTGCAAGCTCGATAAGTGTCAGTTTGAATAGAAGAAGATTTCCTTCCTCGGATACTTCATCTCCTCCCTTGGATTTGAGATGGATCATGCGAAAGTATCAGCAGTGCTGGATTGGCCCCTACCGATAGGCCTCAAACCAACTCAATGATTTCTTGGGTTTGCCAACTACTACAGACGTTTCATCAGGAACTTCTCCAAGGTAGTTGCACCCATTATGGCTCCTACTAAAAACGGGGACATTCCCAAGATATGGTCCTCTGAGGCTCTTCTGACTTTTGAGAAACTCAAGTCTGCCTTTTCTTCCACACCTCTATTGATCCATCCAGATACTAAAAAAACCTTCGTACTGGAAGTGGACGCATCTGATTTAGCAGCCAGAGCCGTTCTTTCTCAAAGGAAGGCTTTTTATGGGAAACTCCACCCCTGTGCCTTCTTTTCAAATACATTTTCTGCTGCAGAATGGAATTATGATGTTGGAAATCTGAAACTACAAGCTATGAAAATGGCTCTAGAAGAATGGAGATATTTACATGAGAGGACAACTTCTCACATCACAATCCTGATGGACCACATGGAGCGCGTAGCTCACAAAAAAGAAGCGCGACCGCAGTGCTGAGGTAGGGTATTGATTAACGCCAACCCACAGCCACGTGGCACGCCTAGGAGTAGATTGATCGTGCAAGCCAGGTCAGGAATATAGATGTGAGAATAGTTGTACTGTAAGTACAGGTCAGAAGTGGAGAGTTGCGGATCGTCAGGGTGCGTAGCCAAGTTCGGGATTGGAGAGTATAGGATCGTTGGAGTACTTAGCCAAGGTCAGGACTGGAGACAGGAGAATGGTCGTTAGTAGCCGGATCAGAAGAGGAGAGGTGCGGAGTCCAAGTAGAGAAGCAGGGTCAGGAAACAAGAGGTTAACAGGCAAGGCAAGGCAAGGTCACGGAACAGGAATGCAGCAAGGTACGGCGTCACACTAGACTATGCTCAGAAATGAGAGTATGCAGCAAGAAGGTATATATAGGAAGGCCCTCCAATAGCAAGCCAGGGTAGAACCAGGACGTAGAATCCAATAGGCTGCTGGTGCTCACAGGTGTGCCCTATGATGCAGCCTGATCAGGAATGGAGGTGGGGCTGATCGCGCCCTGACCCGCATTCGTCACAGAGGTTAGGGGGCGGAGACTAGAATGCGCATCACTCCCACGCCGGTCCTGGCCATAATCAGAGCGGGGCACAGCTTGGAACGTGCGTCAGTGGGGAGGCTGGACGAGTGCACCCGTCGTGCGCCAGAGTGGGGGGCGGAGTCAGAATCCGCGGGCGGAGAGTTTTGTTCTGAGCCGATTGAGTGACGACACGATTCGCAATGTATGGGAGTGTCAATGTGAGTTTTTGATAAACTTGTCCTTGTTGTTTCTAGGCTCAGCTAATTGGTGCATGCTGTCTCCTGACTCAGCCTATTAGAGAAGAGTGCAGTACATTGCTTGCACGTCAGAGGCATTGAGATTGGCTGGGTCTCAATAAAGCTGGGTTTGTTTGATACTCGTATACTGCCCTATCAGAGCAACCGCACGAAGGAGCTCGATGCGGATTGGCTAGTGACCCGTGACATCACTCAATTGAGCGAATGGGTTCTGTATACAGCTGCAGACTGTTCAAATGTTATATAATACCCCTTGATAAAAGGCACACGGCCCGAAAGGCGTTGGTGTGGTGCTTTTTGCTGCTTTCTGGGGGTGATGTTTGATCCCTTTATGGAATATACCTTTTTATTGTACTAGTGAGCCTCCTCCTGCTTCTTTTTGTCAGTGCGCTGTCTTTTTCTGCTTATTTTGGGCTATGCTGAAGCAGGGAACCCTAGCAGTGAGTCGCGCAAGCATTTTCAAGGGGAGATATTGCCGGGACAATGTGCCTACATGTATCCGAGAACCAAGCATGTTTCTCGGGTACATTTTTAGGGGAACTGACAACTCCGGACCCCAACTACCTTGGCTCTTTCTGACAACAATTTCTCTGCAAAAACCCTGTTGAAACTCATACCCTAGCAATCCCTGCTCACTGGCATCCCTGAAAAGGTAAAAACATAAAAACAAATTATTGTTGCAAAATACACATTATACATGTACAGTTGCTGGGCTCGAGCTGACACTCTTGAGCCCTAATATTTGGATAAGAAGTAACCAAATAAAGGTCAAGCCCTGTTTAAGAGCCTGGTTACCTCCTCACCGTCACATGCCCAGACTAAGGTGCAGAGGACATTACCCTGTGGGTTGCTCCAGCCCTTGGCAGTCCACATCCGCCCGAGGACCCACCTTCCCATGGATTTTATTGTGGAGCTGCCTCCCTCCAGGGCTATGACTACCATACTAGTAGTAGTTGATCGATTCACATGACAAGCCCATTTTGTTCCTCTCAGGAAGGTACCCACAGCTTCTGAAATATCTGAGATCTTTATTAAGGAGATATTCCGCCTCCACGGAGTCTCGATGGATATAGTCTCAGACCGCAGGTCCCAATTCATATCCAGATTTTGGAATGCCTTCTGCCAAAGAATGGGTATCTCCCTAAACTTCTCTTCCTCCTATCATCCCCAGTCCAATGGACTCATGGAAAGGGCCAACCAGTCCTTAGAATTATTCCTCCGTTGTTTTGTTTCTGAGCTACAGGATGTCTGGGTTGACCTGCTCCCATGGGCCGAGTTTTCTCGCAATTCCATGAAGCATGATTTAACATTGGAATCGATGTTCTTCTATACCTATGGGTACCATCCTGCCCTTCCCCCTTCCAGTCCTCTCTCCGAAGTTCCTGCAGTGGACGACAAAATCTAAGAACTCCAATTACTCTGTAAGAGGATCAGGCCAATCTGGTCAAAGACGCCCACCAGCAACCACCTCCCCCATTTCAAGTGAGAGATCAGGTTTGGTTGGCTACAAGGAATATCCGTCTGAAACTGCCCTTCTCCAAACTTGGTCCCAAATTCATTGGACCTTACAAGATCCTGAAACCGGTAAACCGGTGGTGTTTAAATTGGAACTCCCGGCTAGTTTGAAGATGCCTCCAGTGTTCTTTGTCTTCTACCTCAAAAAGTTTGTCCAGAACACTTTCTCTTATCCCAATCTTGGTGGGGGGCCAGGAGGAGTTTGAGGTGCACAGATACTGGATTCTGAAGATCCCATGGTGGACTACAATACTTGGTCCAGTGGAAGAAATATGGCGCTGAGGAGAACTCATGGATTAAGTCCCTGGAGCTCCATGCCTAGTCTGGGCATTTAATCGCATAATTCCAGCTAAGCCGATTTAGATCGTCCGGAGGTCGCTCCTGTAAAGGGGATGGGGGGGGGAGGGGGTACTTTTAGGATTCTGCCTGAGACATGCTGGGGTTTGCTGCAGTTTGGGTTTTCCAGCTTGCCTGTTCTTTCTCCTCAGTTCGGCCATTTTGGTTACTGGCAGCCTGCTACTTAAGGCTCCAGTTCCCAGTGGGAGTCGCTGAGCAAAGTTCTGTTTGTTGCAGCTCTGTTTGATCATCGCTGTCACGCATTACACTTTCACCTATTTGGAATCCCTGTTGCTGACCCTGGATCATGACCCTGACCTAGCTGCCTTCGGCCTGCCCTGACCTGTTGCCTGTCGCCTGAACTCTGCACCTCTGCTACCTGCTCTGACCTCTGCCTGCTTACCGACTATGGATATTCTAATAGGACTCTCTGTCCCTGGACTCTGGTCGGTTATTCTGCATTCCTACCTCACCCTGCTGGTCCGCTTCCTGATTTGAGATGAGCACCATCACACCGCTATAGTAATTAAGGGGTTAACCCACCCTCCCCTGCAACCCACCTGGGAGGCCTAACCATCCACATCAGGGCCACTATCCCCAACCTCTACCCATTGATTGGCACAGTGGTACATTATACCTATATAATATGGACTTGTTAAACCAATATAGCATTAAATGGGCAACCTTAAAAAGAATCAACAAGCTCAAAAATACACAACAATCAAAGAAATACACAAGCACCTAAACACCACAAGAATAAAAGAACTAAAAAGCCTAAACTACACATCAATACAATTAATCTAAACCAAAACAACAAAAGAATAACAATGATGTTATCCCAAAACACAATACAATTAAATAAACACCTAACCAACAGAACAATAAAAGAAACTAAACCGCTAACCAACAAAACAATTAGATAAATTAAACCCCTAACCCACCCTAAAAATGTAATAAAAACAACCCCTACAAATACATAACAATTTAGTCAAAACAATAAACATAAATAGAAAAAAATAACAATCAATTCAAAACAAGCATTTGCAAAAAAATGCATTGTCTGTCACTGTACTGTATTTATCTGTACCTTAATAATAATGCCAAGAATGTAACAGCTTTAGCCTATAATTAAGTAATAATCCCCTCAGAACAGGGCATTACTGACCAATAAAGCTCTGGCTGGAAGAGTTGAAGGCCTGAGGCAAAGCAGAGGGACTTTAACCCAGCCAGGGCATTATTGGCCAGTAATGTCCTGTTCTAAGGGATTATTACTATTACAAGCTAAATGTAGGTTTATTTTTTTTTACATTTTCATAAAAAAGATAGACACATTTGTAGTCATATTGATTTTTATCAGCATGATCGTCTACACTCTTATGCTTTTACTGCACGTGAACATTGTAAATGAAATTGTACATACACACAGCTCCCCTCTACAGTATATACCCACTCTCAGCAGACCCCCTCTATACTCTGAAGACACACACAAACACAACACACACAGCAGCTCCCCTCTATACCCTCAAACACACATTGCTACCCCCCTATAAACCCACAAAAATGCAGACACACACACACCAACAAAACACATTTTGCAGCCCTCCTACACTCTCTCCACCCACAAAACACACACTGAAGACACACACATTGCAGCCCCCCTGTACTCCCACAAAACACACTACACACACATACACCCACACCAACACCCACAAAACAGACTCCAGCAGCCCACCACTCAACACCCAAACACACTGCAGCCCAGCTTTAAATCCACACACTGCAGACACACACACATACACACACAAACAAATAGATTCTGCAGCCCTCCTCCACCCTCTACACCCTCAAAACCCACACTGAAGACACACACACACTGCAGCCCCCTCTACACCCACATAACACACACTGCAGATGCACACACCAACAAAACACACTCTACACCAGTGGTTTCCAACCTTTTTTTGGTTAAGGAACCCTATGTGAAATTCTGAGGAACCCCGACCCTCTCTAATAGCGCGTCTGAGATTAAATGCATTGTAAGGAACCCCAACCCTCTCTAATAGCACGTCTGTGATCAGATGCATTGTAAAGAACCCCAACCCTCTATAATAGCGCGTCCGAGATCAGATGCATTGTAAGGAACCCCAACCCTCTATAATAGTGCGCCTGAAATCAGATGCATTGTAAGGAACCCCAATCCTCTATAATAGCGCGCCTGAAATCAGATGCATTGTAAATTCTTCTGTATTAGGTACAATGTTAAAATTACCTGAATATTACAGGTTACCCTTTTGGGATGCCCGGGGAACCCAAGGGTTCCTAGGAACCCTGGTTGAAAAACACTGCTCTACACTCACAAAACACACCAACACTTTGGTGCCCCCCCTCTAGACCCACAAAGCACACAGCAGACAGACAGGCGCACACACATTTATCCTCACTCTCGTGTGTGGTGGTCTCTGCAGGCAGGGTGGGAGTCAGTGACTTGCTGGTGCCTCCTGTCCAATCACCTTCCCTGTTTGAGAGCTGCTCTCACTCTTTGTGTATGAAAACTGCAGGGTGCCAAAAACTCCGGGCAATTACTTTACATGTGTAAAGGTGTGTCCAGTATTAGGTGTACATATTTACACATTTATTTCCTTGGGTAATAGTTTTACTAGTACTATTTTATTAATTCTTATAAGCTGGAGATACTTCTATAGATGGATACATAATAAATGCATCAATATTTATATTTCTGGATAAGCCTAAACATATAGTGATGCTAGATAAATCTTATAATCCAGAGATACTTCTATAGATGTATACATTACAAATGCACTATAAATGCATAAATCCGTAATAAATTTTATTTATGGATAAAGCTATACATTATCGGTAACAACAGTAACAACATATTGTCTACCATATTACTATATTGTTGAATCACAAAATTGTGTCTGAGGGACAGGTATTCTCAGATGCTAGTTAATCTGCAAACATTATCTCTTTTTTGTAGAATTACATTTTCTTAAATAAATAAATAAATCTTAGTAGATGTAAACGTTCTGCCCAGAATTAATCTAGGCTTCATTTTTAATTAGGATAACACTCTTCTCCTCAACTGAGAGCACAGATTGGACACCAGTTTTGGTTTTGTAAGTAAGAGAATTAGACAAATCCATTAAAACTCATACAATAGATCACTCACACATTCCTGCTAGTATCAAATGTTGCCAGAGATAATAAACACATTGTTGCATATTCCACTGGGTTGAATATTCTTTAGTAAACCATTACCAACATACCTCACAAATACTTTTTTTTGCCTGCCGGCAAAACAAAGTTTAGCAGATATTTCTCAACAACATATAATACGAGGTCACAACCAGATGTTTTCTCCTTCTGGAGATGTTTGGACTACTAGCTCTGTAGCTGGCGGCCTGTCAGCGACATAATGAAAGCCATCTGGGATACAGTGAGATACACTTCACAAGCACTGCATGGTGGTGCTGTAAATCTGGAATGTTATTTAGTATCTGTCACTAAGAACATTTTTCGCAGAAAACTAAGCCTGCAGGGAGATAGCACACAATGTGATCTGATCTCCCTCCAAATTGCCAAGATTAAAGCTGTTAAATATTACATAAAGAAAAACACTTCAAGACTTATTTACTGTATATCTTAAATAAAGCCATAGTCATTATACAAAAAAAAAGTCTATATGCAGCCCAACATACACTTCAATGTTGTGTTAAATGTGGTACAGAAAAGATATTGGGTCCTATTATTATGGTGACCTAATGAGCGACACACTTGTAGTGTATTAAAAGAACCAATGAAAGAATATACAATAATTGTTCTCTTTTGCCTATAAAAGGGCTTGCTTTGCACTGGAGGGAAGATTGACTCCGTCTCGTGTCAAAGCATCCATCTTCATTGTTTCATTCAAAATAGGTAAGAATGGGAGAATTTAAAAAATAAAGTATGTTTGGGAAGAAAGGGAATCTCGATGTATATTGCCTGTATGAAAAAGTTGAGAAAACATACAATGTGAGGAGGCTCAACTTACAGTATGAATATGCTATCTTAACCACTTGACTGATAGAAAGAAAAGTTCAAGATATTTCTTGCTTTAAGGGCTCTCTTTGCCTTTGTAAAGTGGTTGTAGATGTCTATTGTCTATGTTTTTCAGATGTAATTATTTGGCGGGGAAGGGGAAGGTTTCAACCACTAATTCATTCAAACCTTAGTCCAAAATAAAGGCAACATTGTGACGGTTCAGGGGATTCGTGCTTCCCAATGTGTCCCCGTCACCCCTGCTCCCTCTGCCTCTGACCTTTCTCCCTCACCTCCTCGTCCATCTGTCCCTTCTTCCTCCCGCACCCGTTCCTCTGCGGCGTGCCCGGACGCGTGTCCAGCTGTCACGCGCGTTCCCCGCGTGGTGCACACACCTCTCCAGGCACCCGGTCCCCTCCGCGGCACTCACAGCTCGCGGCGTCCCTCTATTCCCCTACCTGCCACATTACCTCATTCGGTCGCTTCTCCTGCACTCTCGCCTTCCTTGGCGAGCGCCCCAATGGCATGACACTCCTCGCGCTCCCTGGCACACACGGGGCGTGCGCATCCAACCCTTACAGAGGGCGCGCGCACACGCTCCAGGTATGGGCCTTCCCAGAGCCCTGGCTCCGCCTCCCATAGCGTACAAGCCATATCCCTGTGTGATTCACCTGTCTCCTCCCTTGCTCCTTCTGACCTATCCCTGCAACCTCTCACTCAACCCTCTGCTCCTCCTTCCTCTCCTATTGGTTCTCCCTCCTTTATAATCCCTGTCTGTCCTCTAGCTCATTGCTCTGCATAGCTTCTTGTTACCCCTGTGTGTGCAGTCTCTATGCTTGGCTCTCCTGTCTCTTTCAGCGCTGGTTCCTTTCCCTGCTTACCTTTGGATCTCCCTGGCTTGAACTCTGCTTTGAATTGGATTACCCTGCTTTCTCCTGCCCTTGAACCCTGCATTCGGATACTACTACGCTGCCTTCTCCAATCCTTGAACACTGGCTTACGGACATCACCACGCTGCTCTCTATAACCCCTGAACTCTGGCACACGGACAATACTATCCAAACTCTGGCATCCTGGACGTTGCAAGTATATGTTAACCCTTTCTCAACAGGCCCGGCAACGCATTACCACACTCCAGGCACGCCATCACTGCTGTGGGTGCATGTTATAACCTTACCCACCTCAGTACTGGGGACTGGCCAGGTCTGCGGGCATACAGGCGTTACATTATGCAGAGCCCAATAAATGCTGATCCCCCTGAGGTGGATCAAGGTGTTTTCTTGGAACATTTACAATTTGTCAGTAGCCAACTGACCACTGTTTCGCAACAATTTGCTAATCTGTCTTGTCAGGAAACCCCAGCTGCCCTGCCACCTCCTGTCTCAGTGACCTACGGTAACTCAGGACCAGGTATAAAACCTCCCAACCGGTATGATGGGGACCCTCTCGCTTGCCGTGGATTACTAAACCAATGCGAGGTTCAATTTGAAATGTCTCCCTCTCTTTTTCCTACCGGCTGTACCAAGGTGGCCTACATTTATGCCTTACTCACTGGCGACGCCCTCGCTTGGGCCTCTCCCCTCTGGGAGCACAAACCTGTGTTGACCAAAGACTATCCTAAATTTAGGCATGAATTTCAACAGGTTTTTGACACTCCCGCACATAGAGAGACGGCCGCTTTTTCTCTGTTTCATATCACACAGGCTCGAAGATCTGCTGCTAAGTATGCAATAGAGTTCCACACCCTCGCCGCTGAAACTCAATGGAACGACGAGGCACTTGCCGCAGCATATTGGCACGGTCTGTCTGATACTTTAAAAGATGATCTTGTAGCTCACGCCTGGCCATCCTCTCTGGAACAACTAATTACACTCAGCATACGTATGGATCAACGTACCCAAGAACAACGTCACGAGCGACACTGTTCCCATTCTCTTCCTCCCCCGTCTGTCTCTCATAGGTCTTCTCCTTCGCCCTTCCTGGCATTGGACGCTCCTGAGCCAATGCAGATCGGTAGCCAATAACCACGGGCTGCAGAGAGAATGCGACGTCGTCAGAAGGGACTCTGTTACTATTGTGGTTCCCCAGAACATCGGCTCCAGAACTGTCCCCTGAAGCCGGGGAACGGGAACACCCAGTAAAGGTAGAGGGGCTTTTACTGGGTACAATCTCTTCTTGTCCCTCTCTCTCTAAGGATCTCCCAAAGAAACTCATGTTTCCTGTAATGCTGGCGGGCCCTGACCTTCTATTAGAAGTAAAAGCTTTCATTAACTCCGGGTCTGGCAGTAACTTCCTGGATCACACCTTCGCCTCTGAGAATCAAATCCCTCTGGTCAAGAGAAAGCATCCATTGGTCTTGAAGCTATTGATAGACGTCCGCTTCAGCCAGCCTTTATCATCTGGGAGTCCATCCCACTTACATTGACCACTGCGGATGGTCATAAGGAGGTAATAGTTTTTGATGTCTTCCATTCTCCTACCGTCCAGGTTATTCTAGGATTGCCTTGGATACAGCTCCATTATCCGCGTATCGATTGGACCGACGTCTTACCTATCCAATGACCTACCTCATCCGAGGCAGTGTCTACCACTCCTCCTGCTGCTGTGCTCACTGGTATGGTTACATCCCTTCCAACCTGTCCATTCTGCCGACCGTGTATCACGAGTTCCTGGATGTTTTCAATAAAGTACAAGCTGAGGTACTGCCTCCCCATCGTCCCTACGATTATCCTATTGATTTAATTCCAGGAACCATCCTCCCGAAGTCGAAGTCGTATCCTTTATCCGTTCCTGAAACTGAGGCTATGACGTCTTACATCCAAGAAAATTTGAAGAAAGGATTCATCCGCAACTCCACCTCTCCCGCTGAGGCAGGCTTCTTCTTCGTGAAGAAGAAGGATGGAACCCTAAGACCCTGTATCGACTTTCGCGGACTCAACAAAATTACGGTAAAAAACTGATATCCTCTTCCTCTAATTTCTCACCTATTCGACCGTCTACAAGGAGCCTCTATCTTCTCCAAACTCGATTTAAGAGGGGCCTATAACCTCATCCATATGGGGATGAATGGAAAACCGCGTTTAATATGCAATCTGGACATTATGAGTATATAGTGATGCCCTTCGGGCTATGCAATGCTCCTGCCGTTTTCCAAGAGTTCATGAACGATATCTTCCGGGACGTGTTGGGAACATTTGTTATCGTATATTTGGATGACATTCTCATTTTCTCTAAGGATTTAGAGGAGCACATTCGCCATCCCAAACTGGTACTCTCTAGGCTTCGTGCTAATCGCCTCTACGCTAAAATGGAGAAATGTTGTTCCATCAGACGTCCACAGCCTTCCTAGACTATAATATCTCTAACCAAGGTTTTCCTATGGACCCAGAGAAATTGAAGTCTGTCCTCGACTGGCCGCTGCTGAATTCTCTCAAGGCCGTGCAGCGCTTCCTTGGCTTTGCCAATTATTACCGGAAGTTCATCCGTAATTTTTCTACCATTGCCTTACCCATCACCGCCTTAACTAAAAAGGGTGCTGATCCTACGACTTGGTCTCCCGAAGCCATTGACGCCTTCGAGTTTCTCAAAAAGGCCTTCGTCTCTGCACCCATCCTACGACATCCAGATACTTCGCTTCCCTTCACGTTAGAAGTTGACGCTTCTGATGTGGGAGCCGGTGCAGTACTCTCTCAGAGATCCTCTCCCCAGAAGAAGCTCCATCCCTGTGTTTTTTTTTCTCGGAAGTTCTCATCAGCCGAGAGAAATTATTATGTTGGGAATCGTGAGCTATTGCCCATTAAATTGGCTCTTCATGAATGGAGGCCTCTTCTCGATGGCATCAAGGAGCCTATTGCCATCCTCACCGATCACAAAAATTGATGAATAAGATGAACAAGGACATTTTTTATTTCACCAGAGCTTGTCCGGTCTGTGCCCAGAGTAAATCCATCACAAACCTTCTGGTCTCCTCATGCCTCTTCCCATTATGGAGCAACCTTGGAAACACATCTCTATGGACTTTATTGTCGAGCTTCCCAATTCTAAAGGAATGAATACCATTCTTGTTGTAGTAGAAAGATTTTCCAAGCATTCACACTTTATACCCCTCAAGGGCCTCCCTAATTGTGCTACTTTGGCCGATATTTTTTCTAAGGAAATTTTCAGATTACACGGTGTTCCTATTTCTATTGTTTCTGACAGAGGTTCTCAATTCATCTCTAAATTTTGGCGTGCGTTTTCCCAGGGACTTGGGATTTCCCTTCTATTTTCTTCTGGATACCACCCTCAGACCAATGGTCAAACGGAAAGAATAAATCAGCCCTTAGAGCAGTATCTGAGATGTTTCATCTCCAAATCTCAAGACAACTGGGTAGATCTATTACCCTGGTCCGAGTTTGCAATTAACTCTCTTTAAAATGAATCTACGCGATAGTCCCCATTCTTCATTAATTTTGGATTCCACCCTAGCAGTCTTCCCCTCTCCTCCCTCCCGTCTGGTGTTCCTGCAGCGGATTCTCATGTCTCTACTCTTCAAAACTCTTGGAGGAATATTCTTAAGACTCTACAAACTGCTGTCTCAAGACAAAATACAAAGGCAGATCGACGACGCCAACCGGGCACTTCATTAAACCCGGAGACAGAGTGTGGTTATCCTCAAAAAATATAAGGCTCAAGACTCGTCTCTGAAATTGTCCCCGAGATTCTTGGGCCCCTTTAAGATCCTTGGGAGGATCAATCCGGTCGCATACCGTTTGGCACTTCCTCCCACCATGAGGATTCCTTCTGTGTTCCATGTATCATTTCTCAAACCGGTTATCCAAAGCGCTCATTTCCCGGATCGTTCCCGAAAACCCAACCCTGTGACCATTCACGGACAGCAGGAATATGAGGTTCACTCCATTATCGATTCCCGTTGGTCCAGAAACAAGTTACAGTACCTCGTTCACTGTAAGGGTTATGGTCCAGAGGAGCATTCCTGTATTCCTTCTCGTCATATTCACGCTCCCAAACTCCTCTGGCAATTTCATCGGAAATTCCCTCAGAAGCCATGGCAGGATCGTCCGGAGTTCGATTCTCAAGGGGGGATACTGTGACGGTTCAGGGGATTCGTGCTTCCCAATGTGTCCCCGTCACCCCTGCTCCCTCTGCCTCTGACCTTCCTCCCTCGACTCCTCATCCATCTGTCCCTTCTTCCTCCAGCACCCGTTCCTCTGCAGCGTGCCCGGACGTGCATCCAGCTGTCACGCGCGTTCCCCGCGAGGTGCGCACACCTCTCCAGGCACCCGGTCCCTCCATGGCACTCACAGCTCGTGGCATCCCTCTATTCCCCTACCTGCCACATTACCTCCTTCGGTCGTTCTCCTGCTCTCTCACCTTCCTTGGCGAGCGCCCCTGTGGCGAGACGCTCCTCGCACTCCCTGGCACATACTGAGCGCGCGCATCCAACCCTTAGGCTGCGGTCCCAGTAACAGCCTGTGCGCAAGGCGCGGCGTGCACTGTGCGTGTAAGCACCGCCCCTCAATGGGGCTGGGCCCACTACGCACCGTCACGTGCCGTGCTGCAGGGTTTTTTCCAACTCAATAAAATTGAGTTTACTCCTAGCGACGGAGGCGTGGCCACGCTCCCACCGGCAGTTCACCCAATGAGGGCGAACCAGCCGCGTGACGTAATGGCCACGCCCCCGCAAATCCCCGACCACGCCCCATCCCATCGCAATATTCTCCTCTCCACACAGACCGCAGATCGCGGTTAGCGCTGTTACATGCGCCGCCCCCCCCGCCGGGCGCGCGGGTCACAGACATTACTGAGACCGCAGCCTTACAGAGGGCGCGCGCACACGCTCCAGGTATAGGCCTTCACAGAGGCCTGGCTCCGCCTCCCATAGCGTACAAGCCATATCCCTGTGTGATTCATCTGTCTCCTCCCTTGTTCCTTCTGACCTAACTCTGCAACCTCTCACTCAACCCTCTGCTCCTCCTTCCTCTCCTATTGGTGCTCCCTCCTTTATAATCCCTGTCTGTCCTCTAGCTCATTGCTCTGCATAGCTTCTTGTGACCCTTGTGTGTGCAGTCTCTATGCTTGGCTCTCCTGTCTCTTTCAGCGCTGGTTCCTGTTCCTGCTCACCTTTGGATCTCCCTGGCTTGAACTCTGCTTTGAATTGGATTACCCTCCTTTCTCCTGCCCTTGAACCCTGCATTCGGATACTACTATGCTGCCTTCTCCAATCCATGAACACTGGCTTACGGACATCACCACGCTGCTCTCTATAACCCCTGAACTCTGGCACACGGACATTATCATCCAAACTCTGGCATCCTGGACGTTGCAAGTATACGTTAACCCTTTCTCAACAGGCCGGCAACGCATTACCACACTCCGGGCACGCCCTCACTGCTGTTGGTGCGTGTTATAACCTTACCCACCTCAGTACTGGGGACTGGCCAGGTCTGCGGACATACAGGCGTTACAAACATATAGCATATATAATACTATGGAAGATCAGAAAGAAGAAGCTCGTACCACTGAGTACTTAATTCAACCATTCCCACTAGACACATTCAACAATTATGACTGGTTTGAAAATCCTTACATATTCCCTTGGTGCTTTAATAGTAGATCAAAAACAGCTTTCCATTGTTTTTGATGAGGTCATGGAAACATATTGACAATGCTATTTGTGATTTACTCAGAGAGCTAAAGAGGTGAGTTATGGGTTACAGTTATAGTTTGCACAGGAAGTTTATCCTTTACAGAGTTTCACTTCTGTCACTTAACACCAGCTTTGTAATTTTTTTAGTATGTATAAGTGAATGATATCACAAACACTAAATCTAAGCTGCCAATGCCCTCTCTCATAAAAGTTACATTTGCCAAACAAAGGTGGTCCAAAAATATTTTGCTTGCCGGGAGGGTCATTTATAATGGTCAAGCGACAGAGAAGCCCAATGCTACATCCAATATGACAAAAATACACAGTAAAATACTTATATATTCTCTTGAAAAAAGGTCATTTAGGTTAACCTTTTTGGCCAAAGCGTTGTAAGCCTGTGTGCCACGACAAGGCAGACCCTGCTCACAGGTCCAAACACTACCAGATAAAATACTAATATACTGTACCTCTATTAGGATTAAAATTCTCATTTACCTATATTAGGAAGGAGAAAGACCAACATTGGATCTATATCCAATAAAATGAAAAGAGAGGTATATTAGTATTTTATCTGGTAGTGTTAGGACCTGTGAGCAAAGGGTTAAACTAAATTACCCTTTTTCAAGAGAATATATAAGTATTTTACTGTGTATTTTTGTCATACTGGATGTAGCATTGGGCTTCTCTGTCGCTTGTTGTATACATTTGCCACGCTCAATAGCTCTTCTTTTTGACACTTATATACATATATATTTTGTGGGGGCTCAAGGTTCCCAAAAAGAGCTTGCTGGGGTTCTGTGTTTTGTTTCATTTATAAAGGTTTCCTATCTGCAAAAGTTTGATTTCAATTGAAATGTTTTTCCTTTATACATTTGGTACAGTTTGCTTCCCTCGGTTTTATGAAAACTGTACATACTACCGCGCTCCTCCCTATAGAAGTTTGCTGCAGGTAAAAAGATATAAAAAGGTTTATTGGCTCATCTGCTTTACATAGCAGTTACTGAGCCCCTGCCAATTTTCCAATTAGTGCAGGTATAATACACCCCAGTGTCAGTCTGGACATCACCCTCCATTGAATGGTAGGTGAATGTGTAAGGCTGACAGAGAGAAATATATATGTGTAAGATTTATTATATTCACACCTGGGAATTTGTGCACCCAGTTTACCTCCATAGAAAAGGGAAGTATGATACTGGCTTTAACCAGATTTTAATTGCACTACCCACATAAGCTCATGCTTTATTTAACCCCTTCAGGGATTTTAAACTTTTTTTTCACCAGTCCATGGGGCAACTAATATATATATATATATATATATATATATATATATATATATATACAAACATCACAGCTTGCACTCAATGTACTGGTTCATATAGACAGGTGCTAGTCTCAAATAATAGAAGAACAACATTACCATTCTCTCGTCCGGTAAAGAAAGACAGCACTCGGTTCAGTAATCATGAAAAACTGTATTGGGCATCTGAATAGAAAAGATAAGTCACCCAATCCGACGTTTCAGTCCTGGAATAGGACCTTTCTCCAGGACCAAAACGTCGGATTGGGTGACTTATCTTTTCTATTCAGATGCCCAATACAGTTTTTCATGATTACTGAACCGAGTGCTGTTTTTCTTTACCGGACGAGAGAATGGTAATGTTGTTTTTATATATATATATATATATATTAGTAGGTACCTGCATTAAGGGGTATGCCTTGACGTGGCATGCAGGCTTACTAATGCTTTGGCCAAAGGGTTTAACAAAATACCCTTTTTCATGAGATTATTATTTTTTTTTAAGCCTAAATGGTAGGAGCGCAGGAATCGTTCTTTTTGTTTTCCCTCGGTTTTAGCCATATGTTTTTCACCGACCTAGTGAATTTAGGAAATCTCCTATAGGTTCTCTTTTATTTATTCTGGAGGAGGACACAATGAAACAAGTAATGATTTTCTCATGTAGAATATCTCCAAATTCATTGATTCATACACTGGATGCTGGCCTTCATTCTCTCATTTATTTAACTGAGACCACCTTGCATACAGTGTACGGACATTAGAATGAATGAATGACAGGCTGCAGTGTGTAAATCCAACTAGAAAAACTAGCAACGAGTGTCTAAAACAGCAAAAAAAAATGTGTTTAATAAATTAACAAGAATCTGCATAAGGTAATTGAATGGATATATAAATAAACTATATCAGGTAAATTAATATCTAGCTGAGTTAGACATGTAGCAAATAGAGCTTTTTATCAGTAGCCGTGCTAACATATGAATTGCTTTTGAAAGACTCACATTACCTATGAACTTCTTAGCAAGGAAAACCATTGCTTTGCTTTCTTTTTACCGGTCAGTAAACACAATCTGCTTCAAACATAATGACGACGGGCACTAAGCTAAGGGAAAAGAGAACCTGTCTTTTCCGTGCCTTGTGAAATGTGTTTAGGTTACCGCTTGTTTTGGGAGCTCGCAAGCTTCGAGTTTCCTGCTATTTTATAAGACCCCGCAAGATTTTATAACATAGGCTCAATCGATCCCACCTCTACCACCAGTTAATATAAAACTTGTCATGGGAGACCAAGTTTATTAACTTTTTTTATACTGGGATCATTGATTGAGCAAAGCAAGGAGGTAAAATAAATTGCAATTTATTTTAGGAAAAGACATACACACAATGTAACACAATTTACAGGGTTAACACACTGGGAACGGGGCTAATGAATAAACTTGTCCTTTAAACGAACTTCACGAAAATGACCTCTGTAGAAGCCCTTTCCAATGACCGGTAGGTACTCACGAAAGTCCTGGAATGGATTTCGGCATGCAATGCCAGACGCGGCCGCTACGTTCTTCAGAAGTGGGACTTAAAATAATTCTTGAGTCAAAATCTCTGAAGCTGGCTTGCGTCTATTCAGCACAGAGCATCTTTAAATTTGCCGCTGATGGTTTGGCGCTTGGAATCTGTGCTCCCCATTGGCTGCAAGGTTTCTTATGGGTTTCAGGGTCCCATTCACAAACCTCTACAGCCTATCAGAGTGTGGGAATTTCACTGCCAGCCAATCACCGATTTGCAGGTATTGTAAAGCCAAGTGGGTTCCTTTTCTTATTCTGCAAAGGGGCATGTGCCAACCTGGCACCTCTGCCTCTTTGCATACTGAACCCACCCGCCTGTAGAGGGTGTATTGGCCGCCACCTGGGTCCGCTGCTGGACCTGCTGAGGTCAGGTGGTCACAAAATCATCAGCCAGGATGGCTGCTACCTCACAGTTGACTGGCTTAAGGTCCAGGACCCACTCCCAGACTTCTGGCAGACACCTTTTGTAGAACTGCTATTGAAAGATCAGGTCTAGCAGCTCCTTGTAGGTATGGCATTGCACCCCTCTACCCACCTAGCTCCCCTGTGAATGATCCTTGCCATATAGTCTGCAGGAGAGTCCCAAGCAGTCTTGTGCGCTGACCGGCACCGCTCCCGATAGGTTTCGGGAGTAATGCGGTACCATCTTAACAGGACCATTTTCACATACTCGTAGTTCTGAACCTCCTCTGAGTTGATCGCCTCATGTGCCCATCCGTTCAGCTGAGGGGACAGGAACTTGACCCATTTGGCTGGCGGGAGAGAGCACCACCACATTGCTTCTCAAAGCTCTGCAGGTGACCATCGATGTCCAAGACACTGTCTGTGAACTCCCCAAAATTCTGGGGAGTTATCATGGGTGGACAGTAGGTGAACAATGAACTACATCAAGTGTATTTTCTCTGCAACAGTAGCTCCTGGCCCAGGGAGTGTTATCATAGCTGCAATGTCCTCAGGGGAATGAACCAGGGTCCCCGAGACCATGGGTACCCCCTAAGCCACCACAGCGACCTGGACCAGTCGCCCAGGCTCCATCCTTCGACTCTCCGCAAAGGCAACAACTCCCACCAGGTTAGCACTGGCAAGGGCATCTTCATGTTCCTCCAGTATGGCTTCCAGCTCAGCCTTGCTGCGGCCCTCTGTTTGCGGACTGAAGGTGTCACACCTGACAGCTATTGATGCATGATCATAGGACCGATGCCGTCCTGAATGTTGAGACATCTTTGTCTTGTGGCAGTAAACAGTGACACGAAAAAATATGTGTTTCCTGATTTTATATAATGTGTTTTTTGACACCACTTGTTTTGAGAGCTTTCAATACACGAGCTCACTTTGTCCTATAATTCCCTGCAGGAAGTTATAGTCCAAAGCCCTATGATCCCACTGCTGCCACCAGATAAAAGCCTGTCTTAATAGACCAGGTCTTTTAACACATTTTTGTTTTTGGAAACGTTCAATAGGCAAAGCCAGGCAGTGAAATAAAATGGGGTTTATTTGGATAAAACCTCGGAAATACAACAAAACACAAAATACAGAAATATACACACTTAGTGGGGTCTGGGGTTTGGGATCTAGCCTTTCCTAGGTGCAGGGCATCCGCTTGCAAGGGCTTCCCCTGATCGGAAGCATGTTCCGGACGTCCTGTACAGAGATTCAGCAGAAAATCCTGACTGGGACCTATTCCGATAGTCCTGGAACTGTTTTCGGCAAGAAATCCTGACCGCGACCGCTTCCGTTCTAAAATGAAAACTTGGTCCTCGCGTCTTAGCTTCAAAATGAAGCCGGTTGCTCTGCTATTTGGAACAGAGCAACTTTGAAAAGCCCGCCCTAGCTTCATCGACTCAAGCCACAAAATTGTATGGTTCTCTGACTGACTGGGGCTTCTCCTTACATACCCTCAAATGAGCTATGTTCAGCACGAAGGAAGGAGAAGCGACCAATCAGAGCATGGGAATTCCTCCCCGCTAGGTGTGCCAAGCCAGCTCGGCAAAGCCGGATGAGCAGGAAATATGATTTAGCCAATGGGAGAAGCGCCTACGAGCTATATCTCCCCCTGTTAACTCATTGCCACCCACTGGGCAGGCTCCACCAAGTCTGCCCACAGGGTGCCTTTTGTTCTCCGGACCTGGCAATTCACCCTTATAGCCCACCAAATGGTTTTATCACCTCTGGACATCCACAGAAAAAAGCAGGGGTCAGTTTATTTTCAACATATTTACTAAGCGGTGCTATTCCAGCAAAGACTTGAATGGGTCATAAGGTTTCTTCTGGTGCCGCTAGGTGTCTTATAGCATAGTAAATATCACCCACAATCTGCAGTAGTATACTTTGATTTATGTTTCCCTGCATTGACATGCACATCTCTGCTGAATCAGTAATTGGTTATCATTGTAAAATATTAGTTTATACTCTAAATTATATACCGTGCAGCACAGATCGATATAGATATTTTGTAACATTGCAATGTATTTGCTTTTCAGGGTTGTTAAAGTATAGCACATTTGTCAAAGTCAGACAAGTAGTGTACATGTTCCATGCACCGATCACAGACTCACTAAGCACGTCATCAATCTACTGAAAGGAAATGTAATACTGCCTAAAACTCAGCACTTGTATTTGTGAAATTTGGCTAATTATAGAACAGTATTTCTCATGCTGCCACTACATTTTACTCTGAATGCAAACATCCTTTTAAGTTTGATTACATATTCCAATATAGTTCCTCAGGTCTCTCATAAGGGAATCCAACAAGGCTACATATTAGGGATAACAAATGATCTACTTGATTTACTTGACACATCAGATGGGCCTTTGCTCTAAACCAGCGGTGCGCATAGTGGGGGGCACATGTGAGCCGGCGGGAGTGGAGACAGTGGCGCATGTTAGTAAGTTTGCGCACCCCTGCTCTAAGCGTTCATAAGCCACTTATCGAGCACTTATCGGCCAAAATGCCTACTGCGATACTTGAAGCGTCGATAAGTGGTCGATGAAAGATTGAATCGCCAAATTTTGAGTCTTAAAAAAAAAAAAATCGCTGAGTGAGCGGTGATAAGCACTTATCAGCAGGTTCTGAAACTCATGCAATTCTAGTAGCTGCGATTTGGTTATTGAGGCCTATCACAGCTCTAGAATGGTGAGTTTCTCCCAAAATCCTCACGCCAGGAAAAGGTTGGCGTGAAGGTGGTGAGAACCTGCTGATAAGTAGCGAGAGAGGACTTGGGGAAAAAAATGCTTTTTTTTTGCATACGATTGATGCTGGGAGTCTTCGGAGCGGATATCCATTAATATCAGCTCCGGAGAACCCCTGCTCAAGTACACTAGTAATACTATTTTATTAAAAAACATTCATTTCTGGCGAGATTTGCGCAGGAAGAAATCGCCGGGTAAGGCCTTTTTCAGAGAGGCAATCATCATGTCGTCGGCTACTCGCCCGTTTTGGGAATTTTGCAATCACCGGTAATCAAGGCTGTCTGAATTCTGTGATAGCAACGCTCAAAAAAAGTCAATTTAAATGGCCCAGCAATTTGTTTTCATGAACACTTATAGCATAGGTCCCATAGGGGCTGACTTGACCAGGAGTTCTCTATGATGGCCTGCTTCAGTTTTGTAGAGTCAGCCCAATAGGTCTACATGTGTTCTACTAATTCATTGTTTTTTCTAATATCTGCTCTTGCTTGGAGTCCCTGGGTAAAGGACCGATAAAAAAACTGACACAGGCAGGACAGCTAAACTTGTTATATTATTCTGTATATTGAGGTGTTGTATTAAAAGTGTGTAACGGTGTTTACCCCACCCCCTGGGAGATTCTACCATTACTGGTCGTGTGGTGCATGATACCTACTGATAACAAGGGGGCTGAGTCATCCACCGATGGTAGTGGGGACACAGGACAAGCCTTCTGGTGTTTATATCCCACATATATCTTTGCATTGCAGCGCCTCCATCTGCCGTAGGCTCAAGGTACTGAAGGTGATCTCCCAGGATAGAACTTTTTACCTCCCCCCCCCCCAGTAAGGTCATGCACCAGGCAGGAGGTATATACAAACAGGAACCGGTTTATTACTATTCTGTACATTTACAGGAACAAGGCAGGTTCTGTCCGATGCAGCTATCACTGAATGATGGTCCCTGGACATCACTACAGGCCAAGGGCACCCGCAGCCGTCCTAGCTCTTCTCCTACCTCCCTAGCAGAAGTATGGTCCACACTCACTCTCCCCCGGAGGGAATAGGACTAGAGAAGGCCCAATCTCAGCCTTTCCACTGTGCGACCTGCCTTCCTCAGTGGGGAAGGACAACCTACAAATTTAGGGTGGTGCTGCCTTTAAGTACAGCCAGGAGGAGGGCACCAGGTCCGGCTCATGATTGGTCATGCCCAGGCCTTATGTCGCCGCCTCCCGCTGTCACTGAAATGCAGCTCTTTGGAGGGGGAAAACCCCATATAAACTACTGGCAACAGATTGTACCAGGGTTTACTGCCAGCCCAAGGGCAGAATAGTAGCCATCAGGTGATCTGGCTACAAGTGCTTTGGTACTGCTGCAGCTCTTTAAAGGAATGCACATGCCCCTACTCATTGAGAAATCAAAATGTTCCACTAAAGATAGTCAGATCATGACCTGAAGTCCAAAGAGGCTACCCTGTAATACCAAGAAAACGAGTACAGAGAAATAAACACAAAACACTAGCCAAGTCCTGTCTTGGTAGTCCAATTATTGTATTGATGTTGTTAATAATTTCCATTTTGTAGTATCAGTAAATGAAACCTGAGGTTGTGGATCACTCAATTCTTCAGACACAAAAAAAATAGAATACAAATGTCAAAAAATGTATTGCAAGTTAATTATCATACTGAAACTGGTTAAAACAAACCCTGCCTTGTCATTTTCTGTCAAATCAGCGTGATACTGGGGAAACAGACCTGCAAATAAAATTACATTGAAACACGTTCCTTATCTATAAAAACACATTGTACTGTTTATTGTAATTTTTTAACTTTAACAAATTCCTTTTTCCATAATGACCTTGAAAAGATACCATGCCCTATAACTTCAAGTAAACAGTTAGAAAATATCTCATCTACTTTGCGTGTTTACAATATACAGTACGAGACAAATCACAAATGGTGCACTTGACTGTGATCAGAATAATGGCTACAAATGTAAACTAAAAGCAAGAGAGAATATCAGATCCAGTAACTTGGGACGGTCCTAACTGGGGTCTGGAGAGGTTTCAAGTAAGAAAGCTGGGTGCTAAAACAAAAAGATTTACATTCCCCTTTCCTATGGGGATTCTTTTGCCTCTGTACCATGTATATAAAAAAAAACTGTGTTGAAGCCCCTAATCATGCTACAGAGACAAAGGAATCCCCATAGGAAATGGGAATGTAAACTCATGAACATACCACTGTAATCAGGTAATAGTAGTGGTAATCTGGACACTGGAAGTGAGTCACTCAGGAGGTAAAAAATGTAAGGCCTTATTCTATATATGTCGAAGTGGCTGTTTGGGAATCTTAAGGGGGACTTTTGTTTGATAAAGTTCTAAACGACCGTCTAGGCATTGTCATGGGAGACCAGGTTATTTACACCTTTTTACCAGGATCATTCATTGAGCAAAACAAG
The DNA here is from genome assembly GCF_040206685.1 of Ascaphus truei. Classification (NCBI taxonomy): domain Eukaryota; kingdom Metazoa; phylum Chordata; class Amphibia; order Anura; family Ascaphidae; genus Ascaphus; species Ascaphus truei. The sequence continues at coordinate 205,199,020 of NC_134484.1, read as the reverse complement.
GTAGAGAAATAAATTGTAGTTTATTTGTCTTAAATCTGCATACACACAATGGAACACAAAATACAGATGACAAGACACATTTACTGGAGGTCTGGGGTAAAAACTATACTTTCCTAGGTGCAGGGCACTCTATTGGGAGAGTTTTACCCTGACCAGAACCTAGACCGGAATCTCCTGGAACTCAAATCGCCATGAAATTCCTGACGCCACCACTAGGTTCATTTTCAGAACTTGGTCCCTCCTGACTGCGAGTCAGCCTAAATCTCCTAGAACTCAAATCGGCATGAAAACCCAGCCGCGACCGCTATGTTCGTTTCTGAGAACTTGGGCGCAAACTCCGGGACGAGTCTCTGGCGGGCAAGCTTTTAAGGCTTGAAATCGAAGCCGGTTGCTTTGCTATTTCGCACAAAGCAACTTTGAAAAGCCCGCCCACACTCTTTCGGTTCTGACTCAAGTGGAACACACAATCTGATTGGCTCATAGCTTCTTATATCTTTCCCTGCTCTAGCTGAAACATAGAAGCAGAACTCAACAAAAAATCAGCGCGTGGGAAATTTCTTAAGCAGCCAATTAGAGCCAAGCCGGGTAGAAAAGCCAGTCAGTGGGAAATTTGAAATAGCCAAGTGACATATGCAAGCCTGTCACATCTCCCCCCAGCTATCCCAATTCCACCTGCTGGACAGGTGCCCCTACAGGTGCAGCCACGAGTATCCGAACACTTGCCTTGGAAAATCTGGGGCAATCTCCCAGTAATGCTGCAACATTTCTGTGACATTTCTGCAGACAGACTAGTGGCCCATCGGATTAACACACCGGGGGTCCCTAGCAGTCCCATTCAAACTGATCACGGATCCCTGCTGTCTTAATCTGATAGGCCATTAGTCTTTCTGCAGAAATGTCTGAGAAATGTTGCAGCATTACTGGGAGATTGCCCCAGATTTTTCAAAGCAGTGTTCAATACTTGTAGTTGCATCTGTAGGTCTGGCAGAACATGTGGCATCCCGGAGGACTGCCATTAACCTCCGGATCTAGTACTCCACCTTTCACGCTAACCAAATGCTGTTTTCACCTATGGGCATCCTCTGGCTGTTTTGAACTCCGATGTCCTGCAGACATTCCGGCACATATGGGTTTGCACAGGCTGCCTGGTTGGACATGGGTTCCATAAGTTAAAACATATTAAAGTACACTTTAATAAACTCTGAGTCTCGACGAACCCCTCCAGCTATGTGGGACTTTAGGAGAGGATCTTGTGGTTGAAAACTAGGAGTCTGGGGACACTGTATGGCCCCAGTGCAACTCACCCCTGAGTACCCGAATATAGTGTGAGTAAGCCGGGGAGAATTATAGGGCCACCGGTAACTTTGTCCCCAGACCTCCTGCAATAAAAATGACTTGCTTTTCACCCCAAAACCCCACCTATGACGTAGATTCCCAAAGTTGGCGTCTCTAGGGAACAGGGAACAGAAAAGGGGAAAATGTTGTCTCTCTATTTCTGTCGGCCTTATTTCCCAACTCACTTTCCCTTGACTTAGTTTGGACTCTCAGGGCCTCATGCACTAAGCAGCGGAAAAGTGCATTTGCCAGGGGTTGGAACTCGCCATGTTTTGGCCGTGTTGCCCTCGCTGTATGCAGAAAGGGCCGAATCCCTGGCTAATCACAGCGAGAGCAACATTGCCAAACATCGCGATTAGCCGGTGGCCAGACAGTTTGCCTGGCGAGAAGCTTACGATACCTGGCGAGATGTGTCTGCAGTAGAGAGAGATCCGCCACTCTCTCGGCGCAAACATAGGCAACATTAAAAAATCTTTTAAATACAATTTTATTCATAGTGTACGTGTGCAGGGGGTCTCTGGAGCTGAACCGCATTGGTTTCAAGTCCGGGGACCCCTTGCTTCCCGAGATACAGGCCCCGTTATGAGGTGCCGGTATCCCTCTGCATTTAAATGTCCGATCACGTGACCGCGGAATGTTAACAAAGCAGAGGGATATTGGCCCCAAGGGTATCTGGGTAGGCCTCCCACCTGGGTAGTGGGGGAGGGTATTTAGGCCTCCCGAGTGGTGGGTGAGGGTGGGTTAACTTCTTAATGATTGTAGCGGTTAATAACCGCTATGGTGATTAAGGGGTTAGGGGACATTACATTAGCTGTTTTTATTCTTGTTTATGTTTTGCAGCATTGGAGGAGGCATGGACAGTGATGAAGATGAGGATGGCCATCGTGGCAGCCGGACATGGGTGAGTGCTATATGTATTAAATGTATTTATTGTTCTTTATGTATTTTAAATGGGCAAATGCACTATTATCCATTTGTGGATAATAGTAATTTTGCCCATTACTATACTGTACAATATGTGTTAGGGGGGGTGTATTTATTTATAAGTATTTATGTGTTTTTTAATTATTTTTGGGGGGCACTGAATTGGTATTGCAGGCCCACCGGGACACCTGCGGGTAACACCCGAGGGCCACCGCGGCCTATAGTATCATTGCTGTGGCAGGCTTATACTTACTGGTGGAAGCGGTGGGACGCTGACTGAGCCTATGGTACAGTCTCTTGCGGGATTCTATAACATAGTGGGGGACACTCATAGGTTGCGAGCTCCCCAGACAAGTGGTAACTTACACACACTTCACAAGAGCATGAGATAATTCACCTTGCCCTTTGCCCATATCCCTGTGCTAACATCATACCATGAGTAACCGCTCAGAAAGCTCCGATCCTGGGACCGTGTTCGGATCGTGGAGTGATGTGAGGGCTATGGATTGCTGACGGACGGTTGGTCAAAGCCACAACTAGAGAAGGACTTGGAGAGTCATGAAGCCAGAATGGCTCCAATGGAGGGGCCTGGCCCCTTAGCTGCTGTAGCAGCGGACACCAATCAGCCCGGAGTGCAGGAGGTCGATCCAGCACCGGTGCTGCTGGACATGGGGAGGGAGCAAATGACCACCTGAATAATGGTGGCTTGGAGCCAGTGGGTGTGAAGGAGCTAGTCACTGCAGTTACTAGACTTACCGGAACTGGGCTCCCCGCGCTCCTGAACGCATGGGGAGATAAGGCTCCCGCAGCGGAGTGTATACAAATGCTGGCCGCAGTGCGTGGTAAAGCTCCACGCTCCCACCTTGTTATCGGGGAGCAGGAGATCCCCCGGGTGGACCACCACAGCTTCAGCAAGTTTGTGAATGGCACGGATGAGATAGATGACTTTCTCAATTACTTTGAAACGCAGTGCCTCCGGTACAGAGTCCCACGTCGGGACATGGTGCTGAGGCTGCGTCCATTGTTATCCGGCAAAGCCAAGCGGACTGTGCAGGCTATTGCACGCGTGGATGCCGATGACTACGGTCATGTAAAAAGTATGCCCTCACCCCAGGAGCCTACTGGGCAATTTACAGACTGGGGAGAAAAATCCCAGGGAATCCTACAGTATGTGGATTATGGTACCCGCATGGCATTGCGGGGACCCAGTGGGTGGAGGGTTACGGGATCACCAAGTTCCATACACTGCTGGACTTGATGTTCCAGGAGCAGCTACTGCAACAGCTTCCCTCGGACGTGAGAGCATGGGTTTTTGACCACAAACCAAAGACCCATGTGGATGCTGTGAGAATGGCGGATGAGTATGTGGCCAACAGGGCTCTGATGACAAGGGAGTGGCTCCCAAAGTTGATGCCAGCCCTGCCAAGGGAGCCAAAACCATCCCTCAGTGGACCCACAAGCCTGCAGCAGAAGGCAACGCACCCAAAGCTGCAGAGTTTAGACACAAGAGGCGGTGTTTCCCCTGCAACAAGGTCAGTCATCTCAGACCAGACTGTCCGGACCGGTCCGGGGGACCCATCAGGGGCAATAATCATCAGCTGCGAGGCCAGTCGCCCGTGTGCGACTGGCACACACAGAGGAGCCAAGCATAGCCGTTGAACCAACCCACAGAGGGTCGTCCATGGGAGAACCTGCCCAGCAGCAGAGATTGGAGGACATCAGGTTGCACCAGTTGGGATGCAGCCCAACGATGTCTGGCAGAAGCATCTGTGGAAGGTGACCATCGGGGACTGGCAGGAGAACAGCTTGCTGGACTCTGGTGCCACCGTTACTCTAGTTCGCCCTGATATGGTGCAGCCAGAGGATTTGCTCCCGGGCACTGGGATGCAAGTGACCATACCCAATGGAGGACCGCGGTCCATCCAGGTTGCCTGGGTCTTTTTGGATTGGGGTGCCAGACGTGTCATGAGGGAGGTGGGGGTATTGCCCGGGTTAGATGCCGAGATCCTTCTTGGCAATGACCTGGGGCACGTTACCTATGTTTTTACAACTGATCTGGTCCCTGGTGCAGCGATCTGCATCTGCGAACTGCCCATCCTGGTAATAACCTTTCTCTCTTGCATCATAGAGGTCATTAGTTATTTTGGTAAGGTCTGTTGCAGTGGAGTGAGCAGTGCTGAAGCCAGATTGTAGAAGATCTAGGAGAGAATAGGTGGTGAGAAAATTAATGAAGCGAGAAAACACAAAGCATTCAATGAGTTAAAAGGCAGAAGGGAGACGGGGCAATAATAAGAGAAACCAGTAGGGTCAAAGTATTTTTTTTTTTAAGTAAGGGTATAATTGTTGCATATCATTGATTATTGTAATATGAAAAACATATGGGGAAAAATCTTTCAGTAGGGAAAAAACACAATGTGTAGCCAGCATAATCTGCAAGTAAAAATAATTTCAAAAAATATTTAATTTCCCAAAAGACAAAGTAGAGCTCTACTTACAGTTGATTTTTGCATCAATTTTAATTTATTTCAAGGAACATGAAAGAAAAACAACATGTCATATACATACAGTATGCATAAAAAACTGTGTGTGTCAAACTTAGTATCAGTAATATAACCATTGGTGCATCATAAAAATACAAAATAAACCTAAAACAAGCAGTGAAAAGGAAATGTTGCCAGAGAAATTGGAAGTGACAACACTGATGCAACCTGAGATCGCAGCATTCTGCATGTGAAAAGAACAGAAGTAACTTTAGTGTCACCCTGTGCTGAAATGTGTGGCCTTCGGAAACTAAGGGCCTCATGCAGTAAGCGCCGATAAGGCTTTTATCGGCATTTTCCCGCCAAAATTGGATTTGAGATTCAGTAAGCGACGATAAGTGCTCAAAATCGGCAGTGTTTCTTGCCGGAAAAAAATTATCGGCATGCGGCTGCCGAAAACCTACTTTTCGGCACTTTTTGAAATCTGCTGTATTCAAGTAGCCCCGATGAGCTTATCGGTGCTGATCGGCACTCAGAAATGGAGATTTCATCGGCAATTGGTCCCGCCCACTAAAGTTGACAAGTTAGAGGGGAGCACGATCGGCAAGGTTGCCGGGACGGCACTTAGAAAAAAAACCTCATCTCTACATCAATGGAGTCAATGGAGCGGGGACTTATAACATTATAGTAGTGTTTACGTTCTATTGCTCATAATAAAAATGTGCTTGGCATTACAGTGTCGAGGTCATTCACTTCATTGTGTCCCCCCTTACGTTTATTATTTGCATAACATTGTACATTTATATGTTATGATGATTTGCGTGTCACATTAGTCTTAATGTTATGATGTGTCAAGGGAAAATCCTATACTCAACTGTTAAAGGAACAGGTCACATCATATCAAACATGTTACTTAAGTGTGCTTCAATTTATTATATGATGTAACACATTTCACACATCTAACACATCCAGCGTATAGTAATGTTGCTATACATTATACAATGCTTGTAATGTGTAACGCATGATCAAACGTAAATGTACAGTGGCGGCAGCTTTTATTTGAAGTAATGCCGGCTGCCGCCAGTCAAAACCGCGCGCCACCGCGTTTCCCCCACGCACCCCCCCTCCACTTCGTGTGCAATTTACCCCCCCTTCCCGACCCCGGCTCCTGCTCTGCCCCTCTGCTTCCCCTCAACCCCGCTTACCTTACTTTAATCTCCAGGGGTGTTGGGGAAGCCCGGGGAAGCCAGGGAAGCCGGGCACGCACGTGACTGTGACGTCACAGTGCGCCGCAACGTGCCGCGTCTCCACGCTGCGCACAAGCACCCGGCCGGCGGCATTGCTTCAAATAAAAGCTGCCGCTACTGTAGCTGTTTGTTTTCATGTTCACATGTACTTTGTGACCTCCCTCTTTTGATGACGTCCGCAATTGGACACTCAATAACATTGCATGTTTACATTGTACACGATGCATTACAATCACTTCATGCTAACTTATGCACACATCTATAATAGTTACTCATTTTTACACGATTGAAACTGAATCAATAGCAACTATCCTGATGGCATTAAATTATGCATATGCACTTTACAATAACTTCATGTGATCAGGTGACAATAACATGCCAAATTACACATGTTGCAACGTAGTTTCTCAACGTCAATGTCATGGTTGTATCCTAATTAGATGACTGAGTGTTGCATTCAGAAGTGGTACATGCATTACACATTCCAGAAATACTTGACAATAAATGCTTGTACAAAGCTTAACGTTACATCATTCTCAAATATCATGATTGCCTGGTGATCACACATAAATAAGTATTTTAATTGCTAATGGATACACGTTGGGAGTGAACTACTTGGATATGTTAATGTAACACCTTGCACTTCAGCAAGTCACCTGACATCATCACATAGGTATTTAAAGGAGTGCAATTACCTGCGCATTCACAGCTACAGACCTGAAAATGATGCGAATGTTTGAGACGGAGGAACATTCTATTGGACGAGAGGCTTGCTGATGGAGAGGATGTCACAGGCCAAGGAAGGGACAGAGGCAGGGACACTGACAGGGACAGGCACGTGGACAGGAGAGGGAGAGGTCGAGGGAGAGGGCAAGGAGATGAGAGTTGAAGAGAGAGGAGAGAAGTTGTGCCTCGTCCTCGTTTGTACAGGGAGAGAACCCTGTTAGATGGGATGAGTGAGGAGGAGATTGTAAGTCGCTATCATTTGAGTTCAGCAGCAATCTTAGCTCTTTATGAAGAGATACGGGGAAATTTAGATTTTGTGACAGCCAGAGGTCGTGCAGTCCCTGGGCTGGTTAAAATGCTGTGCTCATTACATTATCTTGCTTCCGCGTCATTCCAGACAACTGTGGGCATAGTGGGCGGGGTCTCGCATTCTACATTCTCGTGGGCCTTTACCCAGTTTCTATGTGCCCTCAATAGACGTGCTAGGAATTATATTCATTTTCCTACAGAGCACACAGAGTGGCTGGAAGTCAGGAATGGCTTTTATACCATAGCCGGGATACCATGTGTGATGGGTGCAATCGATTGCACCCATGTTGCTTTGATCCCGCCTAGTCAGAGTGAGCATGCTTACCGCAACCGTAAGCACTACCATTCCCTGAATGTACAGGTGGTATGCGATGCCACGATGAAGATTATGCATGTGGTAGCCAAATTCCCTGGTTTCAGTCACGATTCCTCTATCCTGAGAAACTCATCAGTCTTCCATGCTTTCGAACAAGGCTATTTTGGACCTGGTTGGCTGGTGGGTGAGTACATATTATGATGTGTTAACAAACAACTCTTGGTTTTCTAGGAAATGTTGTATGTAATAATGTTAACACTAATTGTTTCATATTTGTGCACGATGGATTATAGGTGACTCAGGATACGAATTAGGCCGTGGCTGTTGACCCCTGTGGCAAACCCTCAAACTGAAGCAGAGGAGAGGTACAATGTTGCCCATATATCTACGCGATCCGTCATAGAGAGGACATTTGGGCTTCTCAAAACAAGATTTAGGTGTCTCGATAGAACTGGTGGGGCACTTCAATATAAGCCTGCTAAAGTGTCTGATATTATCATTGCATGTTGCATTTTGCACAATGTGGCACTCCGCAATAATGTACAAACAGACATACGTCAGGGTTTGGAGGAAGAGCATCCCGTCAATGTACCAGCTGACAATGACCAAACAGCCAGTGGTGTTGAGACACGTCTGGATGTCATAAACACCTATTTTTCATGTAAGCAAATACATATATGTTCATAGTACTACATAGATGTATTCATTCTTTGTTATGATAAATACATTTGTCCAAATACCATTCACTTAGGAAACAGATGAATATGGTTCGCACACCTTTCTCTTCTCTGCTGTGTGGACAATTGCATGTAGCACCGGTATGTCATTCATCAGCAGGTTGTATTATACTTCTTACCAATAAAAGGTGTTGTGTGTACGTGAAGAAATAATGTGTACTAAATCTATAATTTATGTACTCTATCTATAATTTATGTACACTGGCGACACATCCTATTCTAACATTTCCGCATGGCAGGATGCATGCGGGCTGCGTGGTGACGGCGGCATGTCCACGCGTCACTGTGACGTCACTGTGGCGTGCCTAGCTTTCCCGACTTCCCCGGCTTCCCCGACACCCCTGAAGTTTGAAGTGAGGTAAGCGGGGGTGCGGGGAAGTAGAGGGGCACAGCAGGAGCAGCTAGGGGGTCGGGAAGGGGCAGCAAAATGTAATGCGAGCAGAGGGGGTGCACGGAGGAGATGCGGCCGGCGCGCGGTCTAGTCCCAGCGCCAGCCGGAGTAAATCCCCGGCCAATTAGTGGCAAAAGTTAGAATAAAATGTGTCGCAGCAGTACATGCTGTTTTTGGTTATGCATACACAATAAACCTACTATGTCCATAGTCAATAGCTGGTGCAGTATGGTTACATACAATGTTTCTTTTGCAGTGTGACATGTGAGTCACAATGATGTGTACACTATTGTGTATTTCAAATCATATTTGATGTATTATATATGTTGTTTCATATCACACACAAAATGGTCAATTTTGTGTGTTGCTTACCTTAATGAACATGTCATGACAATGATTTATATTCATTCATGTTTTCTTTTTCAAGGTATATCACTTCAATGACTGCTCATGTTATGTATTTCAATTCACATCTGTCATAACATGTGCAAACCTCAATACAGGTATAGTTACAGGATGTACAAACAGAACGTAATGAAAAAGATGTGACAATTGAAACATGTCGTTTCTGTATTGTGTACGTGCGTTTAGCTACACTTGGTGGTTATTGTGCAGTGTCTTTTAAAATCATTAGGGACATTACATAACATGTAATTTAGCAAACGTAACAACATCCATTCAAGGAATATAGGGGTGGGGGGAGAGAAGGGGATAAACCCTGCTCAGCTATTGATTATGGGAGGAGAACATCCATTGATGCACATGTGCGATGTTAACACTCAATGCATGTTTGTATGAAAAGACACCAATGTTTTAAACATCATTAACATTGCAATGTATGTGATTAGTTTGTGTAGTTTTGGGGCATGTGTCCCAAATACAGTGCTCAATCTAAGTCTGAACTTTAGTGAGTAATTGAGTCCATTAGCAGGAAGTCAGCATATAAACACAGCAAGATATTGGACCCAGTGCTTGATAAATGCATCCACAATAGCGTATTGAGATAAAGAGATAAGGGTTAACATACCGTTGGTTTGTAGGACTGCGCCATCCATGACCCTTGTGTTGCTGCACTGTTACCGGTCATCAAGTCTCTAATGGAAAGAGACATACAATACTCACATAAGGCTGCTTCCCTGGGTGCGTGCATCCACGCTCAATATGCAATATAGTGATAGAGATCCAAGGATTCCAACCCACGAGATCGGGCATTTGATTGGAACAGAGCACTAACCAATGAGGCTCCTTACCGGCGATTTTCGCGCCAAAATACATAGTGCGATGACGCAAGGGGGAGAGGTTTACTCCATAAGACAGGGGGAATGAACGGCGCGAGTCACCTCTATGATTAAGAACTATGCCAGTCCGAAACGCGTCAGAGTGTGTCCCCCATACCATGTTTTTTCAATAAATCTATATTTTTAACCAACACCTTGCTGGTCTCCTATTCCACTGAGCTGTGCACCGCTGGAATCCTTGGATCTCTACCACTGTATGTGATTAGTTGTTGTATCACTTCATATTCATGTTGATTACTACATAGTTAATAATAACACTAAACTATAGTTAGTCGTGTGAATAAAACTTACTCACAAATGTTCATGGTTTCATGATCTTTAACTAACATTCATTAGCTCATGCACGTTAGCTTAGCACTACAACTTAGGTGAAAATATAAAATGCACACGACTAAACAGTTTCTATCACCTCCCTATTGTTATTGCGTACGTTCATATACAATGTCTACGAGTTGTTATGTAGCATTTACATTCTTTGACAAGTCACACGTGAGATTATAATATATAGTAGATTAATGTGTTTGCTGAGTGATAATGTTGGTTGCATATATCACATGGCAATATATATAATGTTAGTAGAAAATAACCAAAAAACAATATAAGTTCTAACTTCAGTGCTTAGCAACATCATTATGTTAATTAAGTGCATAGTAAATATTTGCATAAGAGGATAACATTATGTAGTGATTGTTAATCTGCGCACCAATCATTGAAAGCATTGTTACATATTTATTATAATAGTTGTTCGCTCGTCGTCACAATCATCTGAAATCATACATTGGTCCCATGTATTCATCCGCGACATCTGTGAAATACGGCAAACACATGATGTTCAAAGATGGCACATTTATATATGTCTCAGCATGACAACGCTTAACACATCTCTATGATTGTGGATATTCACGCATAAGTAACGTATATGTTTAAACTGCAAGGATAAAACTACAGATACAGAACTGTGTCATTTTTCAAATGGCGTTGCTGGCATTACTACTGATATGATTTTTCCGGTGCCTGTATACATAATAATGTGTGCGCACAACGTCTGTTGCACGCGCACGTCACGAATGTGTGGACTATGTCTTAGCGCATGCGCAAAACGATGTGTACGTTGTGCGTTCAATACATGTCCCTCCATGGTGCTGCTAGCAGTACGCATATCATGGCTGGAAGTTATGATATGGAAGCGAAACAAAATCACTCCTACACACGTACATATCTAAACTTTGTAAACGGACGTGTGCCCACGGAAAAAATGGACGATCAGCCAATGAGCAAACAAAAGACGTGTGATGTCATGTTACGGCACAGTGAAATGCACGCAAACACCCCTCCCACTGAATTAACATTGGCCTCCAGCGCTGTGCATGCACCGCCCCTACGACGCGCGCGCATGACACACTGCACTGACCGTAACAATAAGCTACGGGCACAGCCAATACGGTTTCACGCCCGCACATCGGTTGGGGTGGGGCTTGCATCGGTAAACCTTTTAAAGGACGCCTTGGGACATGACCACGGTCCCACGTCATACTGCACCGACACACTTTATTCGAGCAAATACCCGGTATGTACCTGGCAGATACCTGGAATGCGCCGCTCCTCACCTCTGGCAAGCCCCGTTGCATTTTCCTTCCCAGCCTGGGTTCATGCCTGGCTGATGGGCGGCTGATTTGTTAAATGATAATGATTAGGATTTAATAGGCTGCAATGCTTCACGTGTCTACCAGATGGCATAAATTCATGAATTGTAATGCAGTATATATATATGTACTGTGCAGTATTGCAGCCAGCGGGAATAAAATGCTTCAATCCCTGCCGGAAAATAACTCAATGCACTCGGGCAGAAAACAGTCACAAACCTCAAAACACCCGGGTATACCCGAATTCGTGGGACTAGCCGAGCTCGAATAAAGTGTGTCGCCAGTGTATGTGGGCAACACTTTGTTTTTATATGTTGAATGCTAAACAATGAGGTGTGTGTGTGTGTTACAGATAGTGTAACATGTTGAAATGATACTTTAAAAGCGATAATAATCTAGGATTTAGGACTCCGTCACCAATGTGTACTAATGGTTCGTCATGTAGTATATTGTTATAGGAAATAATGTCTTTGTGCACGCTACATGTAAGCCTGTCTGCAATGTTAAGCTGTATCCACTCATTTGGCTAACAAATGGTGTATACTATTAATGTAGACATATATCATTTGAGTAAAGGCATAACGAAATTTGTATTTACCATTCTTGTAGAAGTCAAAACTAATTTGACTGCAACTGCTTGCTGCAGGAAGGCACAACAGTATCATCCATGGTTGAGGCAACCGTTGAATCCTGAATCACACACATCTCCATGAGGGCGTCATATGGATTTGCAGTGGCTTCTTCAAACAAGACGTCCAGAAGTACGTACAGTTGTTGGTTGTTTTCCCATCCACATTGGTATTGCCCATATAAGTTTGGATACATATCATAGTAGTTATGTCCATTTTGCATCTGGTCTGGCTGAATGGAGGGTGCAGGTATATCAGCAGATGCAACAGTCGGTGCGGCTTCAGTGTCACTGGTATTAGGCAAAAATATGCTATTTAACAGAAGATATGTTCCATGTTCCATGGTAAGTTTAAATGATGGCGCAGCATGCCAGCATTTATATCGTTGATCTAGCCGATCATGGACACGCTCAAAACATTGATTTGCGGATAAAGTGAATCGTACAGAAGTTTTAAAATTTCGTTGTACAGTGGCGACACACTTTATCCTTACCTGGCTGGAGCCGCAAGCCGGGAGGTGTCCCGGCTTGCTCGTTTATTTCCCTCGGCGTGCCGCGCATCATCAGGAGGGAGCCCTGGTGTCCCGCGATGTGGGGGATTGCGGTGGGGGGCTCCGGGGGACCCGGCGGACCCAGAGAGGGGACGGGGAAGCCCTGATCGGAGGACCGATCCTCCGAGGCTCCGGCGCGTGCCCGGGACACCTCGGCGCACGCCCGGTTTCTGTTGTGGCCGAGACCGGGCAAAGGTAATAATAAACTCGGCCGCAACAGTATGTCAGGTTGTTGGTAGTATGGATATTTCTTTTCGATCAAGTCATAGATTTTGGACACGTTTGCACATTTCTCTGGCGTTGATTCGATTGCTTCATAAATTTGTATGATTTACAAGGATGGCTGTGCAATGTGGAAGCTTCTGCCATTTCTTCTCTCTTCAAGTGTACGTTCTGTGAAGTTGAACGCATACGGATGTCTGCTGAATGTGTGAATAGTTACATGTTATCTTCGCGGTTTCTTCCAAGGTTATAATACAACGTAGCAGTTATACGCCTAGGTTTTCTCCCACAAGAAATTTGTTACAATAATTGGCTGAAATTCTTTGGGTAAGATACTCTTTTCACAGGAATCGAAACTTTACTTTCGGCTTAGGCAATCAACATGTGCAAAACAAGTAGACTCTTTGAATTACAATAACAATGTGTGTAAAATCATCTACAGTGCTATGCTGAACACATTTCTGGTTACACTTAGCTAGATGAAACCATACACACACATATGTATGTTTGTCTCTTTTTCTGTTTTTCTCTCTGTCTGTTTATCTCTCTTTCTCTCTCGTTCTCTCTCTGTTTCTCTCTCTCTTTGACTCTCTCTGTTAGTCTCTCTTGATATATACATAGATATATATATATATACATAGATATATAGATATATATATATATAGATATATATATATAGAGATATATATATATATATATATATATATATATATATATATATATATATATATATATAAAACATAATACTGAGTTAAGTTATGGTGAGTAAAAAAAAGTGACAAAAACCCTCCACAGGAAAGCAAATATGCAAATATAGCTGTATGCTCATCTGCATGTCTTAGGCAGGTCTGCAACCCCGCCTTTCCCCATTATCACCCAGCATACAGCACTTCCAATGCAGCAAGGGATTCTGGGAAATGACATGCAAATGAGCACACAGTGTCACTTTTTGCCTCAATAATATTGAGGCAAAAAGTGACACTGTGTGCTCATTTGCATGTCATTTCCCATCATCCCTTGCTGCAGTGGAAGTGCTGTATGCTGGGTGATAATGGGGAAAGGTGGGGTTGCAGACCTGCCTAAGACATGCAGATGAGCATACAGCTATATTTGCATATATATATATATATATATATATATATGTGACAAACGCCCCTCTTTTGTAGTGCTGACGTCTGTCTGGGTTCTTCCCGACACAGTCTTCTAGGGTTAATTATACAACAAACAGGATCATGCAAAGTATTAAGCTGCTTAACTCAGGCTTCTGCCTGCTTTATTTTCATCCAAGTAAGGTACTGCAGCTTTAACATGTGAAGGTTAGAGGTACTCAGATACTTTCATTCAGCAGTTCACATATTTCAGTGTTACAGTATTTCCCCCATTGTTATTTCAAGAAATAAAACCAAAATCATATAAGCAAAAACCTATCCCTTTCAGGGATCTAACTACACATCAGAATCAGTCTCTCTAACAGCTGCTGGCCAACTAAACTGGTTCCCCAGCTTAAAACAATGCTCTCTCATTTAGGGTCACAAGATACAGCACAGTCTTTTAGCAACAGCAGTAACCATTTGTTTTGTCTTATCTGTTTGAGGTGTCCAGGCAAATCCTCTGGTACTGTGATACGTGGAGGGGCCGTCAACCCCGACACTGGAAACAGGGGAGCAGCGATACCCCCAGCCTCCAGGCTCTAAGGAGAGAGAGTGAAATGCAAAACCTCTCTGCTCTAAATACCTGTACATGTGATTAGAAGAGCAGGTGAGGGAGAACTAGAGCCATTGTAATCTGTGGTCTGGATTTTCCATCCAGCTGCCTGAGTTAATGGGAAGCTGTGGAATGGATCATTTTTAACTATTCCTGCACTTTCTGCTCTAAAATGGGCAGAAAGCTGCCTAACATCTTTGGACTATGTCACATATCCCCCTCCCCAGCTCACACCTACTGGGGTGAGCGGCCATGGACCTCACTGGGGTGAGCGTCCTACCTGAAATACTTGAGCTAACTCCTCAGTACAACATTAAGTATTCACATGATACGAATATGAACTTTTTCCATTGCAATTATGGACAATAGGTTTCGTCATAAGAGACTATACTTGGCAAACATATTTTGTTGCTCTCTATTAGGGAACTATTTTGAAAAATAAGTGTCTAGCACACATTCTTACAACCCAGGATATGCTAAATATATTCACAAAACCAGACAATTTCTATTACCTCCCTGGGTTTTTCTACTCTATGAATCTCATATATTTACCAACAAAAAGGGCCATCAACCCTGTATATTAATTTGTAGTTTAGCTACATTTCCAACACAGAGAACCAATATAACATTGTAATATTGACAAAATGCTTATTCTAGAGGCCTAATATACCTTAACTACAATAGCTTATTTGCATAGTTAAGTGTCCGTGACATAGTCCACACGTGTAATAACAAAAAAAAATATCGGTCAATTCCCCAAACACATTTTTTTTTTTTTTCTTTGACTTCCAGTCCATTACATTTCCTGACTTTATTTCATAGGCCGCTGCAAACTGCAAATGACTGGACTGTTTCTTTAGCTTCTGACGGAACTCTGGGGCCGGATAGTCTTTGTCTTTATATTGTGGCCCAGAGTGGCGAGATCCGGAAAAATTCAAGCCCAGCGTTGACCTTCGTCGCTTTTGATTTGCGACCTTTGAACCTTTATGGTACTTAGAAGATGAAGCACTGATTACCTGGAGCACCTTCACCTTGATAGGGCTCTCACTAACTCCGGCTGTACCCTGTGGTATTTTATCTTTGCAGCCGGCAGGCATGTAGTCTTGGACCTCTCTTTCCTGAGGTCTACATTTATTCAGGCGGAAGTACCGCTGGATAACCAGTGACGCATTTCTCAGGGTTTGATAGCGAATCCTGTTCTGTGTCATCCTAGTCAGAGACTGGATTTTTATAGTTGCTCCTTTCATAATGAGGAACCTGTTTCGTACCATGCGGGCACGGTAGAATGATTGAAGAACACAGGCTGCTTTATTCCGGTGATTGAACCGACGAATTTTCATCCCTCTGTAGGCAGCCTGTAGGATGATAGTTGCGGCGCGTTTACGCCGATAATTTTCTCTTTCCCTTCTTCCTTGGATAAGAGCTTTGCAGTGCTTCTGAATTATTCTAATGCTTTTCTCCTTTTTCAAAATGTTAAGTTCCTCCACGAGAGAATTCTGTTTCGTGCATACATGTCGCAATTCTGTTCTCAGAGCGTCCATTTCTTCCTGGTGCTGGCTCTGAGTGTGCATCAGTGCTTCCTGCACTTCTAATTTTTCCTGAGTCAACTGTTTCTTTACTTTTTCTGCTTGGTCAGTCAAATCTGAATTTTCCAATTTCAGAGTCTCATTTTCTTGCTTTACAGTCTCTAACTCACTTAGGGCATTCTCATGGGTTTGCTTCAACATTCCCAGCTCTGTGTTCAGACCGTGGCCCTCCAGGCGTAAGTGTTGCACCTCTATGCTGAGCGCATGAACCTCTTGTAGAGCCTTCCCGTATTTCTGTTTTAGGATAGCAATCAATTTGTCAGACTTAATCTGTTTTTCATCCATGGTAGCAATTACGGTGTTGGCCTTTTCCAGATTAGTCGTCACCTCTTCCAGCTCACTCCGTAAGAGAGACTCTGTTTTCTTCAAAGCCTTGTGCTCTTGTAAAGCTGGAAGTATACACCTCTGTAACTCGGCGTTCGCTTCTCGCTCCTTGTTCCAACATTCTCGCACCTTATTGTTAGATTCTTGCTCCTTCTTCCAACATTCTCGCTCCTTCATCAATCCCTGCCGCAGGACTTCATAATCATGGCGGGCAGCTTGGAGTGCAGAAACCAAAGCCTCTTTATCCTGGTTCAAGGATTCAGCTTCCCTTTGCTCCTCCTTTCCCTTTGCCACTGTTCCCGTGACAATTCTGCTAGTCACTCCGGTCTGCAGCACATCTCGGCGCCTTTCTGACGCATGTCCTGACAGCGCAGGTTCAAGTGGCTCGGTCACTTCCCCTGTGACTTGAGGAACAGTTTTCTTTTTCTTCTTCTTTCTTTTTGCTTTATTAGCTCCAGAGATATCAGTGGTACTGGGCACACGCTCACTGGTATCAGCTTCCACATCTTGCTTGCACTCACAGGGCGTTGCTTGCTTTTGCAGCTGTTTGTCTTTGAAAATTTTGGGGCACACATCTTCCATGTGACCTACTTTATGACAGGCCCAGCATACTAAATTCATCTGTGGGTACGGCTCTCCTCCAGGGGCCACATACGAGTCGCCATCATCATCATCATCATCATCATCATCATCATCATCATCATCATCATCATCGTATGGCCTGAAGGGACACTGTTTTTCATGATTATGTACATTACAAAACAAACATTTCACGTCGGCCATTTTAGAAACCCGGCAGGGACAATCTGCTAGCTGCAATTTCACTCACTTCAGCAACTTGCATACAGCACTTTCTAGCTGCAAATTCACTCACTTCAGCAAAAGGCATTAGCTTTACAAACAGCACTGGCTAGATGCAATTTTTTTTTTTTTCTCTTCAGCAAAACATTTTGGTTTTCTGTTTGGGTTCAGGGTGCTATTGCATCCACACTTCGCACATTCTCTGTGTATGCTAGAAGCACAACTGATATACACAGTGGGACAGACTTCACTCATAGCCTCTGTACTTTAGTTCAGCTGGGCGGCCATTTTAAACCCCCGCATTTATTTGCAAACCCACAGACTTTTTAGTGTCGACCCGCATTCTCCACCATATGTGACAAACGCCCCTCTTTTGTAGTGCTGACGTCTGTCTGGGTTCTTCCCGACACAGTCTTCTAGGGTTAATTATACAACAAACAGGATCATGCAAAGTATTAAGCTGCTTAACTCAGGCTTCTGCCTGCTTTATTTTCATCCAAGTAAGGTACTGCAGCTTTAACATGTGAAGGTTAGAAGTACTCAGATACTTTCATTCAGCAGTTCACATATTTCAGTGTTACAGTATTTCCCCCATTGTTATTTCAAGAAATAAAACCAAAATCATATAAGCAAAAACCTATCCCTTTCAGGGATCTAACTACACATCAGAATCAGTCTCTCTAACAGCTGCTGGCCAACTAAACTGGTTCCCCAGTTTAAAACAATGCTCTCTCATTTAGGGTCACAAGATACAGCACAGTCTTTTAGCAACAGCAGTAACCATTTGTTTTGTCTTATCTGTTTGAGGTGTCCAGGCAAATCCTCTGGTACTGTGATACGTGGAGGGGCCGTCAACCCCGGCACTGGAAACAGGGGAGCAGCGATACCCCCAGCCTCCAGGCTCTAAGGAGAGAGAGTGAAATGCAAAACCTCTCTGCTCTAAATACCTGTGCATGTGATTAGAAGAGCAGGTGAGGGAGAACTAGAGCCATTGTAATCTGTGGTCTGGATTTTCCATCCAGCTGCCTGAGTTAATGGGAAGCTGTGGAATGGATCATTTTTAACTATTCCTGCACTTTCTGCTCTAAAATGGGGCAGAAAGCTGCCTAACATCTTTGGACTATGTCACAATATATATATATATACAGCTAAACCCCGTTATAACGCACCTCGCTATACCGCGATTCGGTTATAACGCTGTTTTCCCGTGGCTCCCGTTTAAAAAACACTGCACACACTGCACACACTGCACACACTCACTGCACACGCACTGCTCATTTCTCACACTGCACACACACTGCACACTGCACACACACTGCTCATTGCACACACTGACACACTGCACACACACTGCTCATTGCTCACACTGCACACACTGACACACTACACACACACTGCACACTGCACACACACTGCTCATTGCTCACACTGCACACACACTGCTCACACTGACACACGCTGCACACTGCACACACACTGCTCATTGCTCACACTGCACACACTGACACACTGCTCATTGCTCACACTGCACACACTGACACACTACTCACACTGCACACACTGACACACTGCTCATTGCTCACACTGCACACTGCACACACACTGCTCACACTGACACACAGACACACACACACACACACACACACACACACTACACATATACATAAATCAGCCTTACCTTACCTTGGGGATGATTTTTGAGGCATGTGGCTGCAGGGTGGGGGGGGGGGGCATGCCGGTGGGGGTGGTGCTGCGGTGGAGGGGGATGATGGATGCTGCGCGGGCCCCCGATGCTGCGGGGGCTGGTGGGATGGCCCGGTGCAGCGCGGGGGGACATGGGGGGGGGGAGGGCAGGACAACCCTGCACTACGGCAGGGCCAGGGGGCCCTGTATTGCGGCGCGAGGGCCCTGTGCTGCTGCGGGGGGGAGCCGGACCGGAGGGGAATCCCCCCTCCCATCTCCTGTCACGCGGTGGCAGGGGAAGCCGGAACCGGAGGGGAATCCCCCCTCCCATCTCCTGTCACGCGGTGACAGGGGAAGCGGAAGCCGGAGGGGCATCCCCCCTCCCATCTCCTGTCCCGCGGTGACAGGGGAAGCTGAAGCCGGAGGGGAATCCCCCCTCCCATCTCCTGTCACGCGGTGACAGGGGGAAGCCGGGACCGCGGGGTAAATACTGTATGCACTGATGCGGCGGCCATTTTTTTTTTAAATTAGCGCGACCCCGTTAGTAACGCGGTGGTCTCGGGGTGGACCCCGAGGACCGCGTTATAACGGGGTTTAGCTGTATATATATAAAACTATATATTGTGTGTAGATATATATGTGTATATATATATATATCTGTACATTGAAGGCCTTGTGTGCTAACAGGCCTTGTTGTAATTCTATTAACACTTCATTACAGTTTATAACATTACTGGGTGAGTATGTTTGAGGGCCTATTTGAGTCAGCTGTGTATAAGTAGTAGTTAACAGCAAACAAGGCTTCTTTTGAGCCATGAAGGCCTGTACTGTTAATTATGATTATATATATATACATCGAGAGAGGAGAGAGCTGCCCTGAAAATGCTACGGGAGAACAAGGGGATCATAGTGAGAGCAGCAGACAAAGGTGGAGGGATTGTTGTATTAAATTATCAATACTACAAACAGGAGATCGAGCAACAACTTGCAGTTGTACATGATTATAGACGCCTCCCGGGGGATCCGACGATAGCCTATAAGAAGGAGATTGATGGCATCATCCGATTGGGCTTGAATAATGCCTGGATCACAGAAGAAACCAGTAAATTCCTGACTCAGGACTACCCCGTGATGCCAGTATTATACACACTACCCAAAGTGCACAAATCTATAGTCGCACCACCGGGCAGACCCATCATCTCGGCCCGCGGGTCGCTGTGCCACCCCCTTTTGCAATTCGTGGACTTCTATTTACAGCCACTGGTGGCTGGAATGGGTTCATACATCAAGGACACCACGGACTTCATTGAGCAGCTCAGTCATCTTTCCGTTGACACAGCAGAATGTATTCTTGCCACGCTAGATGTGTCCAGTTTGTATACCAACATTCCCCATACAGGGGGCCTAGAAGCAGTACGCACTAAATTGGAAGAACATGGAGTCGAGCAGGGTCCACCAGTTGATTTTCTCATGTTGCTCATTGAGGTCATCCTCCATAAAAACTTCTTTAAATTTGAAAAACACTACTACTTACAACTAACGGGTACTGCCATGGGCTCAAATATGGCACCGTCGTATGCTAATCTCTTTATGGATTTGTATGAACGGTTGCACATATTAACTGACACCACGCATGGGCGGCATATCGTCAAATACCTTCGCTATATTGACGAAATCTTCATTCTGTGGACGGGCAGTGAAGATGAGCTGCTGACATTTGTTTCTGATTTAAACAAAATCCCCTCCACAATCCGGTTTACCCTCAACCACAGCTACCAGGAAATCGCTTTTTTGGACACCATAGTGTACAAAATTGGAGGCACGCTGGCCACTAGAATATACCGGAAGAGTACAGACAAGAACTCCCTTCTTTGTGCAGCCAGCCACCATCCTGTACCACTCAAGAGGGGTCTCCCATACTCCCAGCTTCTCCGAGTGAAGAGAATTACCACTGATCCAGAAGAATCCCAAAGGGCCCTTGCCCAAATGGCCGCACGCTTTCGGGAGAGGGGCTATTCGGCCAAGGACATTGACTTTGCCTTGCAAAAGTTTGGACAGGTTGACAGGGGTGAACTATTGATACCTTCGTCAGGCAGACCAGTGAGCAACAGGCTCAATATAGTCAGTACATTCAGTACTGCTACAAACAGCATTAAGCGTTGCATTCGGGGCAATTGGCGCATCCTGGAGAGTGACGAGAGGATTGGTGCATGTGCTAGAGAGCCACCCCTATTCTGCTTTCGTCGGGGACCAAACATTGGTGACATGGTCACTGGATCTGATCCAATAGACAAATATGCCATACTCACCACCTGGTTAGCCAAAAAACCTGGTTCGTACCGCTGTCATGGCTGCACCAACTGCCACTATATGCAGCTGGGCCCTAGCTACAATCACCCGCATAGTGGCGCACCGATTAAAATCAAACAACAACTGAACTGTGAGTCAAAATTCGTGGTGTACTTTATTAAGTGTCCTTGTGGATTGCTGTACATCGGGAAGACTGTAAGGATGCTGAAAGAGCGTATGGCCATGCACCGTTCAAACATCAGAAAAGCCCTATTGAGTGATGCCTCTGATATAGATCTGAAGTGTCTACCTGTGGCTAGACATTTCAAAGAAAAGAGACACACATTGGCTACACTTCGTTGTATGCCTATTCTGCAGGTTCCAGTCCCCCCCCCCCCCGTGGGGGTGACAGGGCCAGGACTTTGCTTAAACAGGAAGCAAGGCATATATATGAACTAAGGACTATGACACCTGGTGGCCTAAATGAGGAGCTCTCACTTAGCTGCTTTCTGTAGTTGTCTCCCTGCTTTGACTTAGTTTTACATTATGCCTTATGTATGTTTGTCACTCATACTCTGTTGTATCACTCCCTCTGCACTTTTGCACTTCCTTTGTCTTTATATATTATGGTGATGCTCCTTGTGCTCTGTACCTCTATCTGTCCCCCTGTGGTTCACCTTAACGCTCTGTGTCATACTACTCTGTTTTGCCCATTATAGCTATCAGTGTGTGGGTAACTGTGCACCGAGGCGGTTTTCCAGACTGCCGGCGTCCCTGGTTGCCAGGGAGAGTAAGTGAGGCGTCTGCTCACAGCTATGATGCGCGGCGCGCTCTCCTTGCTGGCGCCCCAGCAGCCAATGTGTTTTTGCCCACTGCGCATGCGCGGCGCGCGACGTTCCCCCGCACGGGCAGTAGACTCTGAGACCAGTGTCTCAGGGTGTCTCTCTTCTGATAGCTTAAGTGCCTACTCTCATGTCATGATGAATCATATGGATATTCAGGTAATAGGGGAGGGGGCACGGAGCACAGCTATGTTGCATATCATGTCTGATTGCATGTTGGTGATTGGTTCCCTTTGTTTGCATTGCACCATGGGTGGGGGTATATATGTTTGGTCACTTGCACTTGTGGGTTACACGGCCCTGAGGAAGGTCTCTCTGTGGGACCGAAACGTTGGCTTACGTGTATTTCATGTTGTGAATATATACTATTGGATTAACCCCGTGCGGTCTGCTGTCTCTTTACTGGTCTTTGGATTGGTTCGTATCATATATATATATATATATATATATTATATAGAGTGCTAAACTAAAGCCATTCATTTGTGTAAGTAGGCCTTGTTGTAATCATATTCAAAGTTAAATACAGGTGAGTGAATTATGGGCTGAATCATACTGATCCCATAATTTTAACAAGTGTCCTAACATTTATATCTCATTAACACAAGGCCTGTTTGCTGACAACAGTGGCAGATATATATATATATATATATATATATATATATATATATATATATATATATATATATATATTTTATTATTATTACACTCACACACACTGTGTGTGTGTGTGTGTGTGTGTGTGTGTGTGTGTGTGTGTGTGTGTGTGTGTGTGTGTGTGTGTGTGTGTGTGTGTGTGTGTGTGTGTATACATATATCCATAGAGATACAGAGAGACTACAGATATATTCATACAACCTAACAGATCTGTTATTGTAACCAAAAATCATACATAATCACATGCCAACATTATGAACTATGAAAGAAGATTAAGGTAAGTAATGTGTTACAGAGTTAAGACACCAGAAAACACAACATCAAAATGTATGCTGTTATATGGATAGTTACTTAAAGTTGTATGTCAATAATATTAGCATACAATGACTATCTACATTACCAAACAAACCCACATACATCTCATCATGAACAAGAGCTAAGTGAATGTCAGCTTCTATAAACATGGCAAGTGTGTAATGTTGTACCATTAATCAACTGAGGATTAATACATATTCATATGTTATTAAATATGCCTTCATTCAGTCAGTGAACATTTCTAAACATTCATGTGTACAAGGACATACTTGAATGTTAGCAAGCATCTGTACATGATCATACATACACTATGCATGAAATAGTCTGCAGTAAACACCACCAGGACACCAACACATTTAGTGAATGTGATTATTTAATTTTGTTTATCCTTTTGAGATCGAGTCACAGGCCTGCTTGTTGGCTGTTGTGTTTGCCTTTTCCCTTTGCCAAGTACTTTGGCCTTAACTGTACGACTTGTACTGGCCTGTGGCAGTTCTGTGGCACTGGGTGTGGGCTGTGGCACTTCAGTGGCACTGGGTGTGGGCTGTGGCACTTCAGTGGCACTGGGTGTGGCCTGTGGCAGTTGTGAACCAGTTGCTAAACATTGCACGACTGAGGTTGGAGCAGTTTCTTGTTTTGGTGTTTTAATATTTTTCCAAAAGCTGGTTAGTAGTAATTGTTGCCCTAACTTTCTTTTTCGTGTCTCATTTGTAGGTGTCCGTTCCTGATTTTGAACAGATGTAAGTGGTTGGATGTTGACAGAGACCTGCACAGAACTTGCACCTACTGTACCGGTATCATCCACAACTGGGGAATGAAGAACTGATGACTCTGGAGAAAAAGTAGCATCATGAAAAGATCCATCCTCAGATGGGGTAAAGTGGAATTGTTGTTCTCTTGCAGTAATTCACAACTGATTTGCTTGGCTTAGATTCACAACTATTGCTTGTAATGTCCTGTTTACATTTTGTATTTCTTTAGGAACTTGGATGATGACTCTTTCAATTTGTGATATCTGTGATATTGTCCTTTCCTGCAGTGATATCATCCTTTCAAGCACTGACATCATTTCTGGATGGCGACGATTTTCTTCACCCAAGATTCTTTCTTCAGAAGCTGCAATAGCTGAGTAGGTGTCACGAGCAGGAGGACTTGAATGCTGGGTTAATCCACGAGTGGGAACATCTTCATGGTCACTTGAGTGAATTTGTCCTTGAGTGGCAACATCTGCTTCTACCAATAAAGAAAGACATTATGAACTGCTATGGAACTTTCACTTGTTTATCAATATAATGAGAGTTGTTCTCACAGTGTAACACATAACATGTTTCCATAATTTTTCATTTGTGTCAAATTAAAAGTTTATGCTTGAAGTAACAATTATGTTTCGACTCAGTGTGAAAGAAGAATTAATGAATGAATGAATGAAAGGTTGTTGTAACCTCACAACTCCTAGCTGATAGTTTACAACAGACACAATACATGTTGTCATGAAAAACGACATCTTATGTGATAATAACTGATGTGAAGTTAATTACATGTGAAAGGCATTTATTTAGCATGACAAATTAACATCTAGAAATGTACACATTAGATTTGCTGCACCTCATACACTCACCTTCCATGCTTGATGATGAACTGGATGAGCCAGGTGATGAGACATGTTCAGTGTCAGTTGACACATGAGCTTCAGGAGCAACTATATAGAAGAATAACATAAGAATTGTATTGACATGTGTACATAATTAACATAAAGTTTGTGTAGTGGGAGTATTTATGGCTAAATATCAGCATCACATAAGGAAATGACAATATGTTTCTGCCAAGCTGTACATTATCCATCTTAACATCAATGTACATGTGAACCTAATTGGCACATTTATTGTAAAAACCATACAGCATACAATGTTCATGCAGGAATGCATTGTAAAATTAAGTGTTCTGTTGTACATACACTGCATATGTTGTGTAGTAATCTAACAATAATAATGTACATCACTACCATGACAGCAAAGTCGACTCTGCTTATAATTCAGTACCTAATTGTGGAAATGTGAATGAATGTTTTTAGTAAACTGTGGGAACATTTAAGAGAAGCAGGTGTAGCACTCAATGTGGCTGACACTCATCAACACATGCAGTGTGTTGCTCACAGATGCTACTGGTGTGATAATGTGGCGTTTCTATAAGTTAAGAGAAGATATGAGTGAACGAATGACTAACGTACGTTTTCATATATAGTGGCCTGGTGGGTGAAAGTCTTCATGTGATGAACTTCTGTTCACCTTGTCAGCTTCTAACAACTGTAGTCCCTCCCCCAAGACGTGACAGCACCCTGACCTTTTATTTGTTTCTACCACCTGTAAGGCGTCCCACAAGACTTGACCGTAACATGACCCTGTGATCTGGCTCGGTGCCCAACCCCACCCCCTGTGTTCTCCTCTATGCTGTGATTACATATTAATTGCAGCTGGTTTCACACACTGGTACATGAGCGAAAGACAAATCTTAAGTGAGCTAAATATGAACACAATTAAATACCATATGGTACATGTTCCTATTTATGCTCTCAGTACACTACATGAAGCAAAAAAAGAGCTTTAATTAAACATAACAAAATGTGTTTGTGCAAATTATGAATGTTCGCCTTTGAATGCACTATCTTCCATGCAAGACTTGATGAGGCAGTAATGGCCTGTTTATAGGTGTAACATAGATTATCACTAATTTATGTATATATATAGCAACTGTAAATATTACTGTATGCTCATTTGCATGTCTTAGACAGGTCTGCAACCCTGTCTTTCCCCATCATCGCCCAGCATACAGCGCTTCCACTGCAGCAAGGGATTCTGGGAAATGACATGCAAATGAGCACTCAGTGCCACCATTTGCCACCATATATATTAATTGTTACTTTTTGTAGGACAACTAGATATAAATATATATAGATAGATAGATAGATAGATATATAGAGAGAGACATATATACATATATATATGTAGGTATGCTTATATTGGGAAGAAAGTATAAGTTGCAGCGGAAATATAGATAAGAACTGTAAACTACAACACGCCTAGTACAGTAACATTTGTCACCTGGTGGAAAAGGAGCAGAATAAATTCCGATATCTCTGTCCCCGGGCAAACCCTCCACGACGACAGGAAGAAATTTTTCCCGCATCTGCTCCTCCAATGGTGTTAAGATTACAGATTGTGCTGGCAGCCCACCTCCAGTGCCAGAAGCATGCATCCGTTGTGCTTGTATTTTTTTCTTTAAGTTTGCCCTGATATCATTGAATCTCTTCCGATAATTCGCCCGGTCCCTGACATGATTCCAACACGCAGACACAGCCAAGGTTATTTGATCCCACATTTCTTTTTTTGATGCTGAACCTGTCCGCCCTTGAAATACATACAAAATATATGACGTTAATTATTATTATAAAAACGATCAGTTTCCTAAACTGCTACCTGTTCCAAGAGATACCAAACATGCTGGTTTAGGTGGAATATGTGTACCACATGAGCATTTACGTGGAAACATACAAATGTAAGGAAGCTTGCATGAATATTGTATGAACTTTGGCAACATTTTTAGACTGATTGTTATGGTCGTTCTAAAGCATGAAGGAATATGTGTGTAACAATTGAGTTTAATTGATAGATATTAGATAATAATATTTTGATATTAAGACATCTCACATGACCTAGGATAACATGTCTTTGAAGAATCAATGCAAAGATAGACTTACCTAGTAAATGCCCATACAGACAGTTGTAGTGCTCCAGAATCCCTGTGACAAGAACTGTGTTTTCCTCTTCATTGAACCGAGGATTACGTGGCCGCTCCACACGTTTCTTCCGAATACGTGCAGCCCCAGAGCTTGTCTGCTGCTGACTGGACTCTCCTTCTTCCAATGGAAGAGACTCCAAAAGCGGGTCACCAGCAACCACCCCACCACCAGACACCCCAGCAGCACCAGCAACAGAGCCACCAGCAGCACTCGCACTCCCAGCAACACCATTCGCACTCGCAGCAACAGCACTCCCCTAAATCCTACGTTCACTCAGATGCGTACTCACACGACTACCAGTACCAGTCACACCAGGATCACTCTTCCCACGCCTTGTGGCCATACCTCTAGCACTCACAAAGAACAGAAAAGAAATTTCAAGACAATCGCACTGAACACTTACAAAGTGAAAACAAGACAAAGATGTAAACAAAACAACACAGGACAAACCTCTCACAATACACCACAACTGTCTCAGTCAATATGAAATATGTAAATCGGCCAGCTCTGTGTGTGTCTCTCTCTCTCCCAACAACACAGAGAATGAATAAAAATACACGCTGCCTTTAAATGGGCTGTTCAATCCAAAACATGCTTGCTTCGGCAGATTCAGCAAGAACTTTCATTGGGGAACCTAACACCACATCGCCGTGCACGCCGATACACCTGTGTGTGATCGGCAAATCATCGGCAGAGTGGGAGCAAATGTTTTCGGCTTGATTCGGAAGGGATTCGGCACGTATTGCAAACGGAGAGGGAAAATCGCCAGAATCATGCCGATAAGGTACCCTTGGCGATTGCACTTTTTCAGCGCTTACTGCATAGAGCCCTAAGATAACAGGAAATTTGACAAGAGTACAATACTATAAGGACAATATTTTGGGTATCCCGAGAACTATAGGTTAGCTCTCAAGATATAGAGACTGTCGGAAATTAAACTTAGGCAAGAGTGATAAGAAAATTAACAAATTACAATTTCACATTCTGTTTAAGAAACATGCCATAATTACATTTTTTACACCCTTCCAAAGACTATTATCCTTTACAAAAATCCTTTTTGAAAACACATATTATATCCAAAATCAAGGGATTGTTATGGGAGTCCAACATTGTGCCCATCTATGCCAATTCTCTTTGTAAACACTTATAACACACAACATTGGGGCAAAATGATTAGGAAACATTGGCACATTTTACAACATAATACTATGTTGAGTACTGATTTTTTATCATCTTCACCCCTTTTTTCAGAATCTGAGGGATAATTGGTGTATGTAAATTTGGGAGTACCCACGCCTCGGTAGCAACACAGCTGTATTAAAAATAATAGTCATCAAGCAATTATAAAAAAGTAATAGTGCTGTCCACACTACCTTTTAATTGAACATTATGATAGGACGTAGCATAATTCACCAACAATTCAAGCATCACACGCTGCTTTACATCTTTTGAAAAACAGAATTTGTTTATGATTAAAATAACAAAGGCTATTTTCATGGTGCACGCCAATATAGTAACATATATTGGAGATTAAATTAAGTGAAAACAAACCCTATCCATGTATCATCTTCTTTATTATTTTTCACAGCAGTTAAATATAGCATATGTTTCATAGATAAGAATATGGTAACTGTGAAAACAAAGTACATGTCACATACTGTAGTATTTGCCATATCTACTGACAAAAGTTTCTATAATTTCAACGTCTCAATGATTATTAGGAATTGAGGGTTATAAAGGAAATAAAATTACCACTTGTGAGCACATTCACATGCCTGACAGGTTCACAAACCTGATTTTCCCCATTTGCTGTTAGCATACAATGCTTCCACTGCAGCCAGGGATTCTGGGTAATAACATGCAAATTAGCACTCATAGTGTGTCTGTGGCAGGACGGCCTGTAGCCGAGGTCAGGGAACAGTCCACACGTATAGTTTCAGGATAAATAAAAACGTTCAGTGGCTTTATTTCTCCACAGTAACATAACATGCGGGTACACTGTCCCTTTAACAAAATAAATCCTGCTCCACTTTGGGAGAAAAACTGACTAATAACACAGCAGATCTATCTAGCAGGCTGGCTTGCTAAACCAGAACCAAACCATAAGGGTACTTTAAGCAGTCAGTAAACAAATGAATAATCCTTACTTTAGTTGAAGTAGTCTTTGGTGAAATCCCTCTGGCTAAGGGCTCACGCAGCAGTGTGCTTCTCTCTCTCTCTGGCAGCTACTGCCAGTCACATGATCCTTTATCTACCTTGCTGGCTCTCAGGTGTCAGCTAAAGAGTTCTGATTTCCTAACTTCCACCTGAGTTAACCCTTATGAGTGCTGGATGAAGCACTCAGACATATGTCTCCCAGGCGTAACTGATAGGAGTTGACTTCACTCTGTCACAGTGTCACTTTGTGCTTCTTACCCTTAACATGGGTATTTTTATTTACTGTACGGTGAAGGATTTTTGTGATTTCAGTACCATAAATTTCATTGTGTAGGGTTATAAAGCAACATTTTGAAAATCCCATTAGTGGACCCCTGCAATAGGAAGGGCATCCTCATCAGGATAGTGCAAGGTGCCTGTCCTCTGTTGCCAGAAAAATACATAGCAAATACAATCTAATGTCCCCTACCCCTTAATCACTTTAGCGGTTAATAACCGCTACAGTATTTAAGGGTTAGCCCACCCTGCCCCGATACCCACCCGGGAGACCTAACCACACTCCCCAGTACCCACTATACCCACCCTATACCCATTGATTGTTATAGTACTACATCATACCCAATAATAATATGGGCATGATAATCCACTATAGCACACAATGGGCACCTAATCACAATACATTAATGCACAAAACATTTAAAAACAAAGAAACACCCCAATTCACTAAATAAAAACAGTAGCCAACAAATATAATTAATAAAAGCACTAACCAGCTCAACAAGGAATTAATTAAACCAGTAACCAATCAAAGCAATTAATTAATTAAACAACAAGGAATTAATGAAACCAGTAACCAATCAAAGCAATTCATTAATAAAACAACAAGGAATTAATTGTAACAGTAACCATTTTTTATTTAAAGAGAGAGAGAGAAAGAGAGAGAGATCCCTGTGGTTTCCTCGCACCATTGCATATTGTTTTACACATATATTGGAGTGCTGATTCCAACCTAGTTGTTTATATAATCTCTGCAATTAATTACCAAGGATTTTGTCAATATTATGAACTTCAAATGATATGTTAAAGATGCTATGACTAAAAAGGGATTCTAGGCACCGTTAAGCCTAGGTCTTTTACAATACGCTATACTTAGATAACTTTACTATTTCCATGTCTTGAATCATAATCGTTATTAACACTACGTGTGCCAAAGACATCTTTAATGCATTGCTGGTGCAATTAGGTTCAGCTTGTTCTTCATTGCTGAATGGGTCAAATTTGGGACATAACAATTTAGTTTTTCATGGTCAATACAAAGTGATCAATTACAAGAAAAATCTATTCTTGAAATTTGGCATCATCACTTACAAATACAGACATCAGATTATTCAGTTGGGGTCATATGCATTTGTGATTAATGATCTCTACTTGACCTGTCATTGATTAGTTGAAAATGCTGATGTAATCCTTTACTCACCTTCAACATAAAAAACAGAGTTTAAATGCTCCCTTTACTGTTTGCATATCATAATGGGAAATTAACTACAGTAATAAGACTGCACATAATAATTGTTCTGGGATGCACTAATACTATTCCAGTTCTCCAAACCATTTTATGAAAAGGTATCTGTAACATACAGTATTATAATAAAACATTTAGGGCCTCATGCAGAGAGCATCGAATTTTCAAATTGGCGAATTTCATAAAAAGTAGCTTTTTTGGAGAGTTTTATTCTCCATATGCAGAAATGTTCGAATTCTGCTATGTTTAACATGGATGCGTGTGGCGAGTTTAAATGGGAAAGATGCGCGCTTCAGAAATGTGTAAACAAAAAATCGCGCATTTTTTGTCCCCTTTACTATAGGCGGCGAGCGCCATCTTCTTGCCAACTTTTCCTGGCCCGGCAAAAATGAGAAAATCGCGCCATTTTCTTGGCGCGAACAGCCGCTACATGCCGTTCGTACCTCTCTGCATTCAGAGAATTTTAAAACTGGCGAGATGAAGGTTCTCGCCAGCCGCGCGGCGAGATTTTGAAATAGGAAAAAAAAAATGGCGCGTTTTCCGTAACTCGCCATTTTCTGCAGTTTTCTGCGCGAAATTCTACAAAAAATGGCGAGATTTGAAATAACGATGCTCTCTGCATGAGGCCCATAGTCATTCTATTTAGAGACCATTCTTTCTAATCTTTATCTTTGGAAGCTTAACCTACTTTTTATTAAAAGGCTTGATGAGTACATTTTGGCTCATATTTACTAAACAAGTCTACACTATTTCATAAGATATCCTTGGGTGCTATAAGACACCTTATAGCCTATTCTCTTGAATGGACTATATGGTTTCTTCAGGGGAAATGTATCTTTGAGATCACATTTTTGTTAAATAAATCATGACACGGTGTAATATGTCATGTGTTGTTGTTCATTTGAGGTTGTATTTACCTAATTTTAAGACCTTCTAAAGAACAGATGATTGTTATTATGTCCTGATATGTAAAACCATAGAATTCATAGAGGGTGTACTTTCTTTTTCACACAACTGTAAGTTTAAGGTTCCCCATTTGTATACTTTATTAAAGTGTACTGTATAATGTTTTAGACATTTACTATAAGGCTCTATACAGTCAGCTAGGGCATCAGCATAAACGCTGGCATGTCTGTATAGAGTCCGTAGTTCAAAGAGGAGAGGATGTCCAGAGATGAGGACCATTTGGTGGGCGAGGAAGGGTAATTGCTAAGTCCCAAAAACAAAGGGCACCCTGTGGGGACACACTTTGTATTGGCCAGACTTAGCGGAGCCTGCCCAGCGGGTGGAAATTAGATAGCTGAGGAAGATACAGCTTTTCAAGCCGGCTTGGCACGCCTCCTCCTCTGACGTCAGCCCAAAGATGAGCCCCTGTTTCTATTGGCTGGCAGAGAGGAATTCCCTCACACTGATTGGTCACTCCTCCTTCCTCATGCTGAACATAGCCCAGAAGAGGGTATGTAAGGAGAAGCCCCAGTCAGAGAACCAGACAATTTTGTGGCTTGAGTCTATGAAGCTAGGGTGGACTTTTCAATGTTGCTCTGGCCCAAATAGCAGAGCAACCGGCTTTGTTTTGAAGGTAGGAATGTCTGTCCTGCAGAGTCTAGGTCAGACGCGAGGACGTAGCGGTCGCGGTCAGGAGTTCTGCTGAAAATAGCTCCAGGACTATGGGGACAAGGTCACGGTCAGGAGATTCTGCTGAATCTCGGTCCAGGACATCCAGAACAAAGTTCCGATCAGGTTAAGCCCTTGCAAGTGGGCGCTCTGCACCTAGGAAAGGCTAGATCTCAACCCCCATTTTGTGTTTTGTTGTATTTCCGAGGTTTTATCCGAATAAACCCCATTTTATTTCACTGCCTTATTTTGCTATTGAATGACCCCTGAAATATAAATGTGTTAAAGGACCTGGTCTACTGTGAGATAGAGGTCCATTTTTAGATAGGGATGCCGTACATTACTTAAAAGAGGTAATCAAAATAAGTATAAAAATAAACTGGACTACTGTATAAGTCGTGCCTGTGTTCTATGATAGTATAAAGTAAAGATACATCCAATGTGACCCAAATATAATTAGACTGCCATGGAAAATTGTTTAACAAAGAAAGTAAGTGCCCACTGTCTAACAAAAAGGATGGCAAAGTAGATACCAATGGATGTAAAAAATGAATCAGCATAGTTAAACCTTCCCTCAAGGATCAAATGTTTGAAAGAATAGGTCTCCCTGGTGGTGAAATCAGTATTTTGTGCACCTTGGTCAAATGATGAAAAATTGGGTCAATTTTTTTATAAATCATCTATGTCAAAGGTACTTAATACCTGCAAAACCTTACCCTCTTCCAAAAGAAAATTCAATTCAGAAAGATATCTATTAGTTGGGTCATTCGACAGTTTAAAATATGAAGTGGTGTCTCCAAGCTGTCTCCTAACATCCTTGTAGTAGTTATGTGCATTTTTTTTAATGATAATCGAATCACTGTTTTTAAGAGAGCTGGTCGCCAATTATTTGCCTGAGGATGGATTCATGAACCTGGCATGTAATGACATACCAATCTATATGAAAAGAATTTGAAGATCTTTCTCCATTAATTTTTCAAAAAGATCTAAATATTGAACATGTATAGGATACATAATGGATCTCCTCTTTAACCCAGAATCCATTCTTCCAAAGAATAAATCCCAGGGATTTTCAGAGGTCAATCAAATCCTGTCTAGCACATAGATCTTTAAAGTCAAAATCAAAATCTGTGCATATACTGTAGTATCATCACAGATAACCCTTGATGAATCTGTGATTAAACCATAATTATAGTATCTAGAATTTAGTGTCAACAAATGTAATACATCTAAAATTTGATCTTACATGAATTGTTACACCGATCATGCTATATATGTTATAGTTATATGTTAAGTGTCTAAAACATTATGTTGGTCTCACTACCAGTATAAACAGATATAATGCTGCACACCATAAGTAAATGAGATACTTGCTGTTACCGGTGCTCCTGGTCCCGGGGAGTCCCTGTCAGTGAAAAAACTCAGAGGTAAGCACAAAAAGGAGATGTACCAGGGCACTGCGGATTTCTAAATAGAATTGATTTA
Organism: Ascaphus truei; assembly: GCF_040206685.1. Classification (NCBI taxonomy): domain Eukaryota; kingdom Metazoa; phylum Chordata; class Amphibia; order Anura; family Ascaphidae; genus Ascaphus; species Ascaphus truei. Next base: position 205,165,441 of record NC_134484.1, on the reverse strand, counting down.
TTACTTCATATACACAACATTTCTCAAGTGAAGAAGACCACATTTTGTGGTTGAAACTACCAGACCATTAAAAAGAAGTACAGTATAATGGAACAAAGGGGCAGATACTCAGAGGGCCGTAATTTTTTTAGTGTCACAGTACGCTACTGCCATTTAACATATTGTTATCCTTTAAGTTTATTGCATTATCATGTACTCGCATTTACCTGTACAATAGCAAATCGATAAATGTGAATGGATGTTAGTCTTACTCATATGCAAATCATATGGTAATGACCAATTTACCTCACAACGGAGATCCTCAGACTTTCGTTCATGTTAGCACATGGGAATAAAACGCGATATTTAAGACCTTCCAAAAGCTGGGGTTGCCATCATCCAGACCCTGATTATCATTGAGTTTTTATGGGAATAGCCTAAAAGCAATGTACTGATAATAGGACTTAACCTTTTCATTACAAAAAGTTACGTGTTATACAAAGATATCTGCAATATCTGAAACACAGTATAAACTATATTATGGTTTTTATTGATTAAAGTTATATATTTGCGTGAACCAATATGTTATATAATGTAATAATGACTATATAAAATATGTGTATACAATAATGTATAGTGAAAAAAGAATAACACAAGGGGTACTTCGGATTTTCAATGCTATTTAATGAGAAAGAACTATGCGATGTTTCGACCATAACGGTCTTTTTCAAGTGGTGAAAAAGACCGTTATTGTCGAAATATCACATAGTTTCTAGCTCATTTAATAGCACTGAAAATCCGAAGTGCCTTGGGTTATTCTTTTTTCACTATATCATTTGGATTTCCAGCGGGACATCTTTCTACACAAGTGCACCGGTAATTATATATGTGTGTTCATTATATGGTGTGCAGCAGATATCTCTCTTTGTTATACAATAATGTATATCCATACATACCTCAACAATACTAATATTTCATTTATATTAATGTACAATTCAAATGAAGGAAGGACATCTTTCATTGATATTAATTGTACATTAATAAAAATGAAAAACTAATTTATATTGTGAGGTATGAATGGATAAACATTATTGTACACCCATTTTTTATACAGTCATTATTACATTATACACCATATAATTACTGTAAGTGAAAAAAATTAATAAGTGTAAAAATTATAAATTACTCAATATTATAACAAGATTTGCATTAGATTTTGGTAACGCACACAAAATCTCTGTTAATAGCGCTGCGTTAATAATGCACCTTAAAGTTTTACCAATGCGCATGTGCAGTGTATTGGAGAACGCATCTCTGAGATGTGAAAATCGCCGTTAGTAGCGCTACTTCAGTACTTTGACGAACGGACATTATTTTTGTATATCATTAGCTTTGTGAATCCCTGTTAATAATATGAAAAATTAGGTCCGTTCCCAATTTTGGCAATGTGTATTATTAGGGCACAAATGATGGACTTCTGTGAATCTACCATAAAGATCTCAATCACCTAATCTCAAAACACTTTACACATAGTGGAATTTGGATCTTTATCCTTAGAACTTTGGTCTCTAGAGTACTTAACACCCATTTGGATTTAAAATATGATAGAAATAATGGATGTATGTATGTATGTCTTTATTTGTATAGCGCCATAAAATGTACATAGCGCTTCACAGTAGTAATACATGTCATATAAATAACAAATATAAATAACAGATCATGGGAATAAGTGCTTCAGACATACTGTAAAAGTAACATTAAGGAAGGAGTCCCTGCTCCGAGGAGCTTACAATCTAATTGGTAGGTAGGGAGAACGTAGAGAGACAGTAGGAGGGAATACTAGTAAGTGCGTCTGCAGGGGGCCAAGCTTTGTGTCATGTGTCCATGATTATCCAGTGCTACTCATATGCTTCTTTAAGCAGATGTGTCTTAAGGTGGGTCTTAAAGGTGGATAGCGAGGGGGCTAGTCGGGTATTGAGGGGAAGGGCATTCCAGAGGTGTGGGGCAGAAAGTGAGAAAGGTTTAAGGCGGGAGAGAGCTTTAGATACAAAGGGGGTAGAAAGAAGACATCCTTGAGAAGAACGCAAGAGTCGTGATGGTGCATAGCGAGAAATTAGGGCTGAGATGTAATGAGGGGCAGAAGAATGTAAAGCTTTAAAAGTGAGCAGTAGAATTGAGTGTGAGATACGCGATTTAATCGGAAGCCAGGAGAGGGATTTCAGCAGGGGAGACGCTGAGACAGATTTAGGAAAGAGTAGAGTGATTCTGGCAGCGGTGTTTAGGATAGATTGTAGGGGAGACAGGTGAGAGGTAGGAAGGCCGGACAGCAGGAGGTTGCAGTAATCAAGACGTGAGAGAATGAGGGCCTGAGTCAGAGTTTTGGCAGTTGAGTAACAGAGGAAAGGGCGTATCTTTGTGATATTGCGGAGGAAAAAGTGACAAGTTTTAGAAACGTTTTGAATATGAGAGGAGAATGAGAGAGAGGAATCAAGTGTGACCCCAAGGCAGCGTGCTTGGGCTACTGGGTGAATGATCGTATTTCCAATAGCAATGTGGAAGGATGTAGTAGGGCCAGGTTTGGGAGGTAGTATAAGGAGCTCTGTTTTTGCCATGTTAAGTTTCAGTCGGCGGATGGCCATCCAGGATGATATTCCAGAGAGGCATTCAGAAACTTTGGTCTGTATAGCAGGTGTAAGGTCAGGGGTTGAAAGGTAAATTTGTGTGTCATCAGCATAGAGGTGATATTTAAACCCAAAAGATGTGATTAGGTCACCTAGAGAGAGTGTGTAGAGAGAAAAGAGAAGGGGTCCCAGGACAGAGCCCTGGGGTACCCCCACAGAGAGATCAATAGCGGAGGAGGAGGTGTTAGCAAAAGAGACACTGAAGGTACGATGGGAGAGGTAAGAGGAGATCCAGGATAAAGCTTTGTTCCGAATACCAAGAGTATGGAGAATGTGAAGGAGAAGAGGGTGGTCCACGGTGTCGAATGCTGCAGAGAGGTCGAGTAATATGAGCAGAGTGTAATGACCTCTGTCTTTGGCAGCGTGGAGGTCGTCAGTTATTTTAGTGAGGGCTGTTTCAGTAGAGTGATGATTCAGAATGGATGACTGAAAAGTTTTAATGATACATATCTATTGTAGCGCTGTTTTTAATATATATATATTTTAATTGATTGCTAATTTAGAGATATATATATACAAGTGCCACATCCTGTGAAATTTGCTACAGGTTGAGAAAGTGCCAGTGGATGTGAAACGCATAGGAAAGTCCAAGCTGTTCATATTTCTAAAATGAGTTAATGGAATAAGTAACGTTTTGCATATTTTTTCAACACTGGTTTGCTTAGTTCTATATACTTGTACTGTAGTGCCTATTCTATTGGATATCTCCAATTAAATTAACAAGCTCAAATCTTGTTGGGCAAAGGAAAATAGCTTATTAAATAGGGCCAGTGCTACTGGATTTGAAGCCAGTTCAATATGCTGTGAAGCCATCTTCCGCATGCTGGAGAACATTTTATACCTATTAATTGAATAGAGATGAACTTTTCTCCTGTAGATTTCTTCCCAGCGTATTGAATAGGGGTCACTGATTGAGGAATAAATAAACCTTTTTTTTCCCAATTTGCAGCGTACATAATCATATTTTTGCTAACTAACTCCAGATGAAAAGTGTGCTAATGATTAGTTCTTGGTTTTGTATTTGCTGGCCATTTAACAACTTTTGTATAAAAGAGAATGGTCTGAAAAGAAATAAGCCTGGATTTTCACAACTTACAATAGTTGCTCATATAAAGTGAACATTTTAACCCTCAGATGGGGCTTCATCAAAAGGTTTGGGGTATTTAACTATTTTACTGCCAGGGTGGCTTGCAATGCATACAGAAGTTTAGAGCTATGGTTTAGATAGCTTATGGGGGCCACTGCCATATACTTTATGAACACATACATAAATACATAATTCTTATATTTCCTATAGTTGCTAATGTCCTTATTTAAATGTAACGGGTATTCCCCCCCACCCAATAGCAGATATAGTGTGAGTGTGGATAACCTACAGTTACCAGGTGTGGTGCTTTACCTGTTAGGCTCACAGGAGGGCTGAACTTCCGCCATGGGGAACCTGGGGCAATTATATTAGGAGTAACCCTGTACTCGGTGCAGCGCCTCCACCTGCGATGGTTCCCAGCAGAGCAGGAATTGTTCCTCGCAGGACACATACAAATACTCCGCACACCGTATGTGTAACCAATAATGCTTTTACTAGCGTGATATCTGCAATATCTGAAACACAGTATAAACTATATTATGGTTTTTATTGATTAAAGTTATATATTTGCGTGAACCAATATGTTATATAATGTAATAATGACTATATAAAATATGTGTATACAATAATGTATAGTGAAAAAAGAATAACACAAGAGGTACTTCGGATTTTCAATGCTATTTAATGAGAAAGAACTATGCGATGTTTCGACCATAACGGTCTTTTTCAAGTGGTGAAAAAGACCGTTATTGTCGAAATATCACATAGTTTCTAGCTCATTTAATAGCACTGAAAATCCGAAGTGCCTTGGGTTATTCTTTTTTCACTATATCATTTGGATTTCCAGCGGGACATCTTTCTACACAAGTGCACCGGTAATTATATATGTGTGTTCATCATATGGTGTGCAGCAGATATCTCTCTTTGTTATACAATAATGTATATCCATACATACCTCAACAATACTAATATTTCATTTATATTAATGTACAATTCAAATGAAGGAAGGACATCTTTCATTGATATTAATTGTACATTAATAAAAATGAAAAACTAATTTATATTGTGAGGTATGAATGGATAAACATTATTGTACACCCATTTTTTATACAGTCATTATTACATTATACACCATATAATTACTGTAAGTGAAAAAAATTAATAAGTGTAAAAATTATAAATTACTCAATATTATAACAAGATTTGCATTAGATTTTGGTAACGCACACAAAATCTCTGTTAATAGCGCTGCGTTAATAATGCACCTTAAAGTTTTACCAATGCGCATGTGCAGTGTATTGGAGAACGCATCTCTGAGATGTGAAAATCACCGTTAGTAGCGCTACTTCAGTACTTTGACGAACGGACATTATTTTTGTATATCATTAGCTTTGTGAATCCCTGTTAATAATATGAAAAATTAGGTCCGTTCCCAATTTTGGCAATGTGTATTATTAGGGCACAAATGATGGACTTCTGTGAATCTACCATAAAGATCTCAATCACCTAATCTCAAAACACTTTACACATAGTGGAATTTGGATCTTTATCCTTAGAACTTTGGTCTCTAGAGAACTTAACACCCATTTGGATTTAAAATATGATAGAAATAATGGATGTATGTATGTATGTATGTCTTTATTTGTATAGCGCCATAAAATGTACATAGCGCTTCACAGTAGTAATACATGTCATATAAATAACAAATATAAATAACAGATCATGGGAATAAGTGCTTCAGACATACTGTAAAAGTAACATTAAGGAAGGAGTCCCTGCTCCGAGGAGCTTACAATCTAATTGGTAGGTAGGGAGAACGTAGAGAGACAGTAGGAGGGAATACTAGTAAGTGCGTCTGCAGGGGGCCAAGCTTTGTGTCATGTGTCCATGATTATCCAGTGCTACTCATATGCTTCTTTAAGCAGATGTGTCTTAAGGTGGGTCTTAAAGGTGGATAGCGAGGGGGCTAGTCGGGTATTGAGGGGAAGGGCATTCCAGAGGTGTGGGGCAGAAAGTGAGAAAGGTTTAAGGCAGGAGAGAGCTTTAGATACAAAGGGGGTAGAAAGAAGACATCCTTGAGAAGAACGCAAGAGTCGTGATGGTGCATAGCGAGAAATTAGGGCTGAGATGTAATGAGGGGCAGAAGAATGTAAAGCTTTAAAAGTGAGCAGTAGAATTGAGTGTGAGATACGCGATTTAATCGGAAGCCAGGAGAGGGATTTCAGCAGGGGAGACGCTGAGACAGATTTAGGAAAGAGTAGAGTGATTCTGGCAGCAGTGTTTAGGATAGATTGTAGGGGAGACAGGTGAGAGGTAGGAAGGCCGGACAGCAGGAGGTTGCAGTAATCAAGACGTGAGAGAATGAGGGCCTGAGTCAGAGTTTTGGCAGTTGAGTAACAGAGGAAAGGGCGTATCTTTGTGATATTGCGGAGGAAAAAGTGACAAGTTTTAGAAACGTTTTGAATATGAGAGGAGAATGAGAGAGAGGAATCAAGTGTGACCCCAAGGCAGCGTGCTTGGGCTACTGGGTGAATGATCGTATTTCCAATAGCAATGTGGAAGGATGTAGTACGGCCAGGTTTGGGAGGTAGTATAAGGAGCTCTGTTTTTGCCATGTTAAGTTTCAGTCGGCGGATGGCCATCCAGGATGATATTCCAGAGAGGCATTCAGAAACTTTGGTCTGTATAGCAGGTGTAAGGTCAGGGGTTGAAAGGTAAATTTGTGTGTCATCAGCATAGAGGTGATATTTAAACCCAAAAGATGTGATTAGGTCACCTAGAGAGAGTGTGTAGAGAGAAAAGAGAAGGGGTCCCAGGACAGAGCCCTGGGGTACCCCCACAGAGAGATCAATAGCGGAGGAGGAGGTGTTAGCAAAAGAGACACTGAAGGTACGATGGGAGAGGTAAGAGGAGATCCAGGATAAAGCTTTGTTCCGAATACCAAGAGTATGGAGAATGTGAAGGAGAAGAGGGTGGTCCACGGTGTCGAATGCTGCAGAGAGGTCGAGTAATATGAGCAGAGTGTAATGACCTCTGTCTTTGGCAGTGTGGAGGTCGTCAGTTATTTTAGTGAGGGCTGTTTCAGTAGAGTGATGATTCAGAATGGATGACTGAAAAGTTTTAAGGATACATATCTATTGTAGCGCTGTTTTTAATATATATATAGTTTAATTGATTGCTAATTTAGAGATATATACATACAAGTGCCACATCCTGTGAAATTTGCTACAGGTTGAGAAAGTGCCAGTGGATGTGAAACGCATAGGAAAGTCCAAGCTGTTCATATTTCTAAAATGAGTTAATGGAATAAGTAACGTTTTGCATATTTTTTCAACACTGGTTTGCTTAGTTCTATATACTTGTACTGTAGTGCCTATTCTATTGGATATCTCCAATTAAATTAACAAGCTCAAATCTTGTTGGGCAAAGGAAAATAGCTTATTAAATAGGGCCAGTGCTACTGGATTTGAAGCCAGTTCAATATGCTGTGAAGCCATCTTCCGCATGCTGGAGAACATTTTATACCTATTAATTGAATAGAGATGAACTTTTCTCCTGTAGATTTCTTCCCAGCGTATTGAATAGGGGTCACTGATTGAGGAATAAATAAACCTTTTTTTTCCCAATTTGCAGCGTACATAATCATATTTTTGCTAACTAACTCCAGATGAAAAGTGTGCTAATGATTAGTTCTTGGTTTTGTATTTGCTGGCCATTTAACAACTTTTGTATAAAAGAGAATGGTCTGAAAAGAAATAAGCCTGGATTTTCACAACTTACAATAGTTGCTCATATAAAGTGAACATTTTAACCCTCAGATGGGGCTTCATCAAAAGGTTTGGGGTATTTAACTATTTTACTGCCAGGGTGGCTTGCAATGCATACAGAAGTTTAGAGCTATGGTTTAGATAGCTTATGGGGGCCACTGCCATATACTTTATGAACACATACATAAATACATAATTCTTATATTTCCTATAGTTGCTAATGTCCTTATTTAAATGTAACGGGTATTCCCCCCCACCCAATAGCAGATATAGTGTGAGTGTGGATAACCTACAGTTACCAGGTGTGGTGCTTTACCTGTTAGGCTCACAGGAGGGCTGAACTTCCGCCATGGGGAACCTGGGGCAATTATATTAGGAGTAACCCTGTACTCGGTGCAGCGCCTCCACCTGCGATGGTTCCCAGCAGAGCAGGAATTGTTCCTCGCAGGACACATACAAATACTCCGCACACCGTATGTGTAACCAATAATGCTTTTACTAGCGTGATATCTGCAATATCTGAAACACAGTATAAACTATATTATGGTTTTTATTGATTAAAGTTATATATTTGCGTGAACCAATATGTTATATAATGTAATAATGACTATATAAAATATGTGTATACAATAATGTATAGTGAAAAAAGAATAACACAAGAGGTACTTCGGATTTTCAATGCTATTTAATGAGAAAGAACTATGCGATGTTTCGACCATAACGGTCTTTTTCAAGTGGTGAAAAAGACCGTTATTGTCGAAATATCACATAGTTTCTAGCTCATTTAATAGCACTGAAAATCCGAAGTGCCTTGGGTTATTCTTTTTTCACTATATCATTTGGATTTCCAGCGGGACATCTTTCTACACAAGTGCACCGGTAATTATATATGTGTGTTCATCATATGGTGTGCAGCAGATATCTCTCTTTGTTATACAATAATGTATATCCATACATACCTCAACAATACTAATATTTCATTTATATTAATGTACAATTCAAATGAAGGAAGGACATCTTTCATTGATATTAATTGTACATTAATAAAAATGAAAAACTAATTTATATTGTGAGGTATGAATGGATAAACATTATTGTACACCCATTTTTTATACAGTCATTATTACATTATACACCATATAATTACTGTAAGTGAAAAAAATTAATAAGTGTAAAAATTATAAATTACTCAATATTATAACAAGATTTGCATTAGATTTTGGTAACGCACACAAAATCTCTGTTAATAGCGCTGCGTTAATAATGCACCTTAAAGTTTTACCAATGCGCATGTGCAGTGTATTGGAGAACGCATCTCTGAGATGTGAAAATCACCGTTAGTAGCGCTACTTCAGTACTTTGACGAACGGACATTATTTTTGTATATCATTAGCTTTGTGAATCCCTGTTAATAATATGAAAAATTAGGTCCGTTCCCAATTTTGGCAATGTGTATTATTAGGGCACAAATGATGGACTTCTGTGAATCTACCATAAAGATCTCAATCACCTAATCTCAAAACACTTTACACATAGTGGAATTTGGATCTTTATCCTTAGAACTTTGGTCTCTAGAGAACTTAACACCCATTTGGATTTAAAATATGATAGAAATAATGGATGACTGAAAAGTTTTAATGATACATATCTATTGTAGCGCTGTTTTTAATATACTGTATATATATTTTAATTGATTGCTAATTTAGAGATATATATATATACAAGTGCCACATCCTGTGAACTTTGCTACAGGTTGAGAAAGTGCCAGTGGATGTGAAACGCATAGGAAAGTCCAAGCTGTTCATATTTCTAAAATGAGTTAATGGAATAAGTAACGTTTTGCATATTTTTTCAACACTGGTTTCCTTAGTTCTATATACTTGTACTGTAGTGCCTATTCTATTGGATATCTCCAATTAAATTAACAAGCTCAAATCTTGTTGGGCAAAGGAAAATAGCTTATTAAATAGGGCCAGTGCTACTGGATTTGAAGCCAGTTCAATATGCTGTGAAGCCATCTTCCGCATGCTGGAGAACATTTTATTCCTATTAATTGAATAGAGATGAACTTTTCTCCTGTGGACTTCTTCCCAGCGTATTGAATAGGGGTCACTGATTGAGGAATAAATAAACCTTTTTTTTCCCAATTTGCAGCGTACATAATCATATTTTTGCTAACTAACTCCAGATGAAAAGTGTGCTAATGATTAGTTCTTGGTTTTGTATTTGCTGGCCATTTAACAACTTTTGTATAAAAGAGAATGGTCTGAAAAGAAATAAGCCTGGATTTTCACAACTTACAATAGTTGCTCATATAAAGTGAACATTTTAACCCTCAGATGGGGCTATATCAAAAGGTTTGGGGTATTTAACTATTTTACTGCCAGGGTGGCTTGCAATGCATACAGAAGTTTAGAGCTATGGTTTAGATAGCTTATGGGGGCCACTGCCATATACTTTATGAACACATACATAAATACATAATTCTTATATTTCCTATAGTTACTAATGTCCTTATTTAAATGTAACGGGTATTCCCCCCCACCCAATAGCAGATATAGTGAGAGTGTGGAGAACGTACAGTTACCAGGTGTGGTGCTTTACCTGTTAGGCTCACAGGAGGGCTGAACTTCCGCCACGGGGAACCTGGGGCAATTATATTAGGAGTAACCCTGTACTCGGTGCAGCGCCTCCACCTGCGATGGTTCCCAGCAGAGCAGGAATTGTTCCTCGCAGGACACATACAAATACTCCGCACACGTATGTGTAACCAATAATGCTTTTACTAGCGTGACCGTACTCAAGCATAACACTCATAAATCAACAGGTGTCCCTCCCTAGAGGAGACACTAACTAACGCGTATCGCAGGACGCTACCTTCCCTCACACCTGCACCGGATGATCCCACCCAGTGTCCAGTAACCCCACACAGTCTCCCGCACTCTTCCAGAGAGAGGATATGTGTGACTGCGCAGTCACTAATGAAACTAGTAGGATCATTGGTGCACTTGTTGATAAGGATTACCTGCCGAGCACTCCAGTGCTCGGGCCTGAACCTGGCTTCACAAAGGATCAGACGAGCTCCTACACGACATCCAGGATCCACCCGCGTGGTGATCCGTCAGGGGCGATCCCACCCTGAAGATAGTCCAGCTCTCTTTAATGGCGGAGACTTGAGCCCAAGTCTCTAAGCAGGAAACGCAGCGTTCGCTGTGTCCCTAACTAGCAAACGGCTAATGGGGCAGGGTCCCTAACCTAGGGCCTGTCCGTATAGCACTGCAACCTTGTGTCTTCAAGGGAAACTCATAGGGGCCTACGGGGTGCTTGTCCTATGCAGGTGGGTCACTGACCCCCTGCACCCACACTACCTCTCCCTTCACCTCCTGCAGCAACGCACTGCAACCTGCTTGGTACATGCAGCAAACGTGCTGCACACACACACAATGCCTTCTTGTCAGCCCTCACAGCACTGACAGCCGTGACACTGACAACTAAGGGCAGGGTCCCTAACCTAGGGGCCGTCCCTCAGTGCTTACCCACCAACTTAGTGGGGAGTGGGGCCTACCTGGGCCTGGGGTTTCTCTGGCCTAGTACAGGAGAGCCCTGCTCTGTGTACACTACCTTCCCCAATCTCTTCCTGGATCCAACTGACAAAAACCCTGTCTGCACACAACATTGTTGCAACTCTGCAGCAGGAGAAGCTGCCAGCTCTATTGACTTCAATGCTGCCTGTGACCAGGGTGAAAGGGCAGTCCCCAGAGGCTGCTGGGAATTGTAGTCCTTGGCACAGCTCTTTCCTATGGGGACCGCGTGCGCGATCTTTACTGCGCATGTGCGACGCTGTAATGGCCGCCGCTACGCTTAACTGCACCTGCGCAACCTCCCAGAGCTCCGGCACACTGGCGATGGCCACCGCTACCCTGGCCAACCTCTGCGCATTGCGCGAACCTCGCGCCGCAACCAAGGTGGCGGTGCCCGCCGGGAGAAGTCGCCGTCCCCTTCCCCCACTGCCACAGGGGTAAGGCAGGGGGCAAAGGAAGATCAGGGGAACCGGGGGTGACCCCCTTACATAAAGTTTTTAGGAAACACAAAAATCGCATTGCTGTTTCAATATTAGCTCAGCATCAATGTAATTTCTATGTTTATGAAGCAATTTAGAGTTAGGCATTTCTATATATGGACTGGAACAACAAAGGAATTGGAAAGAATTTATAGTGAAACTTAACCAATTTAATTTAAAATTAACTGTGAATTGTCAAACTGATCAAATTGAATATCTTGAATTGAGTATCTTTAGATCAGAAGATAGTGATCTCCTATCTACTTTATAAAGGAAACCAAACTCAGCAAAAACTGTAATGCACGTAAATAACACCCACTCTAAACCATTCTTAAGGGACATTTATGTGGGCCAATATTTTAGGTCCAAACGAAATTGAAATAAGCAAGTTGTATTTGACAAAGAGGCCAAAATTACTTATAGTCGTTTCGAAGCAAGAGGTTATGAGCATAACAGTCTAACAAATGCTTATCAGAGAGCAAAAAGAAAAGAAAATGACTTATTGTTTAAGAAATTGAAGCCTAGTGAACAAATGGTAGTGAGACCAATATGCACCGTTAATTTGGAAGATAAAGAAATAAAACATATATTTGATAAATAATAACATATTCTTAAGATGGATGATGATATTAGAATGTTCCTTTCAAATAAACCATCAATAACATTCAGGAGATAAAAAAAAGGGAAAGATCATTTAGTCAACAGCCACTATAGTGGCAATGAAACTATGGGAGACCATTGTACAACAAAAGGTTATTATGCATGTGGATATTGTGGAGCTTGTAAATTCAGTACACAAACACATCAACCAGGTTTAGTGGTCAATACGGTTCAAAGTATAACATTAAAGACTTCATTAATTGTAATGTTGAAAATGTAATCTACTTTGTGGTCTTCCCATGTAAAAAATATTATGAGGTAAAACATTATGCAATTAAAAGGATTTCTTTATGTATAAAATGTTTTACTAGGAAGTAATACATTGAGAGGTACCTATAGTTTTCAGGTATGTCCCTGGCACAGAGTTATGATGACATTACATGGTTACATTAAATGAACAGGGTTATACATTATATTTAAAGACATTGCATGCACAGTTAAAGATAATATATATATTATAGGCATATGCAACAGTTACAGACCAGATTAAAATGTGAGACAGCTTTAGGTTTCAAAGAACTTAGACTGGTGGCAGCTTTATGGGTCTCGGGTAGATTGTTCCAGTTGTTAGGTGCACGGTAAGAGAAGGAGAAGCGGACAGATTCCTTGTTGAACTTTGGGACCATGAACAGTCTTTGGTATTCAGATCTCAAATGATAAGTGCTGCGTGTTTTAGTGGCGAGGAGCTTGTTCAGATAGGCGGCTACTGTAGCTTGCCCATAAAGTATTTCAAGGCAAGACAGGAAAAATGAATTTCCGCCTAGACTCAAGTGATAGCTAATCTAGTTTGTTGAGCATTTTGCAGTGATGTGTGTTGTAGTTACATTTTAGGACAAAGCAGCATATTGAGTTGTAGAGGGTATCAAGTTTACTAACATGAGTTTCAGGTGCTGTACCATATACTATGTCTCCATAGTCTATAATTGGCATTAGTATCTGCTGTGCGATGCGCTTTCTGACCAGTGGGCTTATGAAGGATTTGTTCTTATAAAGTAAAAGTAAGAATGATGGAGCATGCTTATGACATGGGAAAGTATCAATAATAGCAAGACATTAAGAACAATTGTGGCAGTACTGAGGGAATTCCTTATGTTGATATTGTAACGCTTGCGCGAGCCCACAAACAAGACCTGACCCCGGCACTGAGGTAGGAAGGACTGTGCCACACACCCACAGTAACGGAGGCGAGCCCAGAAGGTGGTTTGTAGCGTTGCTGGGTCTGGGTATGTAGAAAGGGTTAATCCAATACTTGCCGGCGTCCGTGGGTTGGAGAGGGACACGTAGTTGGAGTTCGTAAGCCTGTGGTCTGGGGTTGGAGAGGTACTTGTAGTCGTTATCCGTATGCCAGGGGTCAAGAGCCAGAGAGAATCCAAATGCAAAGCCAGGTCGGGACACGAGAGGTTAACTGCAGAGAACAAGACAAGACTGGGCTGGACAAGACAGGCACACGCAAAGGCTACACAAGGTTATGTTCAGCAAGGTATGACAGGAAGAGGAAGTTTCTTATAGGAGACAGGAACCAGTAAGAGAAGGGGCGGAGTGGAGGCGGAGTGGAGGCGGAGCCTCTGCAGATGCAAAGGATAGGCTGCAGGAGACAAGTCCTCACAGCAATCTTGACTCGCAGCTGGGGCTCGTTGCGCGATGTCACGCGAGCACACCGCGCGCAGCGGAGGCAAGGCATGACCGAGGGGGCGGAGCTAAGGTCTGTGACCTGGTAGAAGAGGAGCGGGTGTGCACGCGCTCTGTAAACAGAGCAGGGGTGCGAGCACCAGCGGGGGACAGATCGGAGGCAGCAGCCGCTGCTGTACTGTTATGTAGAGAGGAGGAACCGCGCCGCAAGGGACGCAATCCCTGAATCATCACAGATATTGACAGAGCTTTTAAAAATATTAGGTGAGGCAATATAGACAACAACATTTTCAATTAGAATTGGGATGGATTTATATATTGTAATCAAGCAGCCCAAAAGTGGCTAAATGAGTGTTTTTATTATCATTTCTTTTTATGATTAAATACATTTATGAATGTTTTTTGATGAATGCAGGTGATGTAGAACCTGGATACATTAGAAGCACTAAGGAGGAATAGAAGATTTAGGAACATCACTTACCTTGATGAAACAGCCCATGCGACTGCGAAACGCGCATTGGTATGTGTCACAGGTATTCATCACAAGCATGAAAAGAAAAAAAGTGCCAGCAATATTAAATGTATCTCAAAAATGTGTCTAAAAAAGTATATAATAATCAATATTATATTATACAGATAATTCAATATGAATGGGTATATACACAATAAATAAAAAGGATTTTCCAAATTCTTTTATATATATATAGACGAAAGAGTGTGTCCTTATGGCGCTAATTAACAGGTGAAAAAAGGGGACAGGGGGAAGGGACGGGATGGTAGGAAAAGGGATAGTGGTAACTAAGTGGGAAATCTGAAAAAAAAAATAAGCACAGCCACAAGTAATTTCAATACCCCAAGAATGACCTAAAGAAGGCATACTGAATATTGTGAGATGAGGTATTATCTGTACCCACGTCTAACAATTGTAGCTCCATCTCAGCTTTTACATATTAAGTTCATTGTTTTACTGTCAGCGAAAGTAAAATAAGGTATTAGGCAAAATGAATGATGATCATGCTGTAACCTACCAGCTGATTTCACGTGTAGGTAGGATAATTAGTGAACTGGGAGAAAACCAAGCATAAGCTTTAATCTGCACACATTATTTTATAGGTAGGTGTGCCGGACAACTGATGCATGAATCTCTCTTTTGAAAAGGTCTGTATTTTCAAGAGCATAATTCTAATGTGCACATAAATAGCTTAAGGATTAAGTCAGAGGGCTTCCAGACAAGCTCCTGCAACTCATCTTTAGCCTTACAGCTAGACCAGTCTACCCAGACTGAGATGAATCTTACCCCAATAACTGAAACTCTGTACCTGAATAGAAGTTTCTACTCAGTGTTATTTTTTGTATATTCATTAAAATTGGCATAAAAAACATTTTTTTTTTGGGTTTAGTTTTCTAATGTTGGCCTGTTAATCATATGGGGCCTTTTTAAACAGCATAAATTCACATAAATAAAACAGTATCTGTCTTTTGGTACTGTACCTCTTTTTTGTCCTTTAGATATTCTCTTTAGCTCCTGGTTGCACCACCACATATATTTTA
Source organism: Ascaphus truei (assembly GCF_040206685.1). Classification (NCBI taxonomy): domain Eukaryota; kingdom Metazoa; phylum Chordata; class Amphibia; order Anura; family Ascaphidae; genus Ascaphus; species Ascaphus truei. The sequence goes on along the minus strand of NC_134484.1, from coordinate 205,150,027 downwards.
TATGTTTGTGTGGGTTTAATATTTATATGGTAGTAGTGCTCTCTTCTGTTTTCTCTTCCCCATAAAATATACTTCTGTCTGAGACTACAATCTATCAGGGGGAGTATCAGAGGGTTCTCCTGCAGAGATTGTCTCCAGCATCCCTGGAGCCTGCACGAGATGGAGGCGCTGAACCACCGAGAGAAGGACTAACCATCACCCCAAAAGCCTGTCCTGTCTTCCCCATACCCCCGGCGGAAAGCTCAGCATCCTGTGAACCAGCAGGTAAACAGCGCTACACACGCTGTAATAGGCAGATCTCCCAGAGGGGGGGGCGGGAGGGGGCGGGGGGGAAATCTGTTACATAAAATTAAACTGTACATAGCTTTTGAAAAGTTCTATTTGCCATCTTAAAATGTACTCGTGAAGACAAAACCAATGAGGTTTTGGAAGCTATCTAAACTTTCATTTCAGCTATAAAGATCTGTTACGGTATGTTGCTCTACTAAAAGGTATGACAACCTCTAATAAAGCCAATAAATGTAAATGGTTCTAAAGTGACATGGTTTTCCAATTATTCTTTGACAATTTAAACATTTGTTTTTGATATTTATGTTTTTTCCCTCAGTAATGTAGGTAAAGTGCAGGTAAAGTGCTTTTCAGTCTTTTCCTCTGGGGCCACCTGCCACATCTGGTTTTTGTAGGAACAAAGCAACATTCAATTCATATGGAATGTTAGTACAGCACATGCATGCATTGGTGATTCCTAAAACATGGTCTGACAGGGGGCTTCTGAGCAAAGGTTTAGGAACCACTGCTTTCAAGCATCTGTTATAGTTATGTATTGGTACCGGGATATCCCTGGTACAATTTGAATATAGTGTAGTTTGTACATGTTACTGTATGTAAGGTGTAATGTGTACAATGTGTAATGTTTCAGTAAAAACAGAAATCTGCAACGACAAACTGTATTGTATTTTAACTGCATCATGTGAGTTTTGTACGAAAGCACTATATAAGGTAAATCTAAATTATAAATGGAATCATTGCACTTACAGTACAACTAAAAAATTGATGCATGACAATCTCCGGTTCTTCTTCCTTTCTGACGTGCATCGCCCACTTCAAGATCAGGTTCCTCTATGGCCTCAATAAAAATAGAGAATGTTTATAACACAAAAAGCCCTTTTATTTATTATACTGTATGCAACATTTGGTGCTAGCACTCAACACCAGAATATATATCAATATCACACACTCGTGGAAGGATGTTTGAGATATTCCTCTATGTCCCCAGCCTGATAAATTTGTATGAGAACAGACGTTTCCTTACTCACAGCTAGAGTATGTTGTGGAAAATGGAGCACATTGTGAAATATTCACAAACAGTAGCTGTAACATAGATAAGTACTCTACAAGACCTATCAAGGCACTGTAAGTGACTTTTAAGTAGGCCAAAGATGCACTCTATTACAGATCTGGGGGATGCATGGGCCTGGTTGTAGAAGATCTCCATGGGAGTGGATAGGTTGGCTACTGTTGCCAACGTGTCAGGGCATTATCATGGGCATTATTACTTCTAATGAAATGGAAAATGATTCAGAGTAATTATGTGTGATTATTTAAATGTATACTTATCAAAATGTCACTCATATCTGTGGCTGCATAGAGCTTGAATCCAAAGTCTTAAAACTGAGTGAGAGAAACTGAAGCAGTGTTGAGTACATCCTGGAAATGAAGCCACCACATTTGTAATGAGATGGGAAGCTATCAGGGCAGACCCTGGCAGGTCTTGAACCCCGGTATCAAGGGCTGTAATTCCTGTTCTCTCTGCCTGCTGATTGTCTAATTCTCAGCACGTCTCCCAGCAGCAGCCAGCCCTATACAAGCCCTCCACTTCCTGTTTATTGTGGTTCTTCTCTGTTCACAAGCTCCCTGGTCTCTGCATGTTTCCAGACCATCACTACCTGCTTGCCGCCAGCCCTGACCTTTGTCTGTTTCCGGACCATCGCTACCCACCTGCTAGCCTGTCCCAGCCACTGGACTCCAGCCCCGCAGTTGCAGGAGCAGAATCGCCAGACTCAGCTCAGCAGCAGTCAATGCACCCAGCACACAGCCACACAGCCACACAAACACACACTAATCACAGAAATAGCGCCGATCTACCCAATGACACGCCCCCGGCCACACCCTCCCCCCACTCGCGTTTGAAAAATTATGCAGGACAGCCTGCGCTCATGCTTGGAGAGTTGGTGACATCACCGCTCTCAAGCATGAGAGCGCTCAGCGGCAGCGTGGCCGCAGTCTAAGGGCCACGTTGCTTGATTTTATCATGCTCTTTCATCGTTTATAAAATGACCACACAGTTATAAGTTAAGTTATGAGTTATGTTATGTTATGTATCTGTTCATTGTCTCCTAAGAATTATTAGAAGACCACTATCATATCAAAGAAGTCAGATTGCTACTTTGAATCTAAATTGGCAAGAGCTGCGCTCCTCCCTTTCGATCCATTGTTTAATTACCATAAGATCCGTAAAAAAAAAAAAAAATATTGAGCCATTGTGTTCAAGCTGTATCCTAAATGTGTCTGTCAGCCATACATGAAATGGAGCATCTTTTTGTAAAGGAATTTGCATTATCATTACTATTTCTACTGACAACTGATAAACACTACAGATTTCTACATGAATAACAGGTGCCAATCTCCAAGGCCCAAATCAATGAGCTTTGGTTGGGTCACATTAGTCGATTGACAATCCTTCTCTTGAATCCACTTTTATTAATTGTATTTAAATATATATCTATATCTATATATCTATCTATATATCTATCTATATATATATCTATATCTATATATATATCTATATATCTATATATATATATATATATATATATATATATATATATATATATATATATATATATTGCAGAATAAATGAGTTCTTCAGTATTAGGTGATACCTTTTTTATTGGACTAACATTTATGTCATAGGACAAGCTTTCGGGAGTTATCCTCTCTTCTTCAGGTCAAGCAATACTGATATACAAAGGGTTCAATGGCTAAAACAGTGTAGAGAGAGGGGGAAAAAACCCAGATATCTGCTGTAGATAATGTTGTGTGTATGGGATATGATCCCAGTCTTCAGGGCTCAGCTGTTTGTGGTATACAATTGATTAAACCTTTAATCACAATCCATTGAGGTCACTTGAGCATATATTAAGCTGTATGAGACTCACTGTGGTATATAGGCAGACAGGTGTACAGGTTATACTGGAGGAGTGACACAGAAATCTATATATACCATAAAGGCACTGTTTAAATCCCCAGTAAACCAAAGTACATACCTTGTAATAAACAGTTCTTTATTGGAGCCTCAGTGGAACAGCTGCTCAGACTTTAGATGAATGCGTGCATCACGCCAGTAACATGAATAGGTGGTGGGTGGTCCCGTGGGATCTGACGGCGGAGCACTGCAACTGTAAGCAATGGGGGCTGCAAACCAGTTCCGATTTTAAAAAGAATTTATTTGGTGGTCATAAGGAATACAAATAAACACTCTGACGCGTTTCAGGGACAGCCAGTCACAATCAGTCACAACCATAGAACATTCAATGTTAAAGGATCATACAGCTGCACATCCAGGAATATAGTGTATATGATTCAGTGCAACAGATGTGACCAAGGTTGCTACATTGGGGAAACCAGCCAAAAACTACAAGGAAGAATGAATATGCACAGACACTCTATACTCCATCACGAAGAAGGAAGATACTGCTCACCTGTGGGACATCACTTCTCACAACCAGATCATTCCATAAATTATCTAAAAATCAAAATCCTCAATGGAATGTTTAAAAGCACCCAAGAACGGAAAACATTTGAACTCAGAATGATAAGACTCTTTGACACCAAAACCAAAGGACTTAATGCAGACATGGGTTTTCTCACACCCTATCAAAATTGTTTGTAATTATCCTGCTTGCCTCAATTCTTATTCACACTTTCTCTCTCCCCCACCCACAGCATCCCTCCCCCTCCCCACCTTTCTTTGTCACTGTCCCCTGGCTTCACACACTTTTAACACCCTACCATATCTACAGTAGATATCTGTTTTTTGTTTTTTTTCCCTCTCTCTACACTGTTTTAGCCATTGCATCCTTTGTATATCAGTATTGCTTGACCTGAAGAAAAGAGGATAACTCTTGAAAGCTTGTCCTATGACATAAATTGTTAGTCCAATAAAAAAGGTATCACCTAATACTGAAGAACTCATTTATTCTGCACTATCGCAACTGGACTAACACGGCTATTTTCTGCTTTATATATATATATATATATATATATATATATATATATATATATATATATATATATAAAAAGCATACATTAACATGAAGCGGCAAAGAGGCGACAGCACTCAGACAGTTTGAAGCAGTATTATGTACTAAACATACGGAGATATGTGCTATATGTTTAATACATAATACTGCTTCAAACTGTCTGAGTGCTGTCGCCTCTTTGCCGCTTCATGGTAATGTATGCTTTTATTATTTCTATGGGACATGCACCAGCCCACTACTGATTACCTACAGGAGTGCCAGTGACGTTCTATCAAATATATATAATCACTTGTGAGCACATTCACATGTCTTAGACAGGTCTGCATCCCTGCCTTTCACCATTATCACCTCGCATACAGTGCTCCCACTGCAGCAAGGGATTCTGAGAAATGACATGCAAATGAGTCCCATGCTGTGCTTAAAAGCTGTGTGAACGGCGATGCATCTGCTTAAATGGGCTCCATGTGAATGTATATTCCAGGCAAAAGGTGACACATTGTGTGCTCATTTGAATGAAATTTCCCAGAATCCCTTGCTACAGTGGGAGCACTGTATGCTAGGTGATAATGGTTGAAAGGCATGTTTGCACACCTGTCTAAGACATGTGAATGTGCTCACAAGTGATATTCTTTATTGGCTATATGCTAACGGTGGAGATTTTTGTTTCCTTTTTCACCCATCATAACTTAAAAATATATTATATACATTTAAATGGCTGTTCATTTATTTATTCTTTTTTAGTGATAAGACGGGTGTATTATGATGAAGTGTATATGTGCTTTTCCTTATCCATTGACACTTTATCCAATAAATAGTTGTTATTCATATTCTTTCTCAATCCTTATTAAGTTTTAGTCATTGGTTTTAATTTTTATAGCAAACATTTTATTAGTGAATGATTTTAATGTTTGCATTTAAATTATTCTAATACCGCTTTCTCATTTCAGTGTCTACAGTTCTATGGTTTTTAACATATTAGATACATTGTTAAATGTTGTTATAATAAAATAATAAATAAAATATGTGTGTGTAGTTTACATATAGTTAATTAAATTAGCACTGTGATTGTGGTAATTAGCCATCACCTGTGTAAGCTACGTGCCCTGTGTAACTATTGGTGGAGGTGGTTTTCCACCTCACGAATGAGTGTTGTTCATGGGGTTTAAATGCCATGTGTGTAATTACACTTACTATCCCTGATGAAGTAATTAAGTTTACGAAATGCGTAGGAGTGGTTTGTGGACGCTGTTCCTGTGATACACTGTTGCCAACGTCATACCTTGGCAAGCTACGGCACTCTATCCTCACGAATTGGGTGGCGCGTGTAGCGGTAACCGCAGTGACATCATCTGTCCCACTGAGTGATGTCGGGGGCTTGTAAGAAGCCACAGTACCACATCACCTTGCTGATCAGTCGGGGTGGAGGAGCGGTGAACCGCAGCTATACATCTGTCCCGTTTGCTGTGCTGAGGACTTGGATTACATTTTTCTCTGGCAAGGATCCAGAGTGGTAACAGTGGGGGGACTTTTTACTCACAACTTGGACTCTGAGTGCTGGTGTTTGCTGTGGGGGTTAAAAATCTACCTGTTGCACTGCTGCTGCTGAGGAAAAAACATTTCCATCAGGATTGGAGGCAGTTGCTTTGAAGGAGTCCCCAATAAGCAAGTCGTTCGTGTCCAGTTGTGGTAACATGTACCCTGAACATGCCCTGCTTGAATAACAGATTATTTTGTACGTGCAATACTACCACTTATTATTAATTCAATATAATTACTTATTAACCCTATGAGTTGAACGCTGTGTTTATTTCTTTTTCATGTCTATTCGTGTGATGTGGAGCCATCCACAGTGACCGGCAGCAGACTCATTATTGGTGATCGAAGGTTGTAATATAATTTTTATATTTAATTCTATTGTCACAATCACAGTGTTATTACTTTAAGAGTATTATTATTTTATTATCACCTAGTGCACTTTAATAATTTGCAAATAATAATTAATATAATCACTTTCACAGTTAGTGAGCAGTTTAGTTTTGTTAAATCTCCTTGATAGCCATAACATATTTTCTCCTCACTTTGAAAAGTTTTAAATATAGAAAAAGACTAGAGATTTACCAAAAATGCACACCAGGCTTGTGTGGCACTAGAGATCGGCCTAATATGATATATTTGACAGCGACATAAAGAAAACCAGTATGCATCAAACTTGTGTCATATTTTTCATAAAAAATTTAACAGGTGATTGTCTCTAGATTTAAAGGTTCAAGAAGTGGAAAAAGTGAAGCAAGAAGCATTTGAAGGCAGTTCTCTTGGTCATGGCTTTCAAGTGTCATTAACTTGGCGAAAGTCGTACACAGTCCGTTTATCTAAATAATTCTATGTCGTCTCGCTAAAGTGAGATATTGTCCATTGATAAGTCACCTCTTCATAAATACACTGGCGACACACTTTATTCGAGCTCGGCTAGTCCCACGAATTCGGGTATACCCGGGTGTATTGAGGTTTGTGACTGTTTTCTGCCCGAGTGCATTGAGTTATTTTCCAGGCAGGGATTGAAGCATTTTATTCCCGCTGGCTGCAATACTGCACAGTATATACATATATACTGCATTACAATTCATGAATTTATGCCATCTGGTAGACACGCGAAGCATTGCAGCCTATTAAATCCTAATCATTATCATTTAACAGATCAGCCGCCCATCAGCCAGGCATGAACCCAGGCTGGGAAGGCAAATGCAACGGGGCTTGTCAGAGGTGAGGAGCGGGGCATTCCAGGTATCTGCCAGGTACATACTGGGTATTTGCTCGAATAAAGTGTGTCGCAGCAGTAACTCAAAAGGATAATGTCCCACCTTTTCTGCTCCTCAAATGCTTTATGTGCCATGGACATCCAATATACAGTAATAATGCAGAACAATAAAGAGTAGTCCAGGCTTAGTGAACAATGTAAATATATGAGAAAATATCTATTTAATTCAAATATTACACTTGAACAGTTGTACATATTAGACAACAGAGGTTTTTCCATAACATGTCCTCAGCTCCTGCACACGAGCAATTATTATTTTAATAGTAATAAAGTGCGTAAGAAAGTAGCATAAATCACAATATGCGTGTGCATTACAATTTAAACTGCAACGTCAGCACTGCCAATTTTGAAGCATTCTTGATGTGCTGCACCAACTTCTTCATGTACAGACACAAGACTGAAAATCAATGTAAAAATTTGCCACAGTACTGGAAAATTTATAAGGCGTAACACAGCTGACATGTGAGAGGAATAGTTATGGTGTGAAATTGTATAAAGGAAAACAAATATGGTCTTGAGTGTTTAGGTGACACTGTTGTTCTAACTTGTTCTAATATGTATGTGGGAGCAGATCTGTATGGATAAATAAGATGTGGTTGGTGATGTTAAAAAAAAAAATTAAAAATCATCAAGCCCAAGGAAAAGTGGCTAAAAAGAAGGACTAATCTTTGAAATAAGTATATGTGCAAAGACAAGGAGATCATGAGTGAAAATATTCTTCCCTTCTGCCAAAACGCAGTAATATCAAGTATACCCATGCAATGTTAATATTGTAACAGTAGGACAACATATTTTATAGTCCATTTGAAAATGTTGCCAATACTGTAGATTCATCTAAGATGAGATTACTGAAAAGGAGCTCTTTATCATCATTACTATTTGTGATGACACTTGATGAACACTCCAGATTTCTACACAGATAAGAGAGATGTCAACCTCCCAAAACAATGAGGTTTGGTTGTGTCTGAGACCTTTTAATAGAAAAGCACTGTTGACTGCCAGTAAGACTTAATTCAAGTCTGTGAGACTGCTGATGAAAATGTAAGTGAGCTAAGGTTGTGTATAGAACAGGTTACTCTAAGGTTTGTAATATAGTGCGCACTGCTGCGGGTGCGCGCGTGCGCATGACGCTGCGAATGCACGTGGTACACACGTTTCATTAGTATGTTGCCAGCGGTAATGCGTGCAGCTAGGGGGCGTGACTCTGATGTCACAGCGTTAGCCGTGCTGTGATTGGCTTGCGGCGTCACGTGATGCAGCAACAGCGCGAAAATACAAATTTCTTGTATTTGCTCTGATCTGCCGAGCCACCGCTCAAGACTGCGCACGCACGCGTCTCAACTGTATCAACGTCAGCCTCCCACAGTCAATGATTGAATCACGCGCATGGTAGCGCATGCGTGCGCACTATATTACAGACCTAAGGGTCGGTGTAACCATACAAGAAGCATAAGCTGCTAGCTGCCTATGGTGGAAAATGTAACAGTGGCAGCAAAATCAGTACCTGCTAAATCATAATTACATTTCATATACAGTAGTACTTCACATTAGTAGGTTAGTAGTTGACGTGAGTCACATGAGTCTGAATGCCTACACAAATGTAACTTATACTGTACATGATTGGTACTTGTGTCTGGCCATACAGTATGCTCTTTTGAGGCGTGAACTGAAAACAATGATATCATTGATGAGACAATGATCACAACATTGGTATAACGTTTTAAAACTTCTCTGGTTTGTGAAATTACATGGTACTACTCACATAAAAGATCATAATAGTCATTTATTTTACAGGATCTCTGTATACCAATCAACTAGTGACATTGGGAATCACGATTATAGTATAACTAATTTACATCAGTTGAGCTACAGTATCAAGAGATGTTTGTACAATAGATGCAATCGGCCAGATCCGCAAAAGGGTGCTAAGCTTTAGCAATCCATAGCTCCCATTGATATGAATGGGAGTAAAGGTGTGCTAATGCTTAGCACTCTTTGGTGAATCTGGGCCAATAGGTTTTCAATTGGAAATTTGGTTTCAATTGTTCTTATTTTACATTTTTCCTCCCTCCCTCCCTTTTCATTATTGCCAAGATTATGACCTGCACTTCTAATTCTAACCTCATGCATAGTGGTAGATTCCATTGATCATCAATATTGATATTGTAGAACTGACTGACATTATTTTGTATATTTTTATCTGTGGGACTTAATACTTTTGTTATCTTTCATTCTGAGGCAACCTAAATTCATAGGGCAAACATGAGAATCCAGGGATTAACTGCTACAGGAATTTGTAATCATAATTGTCCCTAGTCCATAAGAGGTACAACTGTTTGAAATCTCAGTTTTTCTGTCAAAGTAGCCTACAAGTTTGACAAGTAAGTCAGGTTATCTGTTTATAGCTTTGTAAGTTCTCTTGACATTATAAATACACCTTGATGTTCACAGGAGCACTGTACCTTGTTATCAACTGGTGTCCAAAATCATAAATGTGTCAATGCTAAGATGTTTATTCCATTCATGGTTGACCCCTCTTGCTTTTAGCTAATCTTCAAGTTGTTCTCTGTAGTCAGGCTTGCCACGCTTTTGGGGTATATGTATCAAAATTATATAATTTGCTCTAAAACACGAGCTACATTTTTCATCTGTATCCATTTGTACCAGGCTTATTATCAGCTTACATGGGGTGGAAGTTTCCCAGAAGCAGAGAGGTTAACATCGCCACAGACCTCCCAAATGTATTTAACCCGAAAGGAAAGGAAAACTGCGTCAGTTATATGTGCACATTTTGATATATCTCATTATAATATTTTGATATATCACTAACTGTGAAATGCAAACAGGTAGCTGAGAATAAATAAATCCCCCACCGTGGGTTACGTTGGAAAGAGATGGAACTTGGTGACAAAGGAAGATGCCCTCTGTCACGGTAGACCAGAGGGAGATCGTGGTGTAGCCTTGTGTGTGGTATGTGCCAATAAAGTTTTGTCAATCTACCCGGAAGTAGCTTGGATGTGTGTCACGTGAAGTGGCGCCAGATCTTCTCTCTTGTCTTTAACACATTTATATTTCAGGAATCATTTAACAGGCAAAACAAGGCAGTGAAATAAAATGGGGCTTATTTGGATAAAGCCTCGGAAATACAACAAAACACAAAATACAGAAATATACACACTTACTGGGGTCTGGGGTATGAGATCTAGCCTTTCCTACGTGAAGAGCGCCCGCTTGCAAGGGCTTACCCCTATCAGAAACTTGTTCCGAATGTCCTGGACCGAGATTCAGCAGAAACTCCTGACCGGGACCTAATCCCAATAGTCCTGAAACTGTTTTTGGCAGGACCTCCTAACCACGACTGCTACGTTCTTGAATGAGAACTTGGTCCTCTCGTCTGACTTTGTCTCTGCAGGGCAGACTTTCCTAGCTTCAAAACGAAGCCGGTTGCTCTGCTATTTGGGACAGAACAACTTTGAAAAGCCAACCCTAGCTTCATCGACTCAAGTCACAAAATCATCTGGTTCTCTGACTTGGGCTTCCTCCCCGCCAGCCAATAGAAACAAGGGCTCGTCTGTGGGCTGACGTCAGAGGAGGAAGTGTGCCAAGCCGGCTCAAAAAGCCAGGTGAGCGGGAAATATGATTTAGCCAATGGGAGCAGTGCCTACAAGCTGTGTCTCCCTCAGCTAACTCATTGCCACCCGCTGGGCAGGCTCCACCAAATTTGGCAGATACAAAAGGTGTCCCCACAGGGTGCCCTTTGTTCTCCAGACTTGGCAATTCTCCCTTCCTCGCCCACCAAACAGTCTTCTCACCTCTGAACATCCTCTCCTCTTTGAACTACAGACTTTATACAGACATGCCAGCGTCTATGCTGATGCCCTGGCTGACTGTACAGAGCCTTATAAAGTATAATTTAATAAAGTTAACACATTGAGGAACCTTATATTTGTAGCCCATGTTCCCCCCCCCCCCCGGTCGCAGATTGGACTTCTAGGGTGTAGTGAGGGCTGGCTACATGTACTATGGTAGTGCATACCTGCTTGGAACAGGAGGGCCTGAGTCTCCCGCGTTGGTGTGGAGGATGACAGGACCAGGCTTCTGGGGTATATGCCTTCATCTTTAGTGGTGGTGGTGCAGTGCCTCCATTCTCTGGCGAAACTAGGGGATAGGTTGGAATCTTCCCAGAGAAAGCCCTGATCCCAGGGCGAGAGATTCCAATCTCACACACACAGTATTTTGTATAAAAGCAGCAATGTCTTTATTGTCCTTTTACCAATGATACAGCACACAGCCGCAGCAGCAGTTCATGTACAGCAGTGCTTCCAAATGTAAAGGTATATTCCTCCACTCCTCTCCTCCAGGCTGTACCCTAGCAGGATGGGCTGTTTGGGGCTTCAATACCCCAACACCCACCTCCAGGATATACTCTCTGGGTGAGGGTAGATCTCCCCCCTCACCCCCTCAGCAGGGTGAGGGGCATTGGTCCACAGCACTACAGTGCTATCAGCTCTAATCAGTATGGCTGAGTGTCTTCTCTCCTGTTTCCTTGCGCTCCCAGACCATGCTCTCTCTGTTCCAGCAATCTCCACTCTCACAACTCCACCAGACTCCACTCTCCAACAGACTGACACAGACTGACCACAGACACGAGCAGCCCACTAAAGAGATACAGGCCTGACCCTTATGATGTCAGCAGGACCTCCCCTCTGTCTCGGGCCTACCACAGAGTCAGGGGCCTACCTCTATCACTCAAGGCAGGGCTTGGTGGGGGGGGGGGGAGGAAACCCATGATTACTACTGGCGCCTGCCCTTACCAGGGCTTACTCCAGTAGGAGAAGGATAGGTAGCCCACTATTTCTTACAGGGGCTACATATTTATAAGGGAAATGGATTTGGGATATTTGGGCTCGAAATCCAGGAGTCTGGGTGACACTGGGTTACCCCAGTGAAATTCACCCCACGCATTGGCAAATCATGCCTGCTCGCCGTGGAGAATTAAAGGACTACCGGTAACTTCGGCCCCCGAACTCCTGCAAACAAAATAATTGCACTTCTAGCCAAATATCCCCCTAAAACTGACACAAGAAATTTCACAGTTCTACAACCAAGGGAACATCAAAACAGAAAGAATGCAGGTGCCACTTTATTTTCTACATGTATTATCCCTGGTCCCTGGCTTATGGTGCTTATGTAGCTATCAGGGACCCCATGGTTTCAGGGGTAACCAGAGGTCTTAATCTTTATTATGTAGCCTATTTACTCCCTACCGTCACACCCTCCAAGATGTGTTTCCTCTGAGACACACCTGGGTGATCACTGGGGGTTTGTAGGAAGGTATTTAAATGCTTATTATGTTTCGTATTGTAGCCCTCACCTTGATAAAGGTTGCATGTTGCAACAAAAACTTCAGATTTTTAGACTATTAAATTTGTTTGTTTAAGCCCGTTTGTGCCCTTCTCTTCATTATTTTATTCCTCTGACAAATAACCTCTTACTAAGGAGATTACAACAGCTCCATACAAAGGTAGAATAACATTATGTGTCCTTGTCTTTTCACCTTTTAAGAGGCTTAGAAGCTTGAGTACAAAAGATCTTGGGGAGAAAAAAAAACATTTCACTGTAAAAATGCAATCTTTCCATTGCATAATAATTTGTTGTTTTTATCTTAGAGGCTTCCACTATTACTTAGAGTTGTAACAAATGTAAGAAAGAGAAAAGCACTTACTGTATTTATTTCTTTTTATTTATTTACAAAATGTTTTACCAGGAACTAATACATTGAGAGTTACCTCTCGTTTTCAAGTATGTCCTGGGCATAGAGTTAAAATGACAAATAATACATGGTTACAAATACAGTTACATAAATGAACAGGGTATACATTATATACAATACATTGCATGCACAGTTAAAGATGTATATTATAGGCTTATGTAAGTTACAGACCAGATTAAAATGTGAGACAGCCTTAGTTTTGAAATAATTAAACTGGTGGTGGATGTGAGAGTCTCCAGTAGATTATTCCAGTTTTGGGGTGCAAGGTAAAAGAAGGATGAGCGGCTAGATACTTTGCTGAACCTTGGGACCATGAACAGTCTTTTGGAGTCAGATCTCAGATAAGTGCTGCATGTGGTAGGGGTGGGGAGCTTGTTCAGATAGATGGGTAGCTTGCCCGGAAAGTATTTGAAGGCAAGAAAAGAAAGGTGAACTTTGCGCCTATGCTCGAGTGATGACCAATCTAGTTCTTTGAGCATTTCGCAGTGATGTGTTGTAGTTGCATTGGAGAACAAAACGACAAATTGAATTGTAGAGGGTGTCAAGTTTGCTAAGGTGTGTTTGGGGTGCCAAGCCATATACTATGTCTCCATATTCGATAATTGGCATTAGCATCTGCTGTGCGATACGCTTTCTGACCAGCAGACATAGGGAGGATTTGTTCCTGTAAAGTATACTTAGTTTGGCGTAGGTTTTGAAAAGTAACATTACAAAAATACATTCCAGTTATAAGTTGCAGTGCACTTTATATATGGAATATGTTGTCTTATTATATAGATTTTTAATTTTAGAGTAATGTTGTCAGCATTGGATATGGATTTCTTTTGATTTTTTTCAACTTTTATGTGACTTCAAGGCATCCTCAGATCCTGTCAAGAATATCAGGTACACAGAGACTTTTGGTTATTTCAGGAGTCATTTTATCACAACGTAATGCCCCATTCCATTTTAAAACAATCATTGGCACCAGACTTAAAGCAGCAGTCCAAGATGCTTTTTTTAAATGTATTGCCCTTTAATATGTGCATCAATACAATCCACACAATAAGTAATTAGCTGAGTTGCTGGTCGTTCCGCTCTCCTGTGATCAATCAGCGAAGATTCGGTTCACTAAATGCTGTGAATGCCGCAGAAGAGGACCAAGATGTAACGTTCTGTGGGGAAGATCATGTGACCAGGCAGTCACAATTGGTGCACTGCTAGAGAGAAGGCAGGGATCAAAAAGCGGTGTGCCAGAGCCTGTTTCAGAAGAGGAAGGGGATGTGACTTTGTAAATGGTTCCTATAGAAACAAAAAAGACTTGTTACATTATAATACATTAAAATGTCATTCAGAGTTTAAAATAAAATGCTACAAGTATTTTCTCTGAGTATTAAAAAAAACACACATGTAAGATATTGCCTGGTCTGCAGCTTTAAGATGCAATAAATAATAAGGAAACCTGAGAGCTCACTGATACCTGTACTGTAGCGAACATATTCTAATGCTGGAGGTTTTGACTACACTATTGGAAAGATCAGGGTGATTTGATATAAGGGAGGGTTAAGGAGTAACCCAAAAGAGATCCTATTTGCACTCCCTTAAACTATTAAATGGCTGGGAAGAATTCAATCCCTGGGTTAAAAACCCATACACCATTTAGTGAATTAAAATAAAAACACTTTTATTAAACACTTATGAAAAAATGTGTTGTATAGTGCTCTAAGAAGAAAACTGTAATTGCAGAGAATTGCTGGGTGTGAGACAACCCTTGTATAAATAATGTCTAGAAGGATGTAGCCTGGTTTAGAAATGATCCCACTCGGCACAGTAGTAAGGATAAATCATTTGCACCCGCCGGTGACAGTAGAATAAACATCCTATTTGCTTGAAGACATAAGGGGTCAAACTGGAACAGACTCACTTGGGATATATGCAGTGATCGTCCTGTTTGTAGATCCAGTGGACCTGGGTTGAATGTGCCTCCGTCAATGAGTAGACATCAGAAGAGAAAACGGGAAAAACGGAGCACCATATCCAGCAATAAAAGATAAACAGCCATCAGGAAGCGTTCCCATGTAATAAGCTAATTTAACGGAATCAGGTAAATACAGCACACACCAACGCGTTTCGGACTGTAGATAGTCCTTTATCAAGGTGAAGTGCGTCGGGACTGTATATGTGTGGGGTGGGCCTGTTAATAGTATAAGGGAGTGCAAATAGGATCTCTTTTGGGTTACTCCTTAACCCTCCCCTGTATTGATATATGTACCTATTTCCCGTATGCACCCCTTATCTATACGTATATATTCCTTATACATTTGGCGAGCGGCAATACCCCCTATTCCTGATTTGATATAAGCAAATTCCCATTCCAAAATAAAAAAGGGCAAATCCCCTTATCAATAACAGAGAAGACAGTGCTGTTCCATTGCTAGAGAGAAACAATAATGGTTTGGATCTGCATTCAAATATATTACTAAGTATAAAAAAAATGAAAAAAAGAAAATGAGGCTTAGAGGCCTGTTCTAGTAGCTTCGAATTGTGACAAATAGCTTGTGAACTTTTGATGCGAATTTGCATGTGGACGCTCAGGATGGTGCAACATTGTGCAACTCCATGTCTCGCATGCGGGGCAGATTCTCTGTTGTGAGTGCAATTACTCCAACACTTCCAGGTTTTCGTCAGCAGTGGGGATTCCTGGCGTGATGAGTTCAGACACGTCTGAGAGGGCTAAGTCAGACACCGAACAGGATCAGCTGTGGAATTTGATAACTGTAAGTTCCTACTTACTTTTTATTATTGTCCTAATGCAACCTTTATACATACCTCGGGTGCATTCTGTGTTCCATTTTTTGTATACTTTGTATACACATTACCATATCTCCCAGGGAAAAGGCGGGAGTGATAGGAAGTGATCAACTAAAAATCATACTAGTAGACTGAAATGCAATAGGCGAAAGTGATGGTAAGTGGGTGCAAGCTGTGAACTGAAAGTGAATCAGAAAAACTATTGAGAACACTAGATAGATAGTGTGCTCTGGAGAAATTAACTTAAATGCACACCAAGAGGAATATAAAATATAACTTTTAATAAAGTATTATCTTCAAACATATATCACTGAGTGTAAGTATAACAGTAATTAAAAAAATCAAAATGTGAGGCGATGAGCCATAAACTCCCTACTAATTGTAACGCTCGGCCTGCCCACAAGCCAGACGAGACCCCGGGACTGAGGTGGAAAGGGTAAAACCACACACCTAGCAGCAAACGGGGGCACGGCCGGAGTATGGTAGTAGCGTGGGTGGTCCGGGTAACAAGAATGTAAATGATACCGTACTTGACAGCTCCGGCGTAGAAGGGTTAAGTTCGTATGCCAAGGGTCGTGGGTTGGAGAGGGCAGCTTAATCGATTGTCCGTAAGCCTGTGTCATGGAGTGGAGAGAGCAGCATAGTAGTTTGTCCGTGTGCCGTGTCCAAGGGTTGTAGAGGTCTGCAGCGTAAAGTCCAAAGCAAGGTCCAAAGGGTTCCAGAGAGCAGCGTAGTAGAGTTCAAAGCAAGGGTCAAATTCAGGGATGTCAGCAAAGATTCCAGGGACAGGAGCAGCACTGAAAAGACAAGAGAGGCCAGGCAACAGCAGACAGCACCAAGGTACATAAGCTATGCAGAGCAAAGAGGAAATGGTGAAGGGGGATTATATAGGGGGCTGGGACCAATCAGAGAAAGGGGAGTGATGGAGGAGCGGCCCGAAGAGGAACCTAATAGGAGAGGAGAGTGAGGAAGTTTGAAACTAATGGGAGTGAGGGGAGGAACAGAGGAGTGAGCAAGATAAGGCCCAGATAGAGGAGAGTTTCTAGAGGCAAAGGGAGTGGTCAGAGTAAGGGGAGGAACAGAGGGACGGACAAGGGAAGGGACAGAAAGGGAAGGAGGACCTGAGAGGCAAGGCAGATGGGGAAGGGGCGTGCTGGGCATGTGCGTGACGTCCGAGGAGGCGGAGCATGGGGAAGGTGCACCGGAGGATCCAGGAGCAGAGAGAAGAAGGGGAGGAGCAGAGGGACGGACAGGGGAAGGGTCAGGTAAGGAGGGAGAAGCGGGGAGGCGGAGCTGACGGGACCCGAGCGGCGAAACGCAAGGAGCGTGTGCCGCGTCAGCGGAGGCAGAGTCAGGCGCCCGGCGCCAACCAATAGCGGCTTGGGTGCGCGCTCGCCCGTAGGGCTGACGCACATGGGCAGGAGGTGCAGGGAAAGCAGCCAGGAGCGGGGAATGCCGCCGGAGAGCCTGAATGGCCTGAGAAAAAGGTAAGGATGCGCTGGACGTGGGTATACCCGCAGCACGGATCCTTACACTAATAATGAATCAGACATAAACAATTTTTAATTGTCAGATGGGGGGGGGTGTGATATTGGCTAAATAAGCGATGATGGTAGATAACCATCAGTACCGGACACAGTTGCAGCTAAACACCTCTATGATGCTGTTATTAAGGACTAAACCATGAAGCAAATCGAACCAGCGGCATAAAGTAAATAAAACTTACACTTACCCCTGCCACAAGTGAAAAAATAATTATCAATAGTGGTGCTCAAAATAATAATAGTGCATCAATCTTATTACAGTGCAAATAGTGTAGAAACAATAATGGTTATATAAACCAATTTGTTGAATGCTGCTGTGACCCAGTGGAGGATTGCTCTCTCAATCCCATGAAGAGTGGATGGAGTTGTGGTCGTTGGGAAGCGCAAACATGTGAAGACAAGAATAAATGTCTGATAGTGCAGTATTGTTAAATACAAAAATGTGGTTTTCTTCTTAAGGTCTATAGATTGAATACTCACAAATGTGAGGATAGATAGATGTACGTAATGGTTTCTTTAAGTGATGAATCGCCAGCTGTGATGGAGATGTTTAGTCAGCATCAGCAATGGTGTATGCGCTGGTAACCTTTAGTGATTAAACAAAGAACCGGGCATAGTGCAGACTGTAGTTTTATATAAAAAATGGTAATTATAATACAATACACTCACATGATGTCGAATGATTAAAAGCAATTAGATCACATAGTCGATCTCGGCTGCAGTTAGATAAACTTTCTGCTTCCTCTGGAATCAGCCCTCTGTCTGGTGTGCGTCTCATGGCTGCGTCTCAGCAGTTCCGGATATGACGTTGATCCTTGAAAACCGGGCCTGTTTGTGGCCCTCGGGGATTGGAATTGTGCAGGTCCTGTGTACAGTAAGGAAAAACATTTCTTTATTAATACAAGTTAAAACACGCAACATCTCCTTTATTAAAATACAGAAAGTCAAAACATGTAAAGCACAACAGCATGGTGTTATTAAAAAAAATTCTTTATTCATAAAATTTAAAAAATGCAACATCTCCTTTATTAAAGTACAGAAAGTCAAAACATTTACAAAAACATTTACAAAAAATAAACAACAGTTGAACAGTCACGCAAATTCGATCCCCACCAGATTGTCCTTCCAGGGCCGATGCCTTGTATGGGGCAAAATGCCATTAATGGAGTTTCGAACAATTTTCATTAAAGGATCTGAAATTGAAAAAAAGCGTCGCAATTCCTCCACAATAGTCCTTCTTAAATTTTCAGAAAGCGCCCTTTTTTCGCGATTTCCTTTGTAGTTCACATTGTAGACCCACCCGCAGTA
Source organism: Ascaphus truei (assembly GCF_040206685.1). NCBI lineage: Eukaryota > Metazoa > Chordata > Amphibia > Anura > Ascaphidae > Ascaphus > Ascaphus truei. The sequence goes on along the minus strand of NC_134484.1, from coordinate 205,131,475 downwards.
CACCAAGTAGGACATGTGGTGCTTAAAAATTAACATGGCATACTTCTGGGGTAAACCAGGGCTCATCACCATAGGTTCTGGGAGCGGGTGTTCTTCTGGGAGTGGGTGTGGGCGGTAGATTGGGTAGGGTAGGTTGTCTGGGAGGAAGCTTTCCTCCTGTCTTGGTCTCTGTGTTGTCTCCTGGCGTGGTCTTGACGGGGTTGTCATGTTATCCTCCTCCGCAACGTATTGTGAAAAAAGTGATATAAGGCGCGAACAACTCAAAAAAGAAAAAGTGATAAGTGATAAATAAAAGTAAGATTCTTATCACCCAGCTCAAACCCTCTGGTGGGACCTGTTTCACAGGTTCCAAGGTTAGAGCAGTTTCTCAAACGTTCCAGGGGGAGCATATAGGGAAAAGAAAAGAAAACAAAAAATACACATATAAGTGCATACGTTCCAGAAATCAATTAGATGTGCAATTGTGTCTTGGCTCATATAGTTGATCTACTCACAGGACGTTAGCAAATTAAAGGCAGTTGGCAAATAGGGTTGCCACCCATATAGGTAGTAGTGATCAGGAACCCCCTTTCGAACGCTCCGTCAGCAAGGTGTATGTTACATGTAGGATAAGAGAGAAAGCTACATAGTGCGATCAAATTGCTAGATAAATCTTTATGTAAAACGGGGATAAAAAATGCGCACTTACAATGTGCCAATATAAAACAAGCGTGTATCACACAAATTGGTGAACTTAGAGGTTTGCCGGACTGCTCACCGCCTCCCTCAGGTGTGTAGCTGGCTTCCACAGATCGGTGTCTTGAATCAGAGTTCCCTCTTTGCGCCCGTCAGAATATGTGACGTCACGGCTGCAGGGCTGGTTCGCTACGGGTCGCCTCCAAGTCCAAAATTGATCCACTCAATGCGTTTCGCCCAGCTAGCAAGAACTGTTGTCGGCTTCGTCAGGAGTGTGTGTAATTGTATACAGGTAGCTCTTATATACCCATTGCACATGCTTGATTAGCTAATTACTTCACTAAATAATCTAATCAGCTCTCATAGTACTCGGAAGGAGAGTGGATACAAACGTAGGACATCTTACATAATTAAAAATGGTAATCTTACATAGATATGACTAGACAGTAGATCAACTATATGAGCCAAGACACAATTGCACATCTAATTGATTTCTGGAACGTCTGCACTTATATGTGTATTTTTTGTTTTCTTTTCCCTATGCGCTCTCCCTGGAACGTTTGAGAAAATCCTCCTCCGCAACGGCATACATGTACACAAATTCTTCTGGTGGAGGGGGTGTGCTTGGTGTTGGAAGGCGGTCGAAGGTCCCATTCATCACATCCATGCCACCCTCCTGCTCCGGGGTCGGGGATACAGGGGCTTGAACACCGAGCAAATTATGTATCCCCGCTATGTCAGTCTCTATCTTCTCCATTCGTCGATCCATGTTCTCCATCCATTGATCCATCTTCTCCATCCGTTGATCCATCTTCTGCATCCATTGATCCATATTTAGCATGGTCTCTAAAAGCAGATCTCTATCTTTATCAGCATAGTAGAGTTCCCGGGAATATCCACACTTAACCCATTCAGCATGCGTTCTAACGAGCTGGTTCTTGTGCATGGCGTGCTATGGACATCTGGGTGGATGGGTGCTACGGAGGATGAGATGGGGGTTCCATGGAGAGAAGCGGCAGCGTCGTCGAAGAAGGATGGAGGTGGTGACCTGTGGATTTCCGGGAGAGAAGCGGCAGCGTCGTCGAAGAAGGATGGAGAAGGTGACCTGTGGATTTCCGGGAGAGAAGCGGCAGCGTCGTCGAAGAGGGATGGAGAAAGCGACCTGTGGATTTCTGGGCGAGAAGCAGCAGAGTCGTCTAAGCGTAATGGAGAAAGTGACCCGTGGATTTCAGGGGCACCAGTGGCAGCGTCGTCTAAGAGAAGTGGCAAAGATGGTCTGTGGGTTTCCGGGAGAGCGGTGGCAGCGTAGTGGACGAGTAGTGGAGAAGATGGGCTGTAGATTTCCGGGAGAGCGGCGGCAGAGTCGTCGAAGCATAAACGAGGAAGTGGCCTGCGGGTTCGATGGGTTGGCTGCCATTTGTTTTGCGTTGAGTGTACATCACAGAATTTCTTCTTGATATAATAAGGCTTACGTGTATTAAAACCCTTAGCCTTTGGGGTCAGCAGAAAGTTTTCTTTATTAGCCTTGGCCTGTCGCTTTGGCCTTGGCTTGGAAATGGCTGTCGCCGCCGCCGCCTTTCGCTTTTTCTGTGTGATAGGCACGGCAGAGGCGAGTGGATTCTTGCATCCGTAGAATCGGGGTTGATCCATGGAAGCAGATGGCACAATGCAGTATCTGGACAAGGGCAAGTTCAGATAAAGATCATCGAGTGGTGGGCTATGCAAAGTGTGTAACCTTTTATGCATGGCGACAAGGTACAGGTGTTGAAAGTGGGCGTACTCTAATGTGAGTCATTAATGTATAAATACACCATCCATTTTGTGGATTCACTGCACGTTGAATACACAACGACTAAACATCGAATATACATTTTTGTGTTTGTATTTCTTTCTACTCGCAGCAATGCCTGTTAAAAAGATTTCAAAGGATCTCAGCATGAGAATTAAGGAGATGTACACTAGCGGACACCGAATTGCAGATATCCAACGCTGGTTAGCTGTTTCTGGCCTCGTTGTGCCATCAACCACCGTGTGCTATCATGCACACAGAAAAACCAGACAACGCACGAGGACACCAACGGTAACTAACGTGTAAGTATATTTATATAACTATATAATACAATATATCTATTATTGTTTATATTGATGCATATTAATAGAACTATATATTGTGTAGATCAATCTCATTTTATAGTTATTTCGGTATATTTATATAACTACAGTATATCTATTCTTTATATTGCTGCATATTAATAGAACTATATATTGTGTAGACCTATCTCATTTTATAGTTATTTCGGTATATTTATATAACTACAGTATATCTATTGTTTATATTGATGCATATTAATAGAACTATATATTGTGTAGACCTATCTCATTTTATAGTTATTTCGGTATATTTATATAACTACAGTATATCTATTGTTTATATTGCTGCATATTAATAGAACTATATATTGTGTAGATCTATCTAATTTTATACTATTTTTACTGTAAATGATGTGCTGTACTTGTGGCCTACTGCACTGTAACTTACCGGATTGTTGTTTTTCTGTACATTGTAGGGAGACAACTCTTCTGCTCGACAAAATAAGTGAAGAGAATGATGAGAAGAGTGCATTAAGGGTCAAATACACTCTGAAGCAAAATCACAATCTCAAGCCAACAATAGGAAAATTAGACACGCAGGCGCAGAGAGGTGATGCTCGGCTAGGGACGGACGATTAAAAACACAATGGCAAGCTTTAGAAACGGAATGGCTCTGGAGAGGTGTCTGTCGATAAGAGGTTAAAATCCTTGAGCGAGCCTTGTGTGTGTGCATGGGGGAGGGGGATACAGGGTAAAGCTGCATGAAGGATTAGCTGTACTAAAGTTCAAAGAAATGGCATATTTTCAAAAGGCAGGTCATCATAATAATTTGATCCCTACACGCCCAAATACATAAAAAGCACACAAATCAACCATGTGCAGTCAAGCGCAGTGTCGCATTCAAAAGCTACAGCACAGATTGAAAATTGTAATATCAAGATGGTTTAGGCAGGCTTGTGGAGAAAATAAAAATAAAAAATGAGGAGAAAAAAAAATATTTTTTTTTTTTGGTCACTCACTCTTGAACTTCGCAAGCAAGCTGTGGTGAACTTACAGATGCATGTGCAGTAATCATCAGCTATGTACTGTAGCTCCCATCCCAAAGAGCATTACACGCAGGCGCAGAGAGGTGATGCTCGGCTAGGGAAGTTGAAACACTGTAGTACATTTAATTAGCCTGTGTGTGGGCAGAGGCGAGCGAGGGGAGAGCGCTGTATATGCCGAAATGTGATACTGTTACAGTACACGCCTATGCATTTCAACAATTTAAAATGAGACATACAGCACTGCACATGCATGAATAAATATGCAAATTTACAATTACTGCGCGTGCACAACGCAGACTGTGTACTGACGTAGGTTGAACTGCTAAAGTATTAGACTTCCAAGACAACAGCTCGCGAACGCCCCCTGAGTTTTTAGACGGTATTGCAGTATTGCAGACAGCGCTAATAAAATGCTAATATTACGAGCGCTAAAATACCGCAATACACTCTGGAAAAAAAAATATACTGCATCTGCCCACGGTTATCAGATTTGCGCTGCTACGTCAGCACTAGGGTAAAGGCGGCCACCACTGTAGCGCTTCACAGTAGTAATAAACGTGACAATCATATACTGTAAATAACAAATAATACAAATAACAGGTCATGGGAATAAGTGTTTCAGACATAAAAGTAACATTTCGGAAGCGGAGTCTGTGATGGTGAGGGGGTACCCAGGCCAATAATAAAGGTATTATGCCCTGCTGGGTGCCCCTGAGCCATATTGGGGAGTTTGAAGTGTCAGCTCTGCAACCCAGTTATGGTGTAAGGAATCGGGGAACACGTCCCTTGCGACGTGTTCCCTCCTTACCTGTCATCGCGCAGACCTCCACTCTGGCACCAGCACGTGCGTGCACCCCCGCTCTGCTTACAGAGCACGTGCACATGCGCATCTTTTCTAGAGTGCCACCGACCTTAGCTCAGCCCCCTCAGATGCGCCGCGCATCTCTCGCATGCGGCGCACACACGTGATGTTGTGCACCGCTCCCCAGCTGCATGGCAAGTACTTCCAGCCCACTTGTCTCCAGCAGCCAATCCTTGCCTCCACGGATGGCGCACCTCCGCTCCGCCTCCCTTGCTACTGGTTCCTGTGTGCTATAAATATCCTGCAGTTCCCTTCTTGTGCTGAGCATAACTTTTTGTAGCCTTGTGCTCCTACATCTGTTGTGCCTTGCTCCTTGTCTTGTGTTTTTCCCTGCAGTTTGACTTTGGAAGCCCCTCTGGATTTTGACCCCGGCTTACCCTCGACGCTGCTGACATCTCCAACCCAAACCACGGCTATACAGACTTCTATGATTCTGACATCTCATATTGATTAGTGAAAGTCACCCTAAATTAGTGTATTAACATGATAGGAATAATTGGGCTTTAATTCAGAACACCGGAGACAGGGAAACACTCATTTATTGTAGCACCCCATTTAGTATGTGTGTAGTGACTCACTGTAAATGAGCTGAGGATATGCAGCTCCGAACTTCTAAGGCATCCCGCTGGCTTGTTGCCACAAAGTCTGTAAAAGTCCGGAGTTGAAAGGCTCAGAGTCTCTGAGTTGTCAGGTTGGGAGGGGTAGCCCAAGTACCCCCATCCTAATGTGAAGTCCGGGTCTTTGGCAAATGGTTGCCCAGCCAAGACTTACTGTCGCCAGGTAAAGGGCTTGTGTCCCATATGCTAAGAGGCAAAGGTGCTAGGTTGGCGCATGCCCTTAGCAGAATAGGAAGCCACCCCTGTCAGGTTTCTGAAGTATTGGCAACTCCGGGATAGGTGAGATCTCTCACGGAGGGATTGGCGGCACTTGTTAGGTGTATGGTTCTGAACCCTATAAGAATTCCTGCAGCCCATCGGGAATCAGATTCACCAGATTCACCTAAGATTCATCATAAGTTTCATCAAGATTCCAAATGCCATTTCAGCCATTGGCAGATTTGAGAACGGACCAAGGCTTTCGCGAGTAATTCCCGTTCCTGGGAAATTACTCCTACAGACTTTATTTTACAAGATTTCATTCTGGAAGCAAATTATTTTGTTGGCCCTGCCTAAGTACATGTATTTTGACTGTAATTGTGGAACATTGTGTGTATGTCTTTTCGTGAAATAAATTACAATTTATTTTACCTCCTTGCTTTACTCAATCATATGATCCCGGTATAATGTGGTGATAGACCTGGTCTCCCATGACAGAGTCCCTGCTCCGAAGAGCATACAATCTAAATGGTAGGTAGGAAGAACATACAGAGACAGTAGGAGGGCGTTCTGGTAAGTGCGTCTGCAGGGAGCCAAGCTTTATGTATCATGTGTAAAGTATTTGCCACTGTGCTACTCATATGCTTCTTTAAGCAAGTGTGTCTTAAGGTGGGTCTTAAAGGTGGATAGAGTGGGTGCTAGTTGAGTATTGAGGGGAAGGGCATTGAAGAGGTGTGGGGCAGTCAGTGAGAAAGGTTTAAGTTGGGAGAGGGTTTTAGATACAAAGGGGGTAGAGAGAAGACATCCTTGAGCAGAACGCAAGAGTTGGGATGGTGCTTAACAAGAAATTAGGGCTGAGATGTAACAGGGGCAGAAGAATGTAAAGCTTTAAAAGTGAGGAGAAGAATTGAGTGCAAGATGCGGGATTTGATAGGAAGCCAGGAGAGGGATTTCAGCAGGGGAGATGCTGAGGCACATTTAGGAAAGAGCAGAGTGATTCTGGCAGCAGCGTTTAGGATAGATTGTAAGGGAGACAGGAAGGCCGGACAGCAGGAGGTTACAGTAATCGAGACGGGAGAAAATGAGGGCCTGTGCCAGAGTTCTAGCAGTCAAGCAACAGAGGAAAGGGCATATCTTAGTGTAACCCATGTTCCCCCCCCCCCCAGAAACAGATACTATATCTAGGGTGTATGAGGGCTGGCTACACGTGTTTGAGTGGTGCATACCTGCCGGTAACAGAAGGGCCTGAGCTTCCTGCGATGTTGTTGGGGACACAGGACCAGGCTTCTGGGGTAGTTGCCTCATCCTTTTAGTGATGGTGCAGCACCTCCATCCTCTATACCTTCCCAGGAGTATGGAGTAGGACCCGTACAGAAGAATAGACCCCGGCCCTAGGGTGGATGCTCCAGAATCACACAACAGTCTTTAGTAAGATCAGCAATGTCTCTCTTTATTGTCTCTAGATCGAACACAGCAGCCTTGCAGCATACAGCCGCAACAACAACAGCAATAGCAGCAGCACACACAGAGATCCCAAGGTGTGCAGCCTTTCTCCTCTCCTCTCCTTTCCTCCAAGAGGTACCCCAACAGGATGGTCTGTGAGGGGTCGCAATACCCCAGTGCCCACCTCAGAGGGTCCCCTCTGGGCGGGGGTAGATCCTCCCCATCACCCCCTCATCAGGGTGAGAGACATTGGTTCCACCGGAGCTCTGCTCACTCGCCAACTATCATAGGCCAGAGTTCTCTTAGTATCTCTCCTGCTCCCAGGAGAGAGCTCGACCTACTCCTCTCCTCCAACTCCCAGGACAGACTTCCTAGAGTAGACTCGGATCAGAACTAACTGTCACTCACAGGAGCTGGCTGCTAAATAGAGTCAGCACCACCCCTCATGATATCAGCAGGACCTCCCCTCTGTCTCTTGCCTGCAGCAGAGTCAGGGGCCTGCATCTATCACTCAGGGCAGGGCGTGAAGGTGGAAAACCCATGATTACTACTGGCGCCTGCCCTTAACAGGACTTACAACAGTAGGAGAAAGATATGTATAGCCTGTGCTGTTTACAGGGGGCTACATTAGTAATATTGTGGAGAAAAAAGCGACAGGTTTTAGAAAATGTGAGAGGAGAATATGAGAGAGGAGTCGAGTGTGACCCCTGGCAGCGTGCTTGGGCTACTGGATGAATAATAGTACTTCCAACAGTAATGTAGAAGGAGCAAGTAGGGCCAGGTTTGGGAGGAGGTATGAGGAAGTGATCAGTAATAACCATACTAGTAGACTGAAATGCAATAGGTGAGATTGATGGTAAGTGGGTGCAAACTGTGAACTGAAAGTGACTCAGAAACACAATTGAGAAAATTAGATAGTGTGCTCTGGAGAAATTCACTTAAATGCACACCACGTGGAATTTAAAATATAACTTTTAATAAAGTATTTGATGCTCTCTGGCACAACAATTACAAAGTCTCCTCCACTACTGGAGAGCCACACTTATTGTCATTAATTCACTTAGGGTCAAAAGACATCTTCTTTGCCACAAAACACCTTCTGGCTCTGGAAGTTACCTGAGAGCCTGTTGATTTGAATAATGCAAGATATCTTCTGCGTCAAAAGGTGTCTTATGGCAGGAGACTGCTTAGAAATGATAGTTCTTGTTGTAACTATAAAAAAAATCTATCCTTGGGTAGCCAAGTCTCCTTGGATTAACATTTTCCTGGCCCTGACCTCACTAAGTCCCTATAAAGGTGGGCAGTGTGGGCATGCTTCCTGAGGGGATCCGTTACAATGTTCAGTGTGTGAAAAGTTACATTGTTGAGCAGATAGGAACAATAAAGTTATAGTGGCCTCTCACTGAATTAAGGGAGGGGGGCTATGACAAGAATAGCCTGGCCTACTATCCACTCCCGAGAGAAGGAGGGGGATGCTCTTCTATATAGTGAAGAGCAGTGAGTGAGAGTGAGGCTGCTCTGGCTGTTCTGTCTGGGATAGTGATCAGAGAATGATGTTCTTTTGGAAGAGATGCCAGAGTAATGCAGATATGAAGATAAGTCTTCAAATAGAGAAGTGACGGAGGCCTAGTCCAAGAAGGGATAAGGTACAGTGATAATCATCCAGTGAATGTACTTCAAATACTGCCAATAAACTTCAGTCAAAGCAACAACTGGTGTAGTCCTTGAAGCATGGTAAAAGAGAGAAGAAGTGTCCATGAGGTGCATCCTGAAGTCTCAATATCCTCTTGGACTGGAGGCGTTGACCACTGAGGAATTCACCGCAAACCTGTCCTGATACTCCACACACCACCGCGGAGATCTCAGGACTTCTGTTTACCTCACAGGTATGACCACAGCAGCCATAGAATACACCGGTAGCAAGACCATTTCCCAGAGGTTAGGGGAAAGAGGGCTGCATTGTTACACTGCAATATATATTAACAGTCTCCTCTATTCTAAACCTGTTTTCTCCATCTCCAGGCCACTCCTTGATCTAAGGGGCATGTATGTATTCAACACGTCAAACCTTTTCTCTTTGTGATAAATATTACTTGCGCCCACCTAGGACTAGATGCAGTCTAGCAACAGCAACTCATCATTGATTATGTCAGCCATGCTGGTAATTATAATCTTGCCCTCTTTGATAACAGAACCCAGCTCAGCAAATCCACGGTCATTCTCACCTGACCTCACAGAAGCTAAATAAAAGTGGTACACTGATGCTTGATATAGTCCTTTCATTTCTTTGCTGCATTAACAGATTTCATGTTTCATATCAATTTGTTGGCTGTCACAAAACGGAATAAGACAATCCTACGAATTGGCAAGGCACGTGAAACACACTAGCGCATACAAACATGTCTGAGAAAACATTTACAAGCATAGGTATTCAGGAAGCTGTAGTTGGAGTGTGCATTACTTGTAAGCTGCTCCTGACATGAAAGACTTGGCACACACACAAATTGCAGTCCAGTATTTCTACAAATGGGATTTTGCCTGCATAGATCTGAGAACTATCCCTCATTCTCAATGGTTTGGGAGCATCAGGAGAATACGTTATTCTGGATTTATTCAAGAATAGGGTGGTAAGAGCATGGATGTAAATCAAAACTCCATGGGCCGAGTTTCTTTAAAGTGTTAATAGCTACTGTAACTTTGTCTGAAGTCATAACTAAAGAATCTTATTTTCTTTTTTAGTTATTCAAATGCCTTTGTTGTCCTTATTGATGTTCTGTACTTTACTTTCATTGTACCTATACTCTACATCAACTACAAACTCTATAAAGTGACGTTCAACAAGGAAACAAATATTATGAAGTAAACTCCAAATAAAAAATCAATGAAAAATGCCTTTGCCCCCAAGCTAAGTACTTTACAGATGTAATTAAATCGAAAAATGGCATTTGTTTGCGGGAATCAAAAGAATAAAAAAAAAAAGTTCTGTGATATATTGCAATATTTTGCTGGCTGTGATGTCCTCGCAGTCATTGGCACTAGTCATACTGTACCGTTGTAAAGGCAAATGAAGATACAATAACCCTCTGCAGTTCTCTGCTCTGTCAAAAATGCTGCTGTCTCTCCTGTGCCAACGTCAGAGAAACTGATGGCTGGAGCTTAGGTACCAGATGTTATCTGTTTATAGGCCACCGTTGGGACTCAAAGGAAAAAGTAAACATTATTCTCGTCTTTGTATGAGTGCAAGAAGACAGCCAGTTTAATCCTAGATTGTGTATTTCTTTTGTACACAAATTGATTTTTCTTTTTTTTTCTTTTAAAACATGATGGCAGAATAAATGGTGAGTCAATACGGTGACAGAGCAAGTCATGGTATGACTATTGATTTTATTTTATTTTTACACTTTAGCTAGTCTTCATTTTTATTTTATGTTGCTACTTATCATCGTTCACCTTGTTGTGCAAGGTGAGGCTACATTAGTTCCGAAAACCAAAACAGAAAATCAGACACACTGTGGGATATTCTAGTAGTTGCAAGTTTGTCCTTGTCAAACCGTGCAGTTTGACAAGGTCATAAATCGCAGATTTTTTTTTTTGACAACTAGCCATATTCTGGAACAGAAATGGCATCAATTACATCCAGTCTATTAAAATTAACAATATTGTATTGTATGTCTTTATTTATATAGCGCCATTAATGTACATAGCGCTTTAACCAGCCAATTCATGCAGATTGTACTTTATTTTGAAACGGAAATTAACAGCAGCGCAACCAACAGCACCAAAAAGGGGTAGATACAAATTATACATTTCATTATTGGAAATAACATGTTTTCAATAAATATTCCTTAAAAAAAGGGATTTGTATTATATTTCTCTAAACAAGTATTTTTTTAAATGTATATGTTCAACAATATAAAGTTCTTCATATTTTGAAATAACAATGATGCTCCTAAAATAACATTCATAATATTGAGTCTTAAATTCTGTCAATATAATCCACGTTACAATCTAAGCTGAAATAGATCATTTAAGTAATTAGTTATTTCCACCCATGGACCCAAAATATGACATTACATTTAAAGAAATTGTATCCATCCCCAAAAAACATTAAAGAATAACTTGTTAAGACTATGAAATTAAATAGCAATATTTGTTTTACAGGACTCACGTTTAAATGGAGCATGCAAACTGTTAATGATGTGCAAAGGTGCTTTAATGCTTCTTCAGAGCTAATCTGCTACCTGCAATATATAATAACTATATATACATGTGTGCTTAATATTTGGACAAATAATGCAGCTAACTACGGTATATATTTTGAAAACAGTCTTGGCTACATAAGTATTAAAGACTATTAAAAACTGCATTATTATCCAAAACGGCAACAACAAAAAATCAACAAAATACATAAAAAATTAGTCAGTAGTGTGAGAAGGGCAGAAATTAAAATAGAAATATGCATATGTATGTCTTTATTTATATAGCGCCCACAGCTGTACTTAGGGGTTTACAAGAGAGAGAATGCAGTACAGGGAATTATAGTACAACAATTGCAACAAATAAGATCAGATGATAGGAAAGGAAATCCCTGCCCTGGAGAGTTTACAATCGAAGTGGTGTGATGGGAAATTTACAGAGACAACAGGTGAGGGAGTAAGTGCCGTAGATAGCAGTCATTGGTAGGAATGACTGTGGGTGTGGGATAGTAGCCATGAGTCTAGGCTATTGGAGTGCTTTATTTAAGAGGCGAGTTTTAAGGTTTGTCGTAAAGGTGGGGAGAGAAAGTGCTTGGTGTATACTGAGTGTGTGGGTGAGGGAAAAAGGTTTAAGGCGAGAGAAAGCAGTAGAAGTGAAAGGGGTTTAAAGGAGGCAGTTAGAGATAGAACGCAGGGGCATTGAGACCAAATTTGATATGTAGGAAGGTGCATATAAGTGAGAGCCTTGAAGTTAAGGAGGATAACTGTGTGGGGGATCCGAAACTTGATGGAAAGCCAGCTGAGGGATTTAAGGAGGAGATAAGCAGAGACTGTTTTGGGAGAAAGGGGAATTATTCCAACAGCAGAATTTTGGATAGATTGCAAAGGAGAAAGTTGTGGCCTGTTAGCAGAAAGTTACAATAATCCATACGGTAGAGGATAAGGGCATGCATTAGAATTTTAGCAGTAGCATGACAGAGGAAAGGGCGAATCTTACCAATATTAAGGGGGAAGAAGCAGCAAGGTTTAGCTATGCAATGAATGTGAATGGAGAATGAAAGGAAAGAGTCAAATGTCCCTCCCAGGCAACTGTTTTTGGTGACCAGATAGATGGTAAAACCACTTTCGGTGATGGAAAAAGGGGATATTGGGCCAGGTCTAGGGGGAAATATGAGGACCTCAGTTTTAGCCATATTAAGTCTAAGAGGGAAGAGTGTTAGCCTAAATAGCCTAGAGACAATCAGAGATTTGGGACTAGATTTCATGTGTAGGAGGGTTGGGGTGGATAGATATGTCTGCATATCATCTGCATAGCGATGATATGTAAAGCCAAAAGAGTTGTTTAGGTCACCAAGTGACAGAGAGTAGAGAGAGAAAAGGAGAGGTCCCAGAACAGAGCCCTGATGTATCAACAGAAGACAAAGTCATGTTAGCAACAGAAACCAAAAATGTGCGATGGGAGAGGTATGATGAGAACAAGGATGGCAATTTGTTGTGGATACCAAGGGAGTTTAGAATATGAAGGAGAATAACGGGATCAACAGTATTGAAGGCAGCAGAGAGATCAAGCGGGATTAGTAGGGAAAAATTACAATGGGATTTAGCTACATGCAAATCATTGGCTACTTTAGTGAGATTGGTCTCTGTTGAGTGAGCTGTGCAAAAGCCAGATTGTAAAGGGTCCAGGAAGGAATAGGAATTAAGAAAGTTGATCAAACGGAAGAACCCAAGACGTTCTTGCAGTTTGGAGGCAAAAGGCAGGAGGGATACAGGTCAGTAGTTAGTAAGGCATGTACTGCATGTGCATACTCAGCAGAGCGGAAATAGTTTGTGTGGCTTGTAATGATGTAATTCCGAATCTATTGAGGCTATCTCTCCAGTCTTGAGTTGGCGAGACAAAATATGCAAGCTATTCGGGCAGTTTTGCCTTTTTCAGTTATATGAGCTACGAGAATTCAAGTGAGTTTGAAAAAATTGTGCGTTTGAGCCATTTTTATCATATTGCTTGGATTTTCCGGAATGAAAACGCTTAAAAAAAAGTACACGGTTTGGACATGTGAGATGGGCTTTCAAAATACGGGAACCTATGTACAGTATCTGACCAAATAGAAATGCACTTCTCACATCTACTAGAATATCCCCCACTGACTGGGTGCTCAGCACTCTGTTGGATAGTAATCAGTTTCACAACTCACAACACTTTTTGCCTTTGAAACAACAAACTCATTTATAACCTTCTGTATCTGTGTGTATACATTTGTTATTATTTTGTATGTCCAACTGTTTGTGCCATTTATGTCGTTCTATTCCCTCATCGTACTGAGCTTTGGAATATACTAGTCCTTTATAAATAAATGATGACAATATAAATAATAATAATATGTTGCTTATCTGTAGTATATCAGGACTGGTAATCAAAAAGGGAACTAGATACTCCCTTATGTGTCAGTGAGGAGGGTAAAGGGTGAGAAGCCTGTGATTCCTGTAGAGGTGATTTCCTCGTCATTTCATTACTCCCTTCTTTCATTTGAAAGCTACTGTATTGTAGGCAGAACAAGTAAGCATACTACTGTATATATGAAAATAAAGCAGTGGTGTTAGTCCATATAAGAAAGGAGAAAAACAAGACAACTAATGATACCGCCAATCGAGATTAGGTAAGGGAATAATATGTGCAAAAATCCTGTATTCTATATCATGACTGGATTGGTACTGTTTTGTTTTCTTTTGAATATATTCTCTACGCCAGTTGCACCTCTAATAATGTTAAGAAATGTAACAGCATAATAAATGTGAAGGTCAAGCATGGAGTACCACACCAAGTTAAACCTACTACATCACACATTGAATAATATTTTCTTATATAGACTGCCTGGAGCCGCAATGGATAAATATTTTATTCAGCAAAGGTACTTGTCCCATAGAGCTTAAAATCTAGCATGAGGCACAGAGAGATAAAGTAGCTTGACCAAGCTCACAAGTTGCTTATACTTTTTTAACTGTGTTTACCTGTTTCAAAAACAGTGATGCTACAACTGAGGGACTACTTTTCCAGGGAGACACCTGGATGTCAAGCTGATTACTCCTCACCAATTGTGGAACCACTTAAAGCAGCAATCAACAGTGCTTGTTTTGTTTTCATTATTTTACCTGAACCTGGGGCTATGTTTTCCTTGAGCCAATGTATAGTTCTCCAACCTCCAGGGACCCTCTAGTTCCTGATATATCAGCTTGTCTATCCCCTGAACAAGGATTCTTGTCTTCTGCAGACAACATGGTCGCTGTGGTTGTCCCCGCAGGCAAAAGAAACAACTTTCTATTGGTGACCCCTGCAGCTTTATTACTTTATTTATTTATCATTGGCAATTTTAACCATGGATATTTAAGGAACCCGGGTTTTAGAACAGTAATAACTGCCCATTGGCTAACAGGGTAGCTGCAGTACTGTTGCTAATTGTTACTTAATTTAGAGGGATGAAAAAGACTTTAATCAAAATAACTCATTACAGACTCACCCATCGACACAAACTCAAAATAATAATTAACAAATCACTTTTTATGGAAACATTTCACAATGGAACTTATTAAAAATGAATAAAGATACATGGGTTTTCTAAAACACTTTGGCCATTTGTTTCCTAGGGTACACTATCCTTAAGCCGGTTGACACAAAATGCTGATGCTTTATTAATAAGCATAACACTGCCAACAGCTATACTTCTATATCTAGACAAATAGCTTAAGTAAGAAAGCAGCAGACTTAGAATGGAAGTAGAATTGATCAACAAAATGTTCTTTTGGACCTTGGCAAGAATCCTGTTAGCTGGTCTCATAAATGGAGGGACAAAAGTCCACCTCATAAAACCATGTTAGTTATAGTATAATCTGCGAGGTTAACACTTCTAACCCCTGCACTGCCAGAGGGGTATGTTAATTAGCCGTCACAAAAATTTATAGAGCAATCTTTCAGAATATTTGTAAATATAACTTTGCTCCTCAATGAAGAAGGATCTTCAGTGCTAGGGCTGGGGGGGGGGGATGTTAAAACAGAATAGAGAGGAATGGGGAAATAGCTAGGGGTCATGGAGGTAGAATGGGGGCAAGTGGGAGATTGACAAACAGGGAGACACCCATATTAAAAAAAGATAATACTAGAAAAATTCTAAATACTAAATCCAATTGGAGTAGGAAGGCTTGAGTGGATTAGATCAGCGGTGCGCAAACTGGGGGTCATAGAATTTGTAGGGGGGAGCGGCAGTTACAGAGGCCCTGCGCTCTTCCCCACAACATTTAAATGAAATGCCGGGGGGGCGTGTGGCCTCTGTAACTCACTTACCTGCTGCTAGCCAGGTCTACGGCGACGGCGTCAAATGATGCAGTGGGGTCATATGATGTCACATTACCAGCGTCGTCATTTGACGCTGTGCCATCGGGGGAGGGGGCGGAATGCTGCGGCTCCTAGGAAGAGGAAGGGGGCCGCAGTTCAAAAAGTTTGTGCACTGACTGGAAAAAACCTGCATGATTGCTAATGCAAGAAGCCTGACAGATAAAATGGAGGAGCTTGAATTAATAGCTACAAAGGAGCAGTATAATATCATAGGCATTATTGAAACATGGTGGGATAAAACTCATGACTGGGCAGTTAATTTAGACGGTTATTCCCTTTTTCGTAAGGATCGAGAAAATAGAAGAGGTGGATTATTTGTATATTTTAAACCAGATCTAAAACCTATTATAAGGGAAGATGTTTACTGTATGAAGTTAATTATGAAAATGTAGAGACCTTGTGGATAGAAATTAGCAGTGGAGGTAAAAGTATAAAGAGAATGTTTGTAGGGATATGCTATTAACCAACAAATATCCGTGAGATAGAGAAAGCCAAAATACTTTTTCAAATGGAGAAAGCGTCAAAACCAAGTCATGTTTACATAATGGGTGATTTTAATTATTCGGACATAGGCTGGAGCAATGAGATTAGCATTACAACAAAGGGAAACAGTTTTTTGGGGGTGCTTAAAAACAATTACATGACCCAAATTATTGAGGGACCAACCAGGAGAGGGGCAGTACTGGATTTGGTACTATCAAACAATGTAGAAGTAATAACATATATTCCAGGAACATTTGGGAAACAGTGATCATTCATAACATGGTCTCATTTGATATTAATTAACAAAAAAATATATTATATGGTTCAACAAAGGCAGATTTTAATCAACTGAAGACTAATCTACAATGAATAAATTGTGATTAAGTTTTTGCAGGGAAAAATAAATGTGCAGTCTTTAAAACATTGTTAGAAAAGCACACTTATCAGTGTATACCCTTGGGTAATAAATATAAAAGAAACAAGTCTAAACCAATGTGAATAAATAAACAGGCAGGGGAGGAAATGGAAAGGAGGAGGACGGCATTTAGATTCTTAAAAGGAGAAGGGACTGAAGCAACCCATGGAGGGATTTGTAGAATTCAATCCGTGGATTCAGCAATCCGTTGGCAGATTCTTAACAATCCACCAACGGATTGCTGAATCCGTGGATTGCATTCTACATTTCCTTCCACATGTTGTGTCCAATGGCAGTTTTTGATGAATCCGCATGGATTAAAAACGACCAATTCCATTTGCGTATTTTACACCACAAAATGAATTTTGAGTTGGAAATGCGAGAAAATCGCAAAACGGATTTGTGCGGATTCGCCCATCTCTACTCAGTATCACAAGATTGGCATAAAGCAGACATGGCGCCTATATTTACTGTAAGAAGGGAGCTAGATCCCAACTGGGGAATTACAGACCTGTGATCATAACATATATAGGGGGGAAGCTACTTGAAGGTTTAGTATGGGCTAATATACAGGAATACCTAATGAATAACAAAATTATTAGTAATAGTCAGTATGGATGTATGAAGGATTGGTCATGTTGAACTAACCTTATTAGCTTCTTTGAGGAGGTAAGTAGGAATTGAGACCAGGGTAATGCAGTTGATGTCTACTTAGATTTTGCAAAGGCTTTTGATACCATGCCACACAAGAGGTTAGTGTAGAAGATACAATTAATTGGACTGTGTAAAAATATTTGTACCTACTGTAGATTGAAAAGTGGTTGAAGGATAGACAACAGAGTTGCCGTAAATTGAACCTTTTCGGGTTGGGCTAAAGTTGTGAGTGGAGTACCTCAAGGCTCGATACTTGGACCCCTGCTTTGTAACTTGACCTGGAGGTTGGCATAGAGTGCAATGTATACATCTTTGCTAATGACACAAAATTGTGTAAGGTAGTAAAATCCGAGCAGGATGTAATTTTTCTCCAGAAGAACTTGGATAGACTGGAAACTTGGGCAGGTAACGGGGTTTAATACAGATAAATATAAGGTTATGCATTTGGGAAACAAGAATAAACCGACGACTTACAAATTAAATGGGAATAAATTAGGAGAATCTTTAATGGAGACATATTTAGGAGTGCTTTTAGACAGCAAGCTTAGCAATTGTGCCTAATGTCATGCAGTAGCTGCAGTGGCAAATAAGATATTATCTTACCTTAAACAGGGAATGGATGGGAGTCAAGTAAACATAAGTATGCCCCTCTATAAATCATTAGTAAGACAGCACCTTGAATATGGAGTACAGTGGCACTACTCCAAAAAAAGACATTATGGAATTGGAAAATGCACAGAGAAGGGCCACCAAATCAATAAAAGGGATGAAATCTGACATATGAGGCGAGGCTAACTAATTTAACTTTGTTTACATTAGAAAAGAAGTCGAGAGAAGTCAAAAGAAGTTGAGCTTGTGTGTGCTGATCTGCGTGACTGGTTAATTTCAAGTGCTAGTTGTATTAAGTGTGCAGTTAGAACTAGAAGGAAAGGGAAGTGCTGAGTATACTGGTGTATACTAGCAGGGGTGGCATTTGGTGAGTGTGCAGTGGATTAATTTATTTTCAAAGTGTGTGGTAATTAAAATCCTGTAGGAGAAGGGTCAACTAGAGGACGAGAACTGGGCTGCGGTGTTTAAAGCCGCGGCTTCTAGCTCCATCTGCACAACATTGAAGGAGAACTCATATAAGGTATTATTACGTTGGTATCTCACCCCAGTTATATTAGCTAAATTCAATCGGGGCTCTTCCCCGCTCTGCCCTAGGCAGTGCGGGGAACGTGGGGACCTGGTTCACATGCTGTGGTCTTGCCCGAAAATAGTGCCGATCTGGACCCAGATCCGAGATTGGCTGCAGAGGATCTTTTTAGGGCTCAAAATCCAGCTAGACCCGTGACTATTTTTATTAGGTAAACCTACGAATGAGGTATCTAGGTCGGGTAACAAGCTGATAGCACACTTTGCTACCGCTATGAGGTGTGAGACCGCAGCATTGTGGAATCAGAATGCGATTCCTTCTATAGACAAAATCAGGAACAGAATTTGGTTCATTTGCCGAATGGAGAAGTTGACGAGTTTAGTTAACGATTCGGCCGATAAATTCGAAAAAGTCTGGTCATTGTGGTTGGCTCAGACCGATATACAGGGGATGAATGATGCCACAATATGGCTTTGATAGATGTAGGTGGGTTCTCCTTGGATGATGGGCGGGGAGCTGTACGGGACGATCGGACGGCAGGGCTCCCCCAGGGTTGTAGTAATATCCCAACTTGAATGAAGTCGAAAAGCGGAAGTGGAGTCGGCTCAGGGTTCTATGCGAGGTGGTCAGGAGCAGGGTGATAACAGTGGTGGCGCAGGTCTCCGGATCAACAAGTGGCTTGAGACTCGTCTATGCCTCTCCCCCCCTTCCCTACACCCCCCCTCCTTCTCCCCCCCCTATCTCTCTCTCTCCTTAAGTGTTGTTGGTCTGTCAATGTCTTGTTCTGTGGGTCTCCCCAATGTGCGTCCGTCATTTGTAGTTTGTCCTTGTAAGATAAGTGTATACCTGGAATAAATTTCAATATAATGTAACCTATTGACTGTATGCACTAAAAACTAATAAAAACAAAGTTGAAAAAAAAAAAAATCCTGTAGGAGAGAAGAGGAAGGAAAATGTTTTTTTTTCTTTCCTGAACTAGCAGTGAGTGTGGTTAGTTAATTGCTAACACACCTGGTGGGTGTCCCTATTTAAACAGAGGTTGCTCACGAATCCTGAGCTTGTTTGTACTGATCTGCATGACTGGTTGATTTCAAGTGCTGGTTGTATTACGTTTGCAGTTATAACTAGAAGCAGTTTGAACAAGGAAGGGGTTAAACAAGGTATAGTATATTGAAGTACAGTTTATTTTTAGTACTTAAAAACTTCATACTTGCTACAATAAGCAGGATTTAAAATGCCACTCAATGCACATCTTGCCACATGTATGTGAACTTGGAGTAGCTGTTCCAAGGAGCATACCGCTGTGAGAAGTGTGAGCGGGTGGTCTCCTTAGAGTCACAGATTGCTGTTCTGAAGAGGAAACTGGCAATTTTGAGGGACATTGACAATCTTGAAAGGGGTTTAGTGCTCACTGAGCAGGCCCTTGCTTCGACTAGTGGTGCAGATGGTCACGCTGTTAGTGAGGAGCAGGTAGGTAGCTGGGTAACAGTTAGAAGGGGAAGCAGTGGCAATAGGGAGAGGCCGGTCAGTTCTGAGCTGAACCATCCCAATAGATTTGCCGTGTTGAGTGAAGATATTGGGAGTGTCATGACAGAAATGGCAAGGCTAGGGGAAACTAATTCCTCTAGCAGCCAGGGAAATAGTTCTTCCAGCACAGAGGGGACAAAAGATGCTTAGAAACAAAGAAAGATTGTGGTGGTAGGGGACTCCATTATTAGGAAGGTAGATAGGGCAATCTGTTGCCATGACCACATGAACCAAACAGTTTGTTGTCTCCCGGGTGCTCGGGTTTGGCACATTGCCGATTGGGTAGACCGATTGTTGGGGGGTGGGGGCTGGCATTGACCCGGCGGTTTTGGTACATGTTGGCACCAATGACAAAGTTAGAGAAAGATGGAGGGTCCTAAAAAATGATTTCAGGGATCTAGGTCAAAAGCTTAAGGCAAGGACCTCCAATGTAGTATTTTCTGAAATACTACCAGTGCCATGCGCTAACGCAGGGAGACAATCAGAGATTAGGGAGGTTAATGCATGGCTAAGAAAGTGGTGCAGGAAGGAGGATTTGGGTATTTTAGAGCACTGGGACTCCTTTTCTGAGAGGTGCCATCTATATTCTAGGGACGGATTGCACCTCAATGAATAGGGATCTTCTGTGCTAGGGGGGAGAATGTTAAAGTGGTTGGAGGAGATTTAAACTAGTATGGAGGAGGGAGGGGAATGAAACAGATAACAAACTAAATAGAATAGATGAGGAAACAAGGGGTTATGGAGGTAGAATAGGGCAAGTGCGAGTTTGAAAAGCAGCGAGACACTCATAGTACATACAGATAATACTAGAAAACTTCTAGAGACTAAATCAAGTTGGCGCAGAAAAGAAGGAGAAGATAAGATAATTGTTCAGGCTGAAAGAAAAACATAAATACATGCTTGCTAATGCAAAAAGCCTGACAGAAAAAATGGGGGAGCTTGAATTAATAGCTACAAAGGAGCAGGGGATGATGAAAATATAGAGATCTTATGGGTAGAATTTAGCAGTGGAGGTGTAACGGATCGGGGGACAAGTGCCTCTCAGCACGTCCCCTCCACCTCAAACCCCACTCTGCTCTGCTGCGCTGGTTCCCTGCCTCCTCAATCTCTCACCCCCTCCTCACATAGCCGTCCCTCCGCGGTGCACGCCGCACATCCACTCACGCGATCGGGCCGTGCACGCGGTAGCCTCGCAGAAGGCGTGCGTACCCAATCGTCTGTGACAGATCAGGGGACACGCATCTCCCAGCGTGCCCCCGTCACCTCAGGTCCCACCGCTCCTGGTTGCTCCACTCCTTCACCCTCTCGCTCCCTTACCTCCTTCACGCCGAGCCGCTCCTCCGCAGTGCACGCCGCACGCCCAGGCACACGATCGGTGCGCGCGCACCGCAGCCTTACAGAGGGCGCGCGCACCCCATCCTTTTACCAGCCCTCTCGCAACCGTAGCTCCGCTCCTCACTGGCTGCAGGCTATTGCGGTGGATTCCTCTCCTGTCTCCTCCCCTGCTCACCTGCACCTATCCCTGCAAACTCCCAGACAAACCCCTGCTCCACCCCTTGCTTCTATTGGCCCTTCTTCCCTTATAACCCCACTCTGTCCTTTCATTCCTTGCTCTGCATAGCTTTCCTGTAGCTCCTGTGTGTGCAGTATCTATGCCTAGCTCCCTTGTCTGTTTCAGCTCTGATTCCTGTCCCTGCCCCTGTTTGGATTTCCCTTAGTTTGAACTTGGACTCTGCTTTGGACTTGACTACGCTGCCTTCTCCTGCCCTTGAAACCCTGGCTTCTGGACATCACTACGCTGCTCTCTCCGGCCCCTGAACTCTGGCTCTTGGACATTAACCCTCCGACCTCTGGCACCCTGGACTCAGCAAGTATAACGTTAACCCTTACTCTCCAGGCCCGGCAACGCAACTTACCACACTTTGAGCGCGCCCTCACTGCTGTGGGTACATGTTATACCCTTACCTACCTCAGTACTGGGGACTGGCCAGGTCTGCGGGCATACAGGCGTTACAGGAGATAAAAGTATAAAGAGAATATTTATAGGGATATGCTATAAACCACCAAATATCAGTGAGATTGAGGAAGCTAAAATACTTTTGCAAATGGAGAAGGCATCAAAACTAGGTCATGTTTGCATAATGGGTGATTTTAATTATCCAAACATACACTGGGGCAATGAGTTTAGCATTACAACAAAAGGAAACAGGTTTTTGGGGGTGCTGAAAGACAATTATATGACCCAAATGATTGAGGAACCAACCAGGAGAGGGGCAGTACTGGATTTGGTAATATCAAACAATGTAGAAGTAATAACAAATATTCAAGTCCTGGAACATTTGGGTAACAGTGATCATAACATGGTCTCATTTGAAATAAATTATCAAAAAACAGATGACTTGGGTTCAACAAAGACCTTCAACTTTGGAAAGGCAGATTTTAATAAACTGAGGACTAATCTACAAATAATACATTGGGATGATGCTTTTGCAGGGAAAAATGTAGAAAATAAATGGGCAGTCTTTAAAACATTGTTAGAAAAGCACACTCATCACTGTATATCTTGGGAAATAAGTATTAAAGAAATAAGTCAAAACCAATATGGCTAAATAAACAGGTAGGGGAGGAAATGGACAAGAAGAGGAAGGCGTTTAGATTCTTTAAGTCAGAAGGGACAGAGGCATCGTATCAGAATTATAAGGAATGTAACAAAAATTGCAAAAGGGCAATCAAATTAGCAAAAATGGATAATGAAAAAAGGATTGCAATAGAAAGTAAATACAATCCTAAAAAGTTCTTTAAGTACCTTAATAACAAAAAAATGAGAAAAGAAAATATAGGACCCTTTCAGTGTGAGATGGGCAGGCAGATTATTGGAGATAAGGAAAAAGCAGAGGTATTAAACACATTATTTGCCTTTGTGTTTACCAGGGAAGAATCAATTTCAATTGTAGTGCCACAGGAGGAAGCCACAACCTCCATATTAATGAACAATTGGTTAACTGAGGAAGAAGTTCATAGGCAGCTTGAAAAAATGAAAGTAAATAAGGCACCTTGCCCAGATGGCTTACATCCAAGAGTTCTCAAGGAGTTAAGTTCAGTAATAGCCAAACCATTACATTTAATATTCAAGGACTCCATTTACATAGGCGCAATACCACAAGATTGGCGTAAAGCAGATGTGGTGCCTATATTTAAAAAGGGAGCTAGATCACAACCGGGGAATTACAGACCTGTAAGCCTGACTTCAATAGTGTGGAAACAACTTGAAGGTTTAATACGGGATAATATTCAGGAATACCTAATAGAAACAAAATGAGTAATAGTCAGCATAGATTTATGAAGGATAGATCATGCCAAACTAACCTTATTTGTTTCTTTGAGGAGGTAAGTAGGAATTTAGACCTGGGTAATGCAGTTGATGATCTGGTCTACTTAGATTTTCCAAGGGCTTCTGATACGGATCCACACAAGTTATTGGTGTACAAAATAAAGCAAATTGGACTCAGTGAAAACATATGCACCTGGATTGAAAACTGGTTGAAGGACAGACAAGAGGGTTGTCAAATGGAACTTTTCAGGTTAGGCTAAGGTTGTGAGTGTAGTAGCTCAGGGATAAGTACTGGGACCCCTGCTTTTTAACTTGTTTATTAATGACCTTGAGGTTGGGATCGAGAGCAAAGTCTCCAGCTTTTCTGATGATACTAAATGGTGTAAGGTAGTAGAATCAGAGCAGGATGTAATTTATCTCCAGAAGGACTTGGAGAGACTGGAAACTTGGGCAGGTAAATGGCAGATGAGTTTTAATACAGATACATGTATGGTTATGCATTTGGGAAGCAAGAATAAAACAGACGACTTACAAATTAAAAGGAATAAATTGGGGGAATCATTGATGGAGGATTTAGGAGTGCTTGTAGACAGCTGGCGTAGCAATAATGCCCAAAGTCATGCAATAGCTGCAAAGGCAAACAAGATCTTATCTTGCATAAAACGGGTAATGGCTGGAAGGGAAGTAAACATAATTATGCCCATTTACAAAGCATTAGTAAGACCACACCTTGAATATGAGTACAATTTTGGGCACCACTCCTTAGAAAATACATTATGGAACTAGAGAGAGTGCAGAGAAGGGAAACCAAATTAATTAAGGGGATGGACAATCTAATTTATGAGAGGCTAGCTAAATTAGATTTACATTAGAAAAGAGGTATCTAAGAGGGTATATGATAACTATATACAAAAATGTTTGGGAACAGTACAGGGAGCTTTCAAAAGAACTATTCATCCCAAGGGCAGTACAAAGGACTCAGGGGCATCCCTTAAGGTTGGAGGAAAGGAGATTTCACCAGCAACAAAGGAAAAGGTTCTTTACAGTAAGGGCATTTAAAATGTGGAATTCATTACCCATGGAGACTGTGATTGCAGATACAATAGATTTGTTCAAAAAAAGGTTGGACATCTTTTTAGAAAGGAACGTTATACAGGGATATACCATATATGTAGACATGGGAAGGATGATGATCCAGAGAATAATCCGTTTGCCAATTCTTGGAGACAAGGAAGGAAGTTATTTTTCCCCTTATGAGATATCATTGGATGATATGACACTGGGTATTTTTGTTTGCCTTCCTCTGGATCAATAAGGAAGTATAGATATAGGATAAAGTATCTGTTGTCTAAATTTAGCATAGGTTGAACTTGATGGACGTATGTCTTTTTTCAACCTCATCTACTATGTAACTATGTAACTAAGTAACTATAAAAGAGAACAAAGTTCCAAAAACCGGTACTCAGAGAAAGTGAACAACAGAGCATATTCTAATAAAGCTATTTAGAAAGAGGTGTGTAAGAAGGGATATGTTAATTATATACAAATATATTCGGGGACAATACAAGGAGCTTTCAAAAGAACTATTCATCCCAAGGGCAGTACAAATGAGACAGGGTTATCCCTTAAGGTTGGAGGAAAGGAGGTTTCACCAGCAACAAAGCAACATGTTCTTTACAGTAAGGACCATTAAAATATGGAATTCATTACCCATGGAGACTGTCATGGCAGATACAATAGATATCTTCCAAAAAAGGTTGACCATCTTTTTAGAAAGGAAAGGTATACAGCGATATACCAAATAAGTATACATGGGAAGGATGATGATCCAGAGAGAACTCTGATTGCCATTATTTGGAGTCAGGAAGAAATTAATTTTTTTCCCCTGATGAGATCATTGGATGGTATTTCACTGGAGTTTTTGTTTGCCTTCCTCTGGATCAATATACTGAAAAACAAATATAGGATAAAGTATCTGTCGTCTAAATGTAGTTGAAATTCATGGATATATGTCTTTTTTTCAAACTCAATTACTATGTAACTATGACACAATGCATTTATCTATTGATGCATTTGTTCTCATATTCTTTCCAGGATGCATTAATAGGCAACATACAAATTAGAATGTTGTACTCTAAATCCAGTATGCAGTTACATTTGAGGAGTCTTCATAGCTATATTTTGGTAGAAGCATACTTTTGGTGATCAAGGAAAATTGTATGGCTGCAGATAGAAAAGATGTATGTATGTATGTCTTTATACAGTATAGCACCATTAATGTACATAGCGCTTCACAATACATGTGACAATCATATAAATAACAAATAATACAAATAACATATCATGGGAATACATGCTTCAGGCATAAATGTAACATTGCGGAAGAGGAGTCCCTGCTCCAAAGAGCTTACCATCTAATTGGTAGGAATAATGTACAGAGACACTAGGAGGGCATTCTGGTAAGTGTGGCTGCAGGGGGCCAAACTTGATGTATTATGTGTATAGTATTAGCCATGGTGCTACTCGTATGTTTCTTTAAGCAAGTGTATCTTAAGGTGGTTCTTAAAGGTGGCTAAAGAGGGTGCTAGTTGTGTCTTGAGGGGAAGGGCATTCCAGAGGTGTGGGGAAGTCATTGAGAAAGGTTTAAGGCGGGAGAGGGCTTTAGATACAAAAGGGGTAGAGAGAAGAAATTTTTGAGCAGAACGCAAGGGTCATGATATAGTGAGAAATTAGGGCTGAGATTTAACAAGGGGCAGAAGAGTAAATGTGAGAAGGAGAATTGAGTGCGAGATGCGTGATTTGATTGGAAGCCAGGAGAGGGATTTCAGCAGGGGAGATGCTGAGATAGATTTAGGAAAGAGTAGACTGATTCTGGCAGCATTGCTAAGGTTAGATTGTAGGGGAGTCAGGTGAGAGGCAGGTGAGAGGCAGGATTGCCGGACAGCAGGAGGTTACAGTAATCAAGACAGGAGAGAATGAGGGCCTGAGTCAAAGTTTTAGCAGTCAAGTAACAGAGGAAATGGCGTATCTTTGTAATGTTGCAGAGGAAAAAACAACAGGTTTTAGATACGTTTTGAATGTTTTAGGAGAATGTGAGAGAGAAGTTGAGTGTGACCTCTAAGCAGTGTGCTTGGGCTACTTGGTGAATGATAGTACTTCCAACAGTAATATGGAAGGAGGTAATAGGGCCAGGTTTGGGATTAAGTATGAGGAGCTCTGTTTTTGCCATGTTAAGTTTAAGTTGGCGGAGGGCCATCCTGGATGATATCGCAGAGAGACATTCAGAAACTTTGGTCTGTACAGCAAGTGTAAGGTCAGGGGTTTCAAGTACATGTGTGTGTCGTCAGCATAGAGGGGATATTTAAACCCAAGAGATGTGATTAGATCACCTAGAGAAAGTGTGTAGAGAGAAAAGAGAAGAGGTCCCAGGATAGAGCCCTGGGGTACCCCCACAGAGAGATCGATAGAGGAGGAGGTGTTAGCAAAGAGACACTGAAAGTATGATGGGAGAGGTATGAGGAGATCCAGCATAGAGTTTTGTTCCGAATACCAAGAGATTGGAGAATGTGAAGGAGAAAAGGGTGGTTCACAGTGTCAAATGCTGCAGAGAGTTCGAGTAATATGAGCAGTGTACTGTAATGACCTCTGTCTTTGGTAGCATGGAGGTTATTAGTTATTTTAGTGAGGGCTTTTTCAGTCGAGTGTGCAGTGCAGAAGCCAGATTGTAGAGGGTCTAGGAGAGAATAGGTCTTGAGAAAATGGAGCAAACGAGAGAATACAAGACGTTCAAGGAGTTTAGAGGCAAAAGGCAGGAGGGACACAGGTCAATAGTTAGAGACAGGTAGGGTCAAGCTTGCTGTTTTTGAGTAATGGTATAACTGTTGCATGTTTGAAGGAGGAGGAAAAGGTACCAGAGTAGAGGGAGGAGTAAAACGTTTGTGTGAGCATAGAGATTATAGTAGAAGCAAGAGGTTTTACGAGATGGGAGGGAATGGGATCAAGAGGGCAGGTGTAGAGGAAGAAGAGGAGATCAGCTGTGACACATCCTCCTCCGAGACAGAGGAAAAAGAGTCATGGAGAGGAACTTGCCAGAAAGGAAGCGAGCATTCCAAAGGGCACAGGAGAAAGGCAGAGAGGAGGGAGGGAGGGTGGAAGGGGATGGGTATGCGGTTGGAGGGGTGGACATCAGATGAAGTAGAAGTTGCATTTGGCAGGCGAGCATGAGAGAATATAGAAATAAGGCAGAGACCAGGATTGGGAGAGATATCCCCAGAAGCAAGGAGGAGAAGCATGGATAGAAATAGAATGTATGGGGATGATTTAAAGGGGTGTGTTTTAGTGCAGGGAATATAGCTGTGTAGCATCAGAGGGTGCAGGTAAGAAAGTAGTTCATGTGAACTGAGAAGTGGCGAAGAGAGGAGAGATGGAGATATATAAATAGACAGAATGAGGCTGGTAGAAGGAAGTGCATAATTTGAAAGCAAGTGAGGCCATAGCAAATATAAGTATTAAAGGTGGCATCACAGCAATAGTAAAGAGCTGAGATGTACAGTCTGGGATAGATAATATCCTCATTTCCAGCGTAGATCAAATCCAGGAATCCGGGCCAGTAGGTGTTGTTCACTTGTTCCCTCTTTTTGAACTCCCTTTTAAACTGCACTTTTCTTGCTACTTAAAATGGGCTACTTGAACATGGGCTGCAGATAGCATGGGCTGCTATGTGTGCATTTATATAGCCCTAAAATGTAACCTGGTTGAATTTAGATCAGCCCAGGCATCTTAATTAGCACATGTGAGGGACATTAAAACAGATGGTTCTTCTAAACAGGGTGTTGTCCAAGTAGATGTTAAATAAAGATCAATTGCAGATGGGCTTAATTTAAAAGAGGAGTTCCAATCAAACAAAACATACCAAGTAGATGTTAAATAATGATCAATTGCAGATGCACTGATACCACCATTATCCAACTAAAGTTGCAAAAGACAAGCGGAAAAACACAAACAGGGCCACCAACACAATTTTGTGAGCCCAGGAAAAAATTTAAAGAATGGGGCCCCTGCAAATGTTATGACAATCACATTCGGTCTACTTTGCCCCATCATGTCACTTTACCCCCATACCTCTCCCTCATGTCTCTCTGCTTTCCCCCCTAGGGTCTTCTTCATTGTACCTTTCTTCTTTCTTGCTCAATTGGGTTTCCAATTTCTCCTCCTTTATTACATGTCTCTTTTTCCCCCTCATCTTTCTTTTCTCACATGTGCTTTCATTCTATTTGTAACACCCCTAAGCCAGTCTCTTTCCTTTCCCCATTCATGCCTTTCTCTTTCTTCAATCCCCCGTGTTTCTCTTCCCTCCCCATGTCTTTTTCTTATCTTTCTCTTCATGTCTTCATCCTCTTTAACAGTGTGATTTATCTTCTTTAACATAATTTTCCCTTTTCCTTCCCCTTTCTCGCTCTTTTCCCTCTTATGTATTTCTCTTTTCTCCTTTATTTTCGCTTTTCTTTGTGTATGTCTCTCGTCCTTTCTATGTCTTTATCCCGTTCATGTCTATTTCTCTTGCCCTGATTTAACCTTTACCTCTCACCTTGCACAACCTGTCTCTCTCATGCGGCGAGAAAAGTGGTATATGTGGTGCTCAGTAATTGAAACAGGTTCCTAATGTAAGCAATAATGACATCATAAGTCCACAATTGGTAGTCTAAGTTGCAATGGAGTGCCCCCCAAATGAATTATGACAAAACTGAAAGGGAAAAGTGACTAGTGGAGTCGGCTAGACATCCACAACCTTGTACACAATATAAGAACCCAATCAGTGATAATAATAATAAGGAACAATGTCCATGATAGACAGGGTTGAATAAGGCACTGTGGCACTTTACCTGTACTGTCCAAGGGGCGCTCTCATCATCATAGGCGTGCAATCCATCCGATGTAGATATAGGAAACGCGTTTCGTACAAAGAGTACTTTTAATATAAAGAGGCAGCATTTACATCTCCTTGTCACCTTGATAAAGTACTCTTTGTACGAAACGCGTAGGTGTGTTCATTCAGTCCCTTTTTTCCTGTATGTTTAGCCAGCAATAAATAACTTCTTTTTTGTTATTCTCGGAGTGGCCTGGTCCTTTTTCCTGGAGATTTAATACAGGATGTCTGGGGCTGTGCTCTATCTACACCCATTTCTTTCCTATCTCTCATGCGGCAACTTCAGCCCAGCGCTGATCTCCTCGAGGCCCCGCCCACTATCTAAAGCCTCACCCATTGCCTGAAGTCCAGGCCACTGCCCGAAGCTCTGCAGAGGAATGGATTTCTATCCTATGTTCTTCCTGTATCGCAAGGGCCCCCCTGCAGAGAATTGATGTGCCACCTGGGTAACTAAACCAACCGGGCCTGGGACAGCGGTAGTATACAAAATATGTGTGATAAATCCAGAAAAGAAACCACAGCACTACATAAAGAAATTCTGCCACATATAAAGCTTGAACTATGTCCATATAGTTTTATGTGATCAGGTGCTTGGAGGGAGAGGTATGAAAAATTATATGACTTGGCACTGGAAACGTATCCCTGTGAACTAACAACTAGAAAGGTATTTCGTATAACATCAATCATCTGACCTCTGAACACATTGGCAAGTCACACAGAGTCAAATACATTTGTCATGGTCCAAGGCTGAGCCCTACATGTGTCAAGGTCTTGAATAAAAATGACGTTTTTATAAGTTACATTTTGAGACCAATTTATTGAATTACTCACATGGCTTGTAAGCCAGTCAAATATTCCCATGAGGACAGCACGCACATACAAATCACACGATAGAAATAAAAAACACCAAATTCGAAATAGGTTATATAGTATGTGAACTCGTGTTTTAAATAACTGCAAAAAAAAGTTACCCGTTAGCTTTAAGTTGCAAGTGTAAAATTACATACAGTACTGACTGTATAAATAATTTTTCAAATGTCTTTTGATAACAGCGACATGCCTGATTATAATGATAGCACGAATTACCATTTTATATCTGTGCCTTTATGCCGCAGTTTAACCCATTGTTTCCAGAGAGACTTGCAATACACTACATTGTGCTGCACGCCCACTTAGCAGAAAATAGGTTCATGGACAGAAAAGGTAAAAAAATATTTATAATCAAACAAAACAAAAATCAGACAGGAGTCATATATTTATAGTATGCTAGGACCAAGTGTATATGTGGGTAGTGGTAACATGGAAGCTATATCAGCTGTGGTAGGGAACTTAGGAGACTAAAAATATTTTTTCTTTCATACAAAAATGACTATTTGAGAAAACTAGGAATAACTGAATAAAATATGTGCATTTCACATTTATGTATTCCTTTAACAGTGAGTGTGCATTTGAATTATGTTGGGTTTTCTTTTTTATTTGAATTCATTGTCATGCTTCAGTAGCACTTGTCAAAATGCTGGAAAATCTAAAAGCCTTATGCTGTACATGTAAACCTTACGGATGCTTAAGTTCTGTGTGCTGCAGAACTACATCCCCAAATTGCCTCCAGCACCACACATAGAACATAGAGCATGACAGTGTTAGACTCCTCCCGGATTGCTTCTGGGATCACTTCTATGAGTATTGAGAGTTCATCATACAAGCAAATGACCTCCTGGTCAACAGTGGGATAATGATCGACTTCTGGTTTTGTATTCATATTTTTGGGTCAGTTACAGCTTAAATATAACAGAGTAAGATTTTAAGAAAAGACCAGCCTTGATTTCCATCACACTGTTGACTTGGTGGCATTTGGGAGGTTGTGGTTATGCTCATTACATTGTGATGCTACAAAAATAAGACTCATCTATTTTCCTAATAATACAGTACAGTTTACTCCAGTGGGCACCAGATTTTTCTATAGTGTTCCTACACATTTCAGGGCCTATTAATTAAACTCTGAAAGTGCATTTCCATGTTAAAATGGATTTGCATTTCGCAGTATACATTATTCTCTTGAATGTCCAAACCGTTCTGAAACAGACAGCTGTGCAATTCTGTGTGATACACTAGTTTTTTATGCAAACAAGGCAAACGTGCAAAATTACATTTTGGTTTTCCTTTAAGCTGAAGTTTGCAGATTGCCCGAAAAGTCACAGCCAGAAATGTCACAGCTCTCAGGAAGGCAAAACAGGACTTTTGCTAGAGAGTAGTGTGTCCAGGTCTCCCTCTGGTCATCCCCATCGCCCCCCGCCCCTTAGTTCCCCGCTTACCACCGCTATAGCGGGGGAACCATCGGCGTGTGCAGGGAGATGCCGGGTGCCACCGGAGTGGCAGGCGGTACCGGCACAGCTGTAGTGGGTTTGTGATAGGAGCTGGACTGGCGAGCGCATCGCCGGAGCTCCGCGGGGAGCGAGTGTTCAGGGCACTGCCATCTTGGATATGCACGCGCATACGCAGTATGTTTCGCACATGCGCATTGGGCAGTACAGTTCGGCGGCCATTTCAGGAGTGGGGGAGCATGCGCAATGCAAACACATTAGCGGCGCCGATTATAGCTTAGCTCAGCAGGGGAGCTGGGACAGAGAAGGGTAAGGGTGTTCTCAGGGTGTCAGCGGCCCCGGAGCTAGGCCAGAGACCCCCTCATAGGCCCCAGCTTGGACCCCGACTCCCCCTGTAAGTTTGTGGCTACTACAGGGACAGGCCCAATAGATAGGAAAACTGCCCCTGTAATTGAATAGTGCAGCGGATAAAACAGCAGAACGCCGCAGTAATTGCGGCCTGTGGTCTAAGACCAGACCACCACACAGATAAACTCTCTTCATGGTGGTACACTCCAGCTGAATACCACCCCATATAGAGGTAGACGCTTTCGCTGATGGCGACAGCATGGGACAAACAGGCCCCTTTCTTCAGTTAGCGGTACCAGGTGCTGGAGCACCTGGCAGGTATCAGAAAGTCAACAAGTGCACCAACTCTACACTCTCGCTGTGAGCAGTGATGTCACACACTTTGGGAGGGTTGGCTCCTGTGGACACGAGGGTGGTTAGGTCCCAGGGCACCTCAGTACATAGGGGAAGACCCTACTAGGGTGTGGACAAGGAGGTTGAACAGTGGGGTACAGTGTCGGGCTAATGCCGTGCGAGGCCTGTGTTATATGCATTATAGTATTTTAAGTTGCATACAGTAAACCCGTTATTATATATGTCTGTGTGTAATTATTGTTTTGGGTCCTGTGAAGGGGTTATCCGGCACTGTCAGGATCATTCATAGGTGGAGGCGCTGTCACCGGACGATATAGGTTCACCCCAGGCTCCCAGCAGCGGAGGTTCAGGCCTCCTGTGAGCTGCAGGTAAAGCACCACATAAACTCAGTAGTTGCCACATCTTCCAGAAGGTGGGGGAAATAGCCCTACAGTAGAGAGAGACAAAATATATTCATATGCTCAATGATGAATCATGTTTTTTGAAAAGCTGTTTAGTACAGTATGTATAGGTATTTAACTATGAATAGAAATTAAAAATGCTAAACAATATTAAATGTTTAGTACTTTGACTTAATTGCTAATCCAAAAGCCAGTTATTTTCTTCCCTTATGTGTATACTTGTAATATCCATCTCTTTCTGTGACAAGAAAATGTGTATCGCCAAAGTTAAAACTCAAATACTAAGTTGATTCAAATTCAGTAGGAAATTGTAGTGTGCTAGAGTATCAATCAGTACATTAAAGCAGTAATTCCACCTATACATTACTCTGGAGCTGAACTGTGCTACAGTATTTTCAGCTTAGCAGTGCCGTTGTACTTACAGTACCATTGCTCAGTCCTCTCAAAACAATCTTGCTGGGCATGCAGTCGAATAGAAAACACAATATCATTGGTTGCGGCGTCCTACTGGTCGACAGAGCAGCCATGTTGGATTATCCAGGAATGGCGAGCATAGAAAATGTATTGCATCTCATTCTTTTCTGTCATGGTCTTGTTGTATAGTTGAATGACTAATCATATTTTTACACATTAACATTTGATGGGCAAATGTATTTAGCTTCAGATAAAATTATTTATTATTATATTTTCCCCTTGTGTAGAATAATACAATTGAATTGAACTGAAAGTGTTTCATGGTAAGCTGAAATCATCTTCTTAAAATGAAAAGTAATGGCTCACAAGAGACCATCCATGAACGTAAATGTGCCATTCATAATTCGTTAATTTTCAGAAATATATGTCTATGCCACCTTTTAACATACCTGTTTATGTACTGTATATAGCAAGTATTCCACTTTATGCTATAAGACTGTATGTATGTATAGGAAAGCTACATTTTAGTCTCACAGGAAATATCGGGTTCGTTCATTATACATAGTAATGTGTTTTAATGAGAAATTAAGAAGTAAAATACACTACTTTGTTTCCCTGTGTTTTCTTACATTATCAAATGTTAAAAAAATGCAAGAATTGTTACACAAGCAAAAATAGCAAAAATGTAAAAGATAAATGCATTTTGTTGCATGTGCATAATGGTTGATTGCAAAACTCTACAACGTTAATGACTTATCAAGGAGTAACTGTTAACTTAAGTTAACGTATCATTAAATGCTAACAGAGATCGAAGCTCAAATACCTTTCCCTTAAGGCTTGTCTTATGGTTAAGACAGCCGCCCGTTAGCTACAGTATAACGGACATTAATGTAAATCCAATGCAAAAGAGGTGTTACTCCTAATAGCACAGATGCACAAAAACGCTGTTATCGTTAATGCAGGGATTGAACATGATTTTAATTAGGTCTTAGCTAACTAACATCACATATTACATATTTAGCTCGCCTATGCATTTTCAAAAGATAGCTTAATAAGCATTGACATCAATCAAACGCAACACTGAAGTCTATAAATGCAATGAATTTCAACGCGGAGCCCCATTATCTCACAGAACATGGACATCATGGTGGAACTGGCTTCTGCTGTTTCTCCATCCACACGCAGGATCCGTATGGGTAAATTCTGTGAGGATGAAATCAGTGCCATGGTCATTAATATTGTGCACCATTATGGCAAACTCTTTGGAGAGCTTGTATACAAATCGCAGCGCCTGAAAAAAACAACATACGGTCTGAAATAGTTTAAGACTTAAATGTGGGCCATTGTCAGAGAACAATAGAAATGGTAAAGAAAAGGTGGGCAGATACCGGACACGAGCTTCATAAGGAACTTGCTGAGCATGCAAGGCAATAAAAGAGAGGAGGCTCTGGACCAGAACTGTCCCTGAGTAATTATCAGCAGCGCGTGCTAGAAGTGGAGGACACAATGGACAAAGTAGCTGTGTCAGATAGGAAACAGGTACATAATTCCATAAAAAGCACATTGTAATGTAAGGGAAAAAATAAAAGTAACTACTTGTGCAAAACATCATTTTGTACATACCGAGATAAATGAGAAAACATTGAATAATTGTGTACAATAATGTTTTTAGTTAGTTAAATGTGTATTTGCTCCATCTATATATTAATATGATTAACAAATGTTAGCAGAGGGGTGTATGAGACTAGTCAGTTAGCATTAGTCAGCAAGTAGTTGAAGTTTTGTTATCATGGTGGTTTGGCAAATGATTCATTTTTCATTTGGGGGTAAACTAGCATGAACGAGTTAACAATGGTCCCCGGGCATTTTTTTTTTTTTTTCAAAATGATTATTAATATGTTAAATAGCAGATTTGAGAAACATCAACAAAATAAATATATATGTTTTAATTATTTGGGTTATTACTAAACACACCATTGCTTTTACCATGTATATAATGTACTTACAGAACCTTCATTTAGGACCATCTCAACGGACATGTACCATTCCTCCATCGCCTTTGCTCAGTAAAATCCCAGAGCAGTGTAGCCCCCTTTCCCTATGACTAAGGGAACTATGCGTGCTGATTACCTGTTCGCTCACAGGAGGCCTAAGCCTCCGCCACTGGCAGCCTGGGTTGAGCACTTTCTCCACGGGTACCTCGCCTCCACCTGTGAAGTATCTGGAATTACCCCTCACAGGAACCAATACAGTAAAGAGCAATACACACAGGTATATAACGTGTATTTACAGACACACACACATATAACAATAGAAACAGTGCCCCAATGCAATACCCACACAATACCCAACACCAAGAGTGAGTCCCCCAAAGTACTGAGAGTGACAGGTGCACCTGTATCCCAATGTCCACATGAGCAAGCCCACCCAAATGTGAGATAGAACTACCCCCCCCCCCTGTGTTGTGGTGGTGCACGGTGGGTACCTTCCTGGCTATGACCATGGTATATGGAGATCCGGGGTTAGCAGGGCCGCAGCGTGATCCTGTGATGCGGGGCCTGCAAAATCTCTTTAACCTCACTGTGGTGGTCCATCTCGTGGGGGAGCTCCAACAGGAGTGTCTCCCTTAATATCTATAGTGTGGCCTTTGGTATGGTCCCGGGCTGTGGATCGATGCGTGGTGTCCGTTTGATGGTGCGTTAGCTTGAGTGACTGTCTCTCGGGCCTTCCCTACAACACAGCTGGTTGGAGGGATCAGGGCTTAACTGGGGCCTTGGGGCAGAGTCCTGGCCTAGTCCATGGACTGACTTGCTCCATGGACGCTTCTGTCCTCACTGCCGGCTCCCTCAGAACTGGAGCACGCTCTCTTTTGTGCCAAACTCCTCTCTCCCTGTCCTGGAGGATCCTGGGACTTGTAATCCCTTGCGGAGTCGTTCCAAGATGGCTGCCGCAACTAATGAACTATCTGCGCATGCGCATGCCTTACTGTGCACATGCACTAAAATCCAAGATGGCGTCCCCCTCCTATGGGTCGTGCGAAGCTCCGGTGGCACAGAGCAGTAGCTCTCCCTCACCGGAAGTATGGAGGGGGGCTCTACTACAGCAGGAATCCCAGAATGCCGTAAGTGAAGTGGGGGATACTGGAAACTCTCATGTTCTGCAGTTACCAGGGGAGCAACATTTCTCAGTCACTGCTACTGCATCTCAAGTGAAAATTAGCCCAGGCAGAGTATCTTCTGAGCAAGTTTCAAGATAACAGTAATTTCACTAGAAAGGATAATGATAGGGCCATATTGGCAAATCGAAACACAATGCTAAGTGTCAATAGAAGATGATATACAGTAGAGGATGTTCAGAGGTTTAAGGCAACTCGCCTACACAGGTTGCACTCAGTGGCTATGATTCAGACAAGCTAAAAAAGAGCTGTGCTTTGACATGCATCATCACCACACAACAGAAACTTCAGCAGCATTAAACAATCTATCCGGAGTTATTCAGCAAGCTGTACAACTCATGCATCACATTCTGTTACAATCACATCTGAAGAATCTATGGTTCAAGTGCTACTTCCCATCAATTAATGGGACCTTCATTTACACAGAGCTGCATACGGCATCAAAGGGATGGCATCAGGGGATCATCCACTGCCACTGATAGAAGGGTAAGGCAATAAAGTTATTCATGTTATTTAAGTTGTTAGTTCTGTGTATGTAGTTGTTGATACTTGTTATATGCGTATATGTTTTCTAAAAACATGGCACTTTCTTACAGTTACACCAATTTATTTGTACTGTATAATCTTTTCTAATTGGTATCATCTTTGTTTTACTTTTAAAACCTGTCAAGGAGAACAACTGTGAGACTGGAGTCCAGCAGCTGGAATGGTCTAACAGGCAGGTAGCTGAGATCAGTAGAATGTCAGATGTCAGGGCAGGCATCAAGCAGATACAATACAGCTGCCGCTGCCGGCTATAGACTGCTTGCCTTAAGCATTCTGCATTTAAACCCAACCCACACTGGAGATTTCTGCAGCCAGACTAAATGCCCATCGGATTAACACAGCGGGGGTCCCTGCATTTGAATAGGACTCACACTGTGTGAATCCTACCGAGCTGCAAGTCGCATTCAAACACAGGAACCCCTGCTGTGTTAATCCGATGGGCCATTACAGCCTGCAGTTGACCATCTCAAGAGTTAATGTGAGACATTTACAGATTTTCTTTGGCAAGCAGTCTAAAATCGGCAGTTGCATCTATAGCAATGGTCAGTGGACAGGCAAAGGTCAGAGGCAGGCAAGAATCAGATCGTGATGGTCAATGGACAGGCAGGTCAGAGGCAGCTGGAGAGCTAGCTAGTAGCAATGGTCAGCAGACAGGCAAAGGTCAGGACAGGTGGCAAACAGGTAGAAATAGTCAGGAAACAGGCAGAGGTTTGAAAGGGTCTGGTACATAAGGAAAGATAGAGATACACACTAAGTGGCAGCAAACTTGATCACTGAGAAGCCTCAATATGGGAACGAAGACAAGTGGTGGAGCACTGCCAGCAAAAACTCCACGGGGGTAGGCAAAAATAGCTTGAGAATTATATTTTATTGGCACATAGAATAGGTAAAAAAAACACTGTAACGCTTTCACGCCCGATGGCACTTTGTCAAAGCCTCAATAAACAGACACAGGAAACAGGAAGTTGAGGTGTTATAAAGGCCTGGCTGAGGGACCATGGCTGGTATGAAGCAATTAGCAAGCTCAGAGAGTACACAGCAGGAATAGCAGCAGGTAAATGGCAGTACCAGTGGTAGAACTCAAGCTTGTAGCGACAGAGACTAGAGTTCAAGGCCCACCAGGAGTACTCATGATATAACTATACATGCCAAAGTGACATTAATAAGCCCACTATACATGACTTAAACACTATTACAAGAGCAGCTACTGTAATTAGCAACCATCAGCAATTACATTACACTAAAATAACAAGCCACCATACATGTTATAAACATTTTGATGTATCACACAAACCCTATAATATGATACAAGATTCCAAATTGAAACATGCAAATCACTTTTTAGATTATTACATACAGATATAGAATATACATAACTATCATCTCTATTCACCCCTGAATGCATGTGATGATATATATTAGGAACAAATAAGATTATTTAAGTAATAATCCCTGAAGAACAGGGCATTACTGGCCAATAATGCCCTGGCTGAAAGAGTTGAAGGCCCGAGGCGAAGCCGAGGGACTGTAACCCAGCCAGGGCATTATTGGCCAGTAATGCCCTGTTCTGAGGGGATTATTACCATTATAGGCTAAATGGAGGCTTATTTCATAAATAATAGACACTTTTGTATAGTTAAATAGATTTTTTATTCAAATAAAATTGAAAATACATGAAACCACCTCTATATACCATTACACTGCAGATATCTATATCCACACACTGCCGCCCTCTCTGTGTACACACACACACAAACACACTGCAGCTCACACACAAACTGCTGCTACACACACAAACACACAAAACAGCCCACCACACACAACACAGTGCCTCCACACACACACTGGAGCTCTAGACACACAACACAGCACCTCCTCTACACTCACTACACAGCACCTCTACACACACAGCAGCAGCTCTACACACACAGCAGCTCTACACACACACAAACTCTGCTGCTACACACACATGCAACACCCATAAACACTGCTACTGACACACACACACACACTGGAGCTCTATACACACACACACACACACACACACACACATCAGCTCTACACTTACACAAACTGCTGCTACACATACAACAGCACAACACACACACACTGCAGCCACAATCAAAAATGCAGCCACTTACTAAACTTTGCACTCTCCCCCCCAGCTCTACACACAACACAGCACCTCTACACCCCCCCCCCCCCCCACACACACACACAAACACACACACAACACTGCACCTCTATACACAACACACTTACTTCTTTGCAGTCTCTCCCCCGCCCCCCCCCCCACCCCAATTCAACTGAATCTGCTCAGAAAATCTCAGTCAGCTCGGGAGGGGGAGGAGTCAAACCGTGGCTGATACTTTTTGACCAATCCCCTGCCATGTCTCAGAGCTTTTACTTAATTCAAACCAATCCCCTGCCCTGTCTCAGCTGTTCTGAAAGCTGATTGGCTGGAAATAACCAGATTGAAAACTGCATTTTGCAAGCTGCTGAAATTCAGGACATTACTGTGGATAATGCCCGGAATTTTAACCAATCAGAAAGCAGGGTTTTCAATCATGAACTGAATTTTACTGCTTTAGCCTATAATATATAATATATTATTACACTATAAAGGCGTTAATGTCAAGGAGAATGCACTGCTCCCTCGAAGGGGAGGTTATAAAAAAGGACCATCTTGTGCTAGTTTAATTAGCTAATTAACTACAGATAATTCTAGTAAACTTCTAGAGACTACATCAAGTTGGAGTAGAAAGGTAGGAGCAGATAATGTACAGTAATAATAGAAAAAAGTGAAAAAAGTATCCATTCCTCAGTGCGTCAGAGAAATCTTGGTTAAATATCCAGTGAATCTTCAAACAAGATAGTTTCACAAATAAGGTAATATGATGTAATTATTAAATAAAAAAAGAGCAGTTCCCGCTCTGCTAGTAAATGTGAGTGGTGCACTTGGGAATAAGGACTGTATTGGAAATCGTGAAGGGTCATATCCTTACAGACATACATCCATTGTAATCGCTAAACAAAGTGATCATGTATATATAGAATACTAAATAAGTGTAATAATATAAGAATCCCTATATATACTGTAATATCTAAAGTGACTACAAACATGAAACATAATGATTATAGGTAAGTTGTTGATACAGACGTATTACTCCCTTGCTATGATATTGAAATTGTTACGAGTTCAGCAATTGTAATTGTAATACAACTATTTAAACTGCCCCTGAAACTGCTGCATTCAGCAATTACAATTGCTGAACTCGTAACAACTTTAATATCACAGCAAGGGAGTAATACGTCTGTATCAACAACTTACCTATAATGCTAAGTGCAAGTTATGGGCGGCTTACTTACATTTAACAACTATCACTGACAATTATCAGTGTAGTGAAACTGTCGCTGAAACCATTGCACTCAGTAAACAGGGCTGCCGTATAGGTAACAACCATAATACCACAGAGGAATACATCACACTGTGAATCCTACAGTATAATTACAACTGCAGCTTTCCTTTGCCTGTTCTCCAGGGTCATTACTATCGTCTAGTATATAACATACCTCTTCACCACTTTAAGAGGTTACATTCTCACAGACAGTTCATCAGTGTATCGCTATACTTTATACTGATTTAGCCGGGACCCCTTTTTCCACTATCTGTTGTTGTGGGGTGGGAGATGCTGCACCTAGGGAACGCTCCGATAATGGAGGTTCCGTGCAAGAGGGAACCGCCATGTTAGGTTGGCGCTGGCGCAGAACTGTCCTGGCAGAAGTTTGCGCATGCGCAGACAAGGGGAGCAAAGCCCGCGAAGGAGGAGAGCTCGGATAGGAGGGGAGTTAGGGAACTACGGGTCCCAGCAGCCCCGCGGGCCCCCGTGACATGCGAGGGCCAATCGGGTACGAGGAAGGGAGGAAAAGGAAGTGATGTGGCATACGTTGAGTCAGAGCCAGCTGTAGGAGGAATGAGAAGGAGCTCCGGTGTAGGGAGGCAGTCCGCCACTACCTAGGCCACATGCCCAAGGCCCAGTTAGGCCCTGAGTCCCAGTAGTGTGAAGCTGAGCTAGGGACCTGCCATAGACAGGTTCCGGATTCCCTTACTGTTACATGATCGCTACCGGGACAGTTCTAAGTCAGTGGGAGGTCTGGGATCAGGCCCCGCTACCACGTTGCAGCGTGTCTGGGTGGGATCGCCCCGGAAACCTACGGGTGACGTCATCTACGCCCACACTGATCCTTTGTGAAGATAGTTGCAGAACCGGGTACTGGAGTGCCCGGCAGGTAAACTTCAAGTGCACCAATGGTACCATCATTCACTCAGGACACGGTGGCTGCGCAGTCACATACATATACATTCACTGTCTCACTTGAGGGTGGGGGACTTTTTCCAAAAGGGAACTGGACACGGAGTGGGATCACCCGGTGACGGGAAGGGGAGAGTGAGCGTTCAGCAGGACGCTGAGAGTAGTGCCTCCACTAGGGAGGGACACCTGTTGATAAAGCTTATGGTTGCTACAAGTAAAGTATATTGGTTAGGGTATATTGCTGTGTGTGTGTATTAATGTACATAAGTTCCTGCGAAGACCCACTTCCCCTCGGGAACCAAGTTATAAGTATTGTGCGTACCCCAGGCTCTCCGTGGCAGAGGCTCAGGCCCTGTGAGCCTACAGGTTATACAGCATATAGTAGTGGTCTGTGTTTTTTTTTTAAATTAATTATGGTATATATATGTTTTTTTAATATGAATAAACTTATTACATGTTTTTGATGCTTTTTATATCTATTTTTGAATCACAGAGTTATGTGCCTTTTGTATAGGCGAACCTGTGGGTTAATACATGTAAATTGGAATATTAATTAGTAATTGAGGTGAAATTAGAGCCATTATAAAATAAGATCCACCCCTAAGGGAAGTCAATCTGCTCCTGAGGAAGCTGTATGTGACACAGCGAAACGCGTTGAGCTTGAGAAGTTTAGTCTGCTGCAGCTGCCACGAAGTGAAGACGCCTGAGCTCCACTGCTGATCCTATTGCTGTCCGTCGCTATCCCCTTCAACCGGATGTCGTCACCCGCTAGTCGGAAGTGACGTCAGACGCCATACACCGGCGGTGAGGTTGGAGTCGCGGGAGGACGGGAGTAATCTTTTACAACTTGAATCGGCGTTTCAACTGTCTCACGATACTACCTTTACAAGCTTGAGAAGTTTAATCTGCTGCAGCTGCCACGAAGTGAAGATGCCTGAGCTCCACTGCTGATCCTATTGCTGTCCGTCGCTATCCCCTTCAACCGGATGTCGTCACCCGCTAGTCGGAAGTGACGTCAGACGCCATACACCGGCGGTGAGGTTGGAGTCGCGGGAGGACGGGAGTAATCTTTTACAACTTGGATCGGCGTTTCAACTGTATCACGATACCTTTACATGTACAATTTATTGTACTTATTGTAAGTACATCTCTTATTCCATTTTCTTTGCGATAAAATTGCTTTGCAATCTAGACCATTGGTCCGTTTTGTTTATATTTCATATACCTTACCTGGATCTGAGCAATATGACATCCACAAAATTCGTGCTCTGAATCCTTCCTGGACCAGAATATACCATCAGATGTGAGATTTAACCTCTTCAAATCCTGACTGAGTCAGACCAATGCGATTTTAATTTACACTTGTTGTAAGTAAAAATTCCTATAGAGCCAAGATATCTACCTAGCTCCGATTGTATTGATATACTGCACCATGATTGTTTTTATTTTCTTTATTTCTATGATGTGTTCCTGATTTCATCGCTCCCTTCCCACCCCGAACCAAGACTGTGTTCGCTAGGAACCAGGGCTACACTACACCTAATTTATGTTTCATGTTTGTAGTCAATTTAGATATTAGTGAATAGAGGCAGTCCTCGGTTATCCGACACAATGCGTTACTCAAAATGGCGTTGGATAGCGAAACGTTGTAAAGCAAAACACATTTTCCCATAGGAACTGTTTAAATGAAAGGTTCCGTTCCTGAAGGCATTTTTAACACTAAAATACACCAAATATTTTATGCAGGCAATAAGATGTGCAGCACACACATTAATTATATAGTGTACATACTGTATTATATATAATTTAACATAATAAATAATATATTATATAGTATATTAGAATATTATATATATAGATATATATATACGCTCTGACGACGCTTTGCAACGTTGTTTATGTGTATGTGTGTATATATACATATATATACACACACACAAACAACGTTGTAAAGCGGCGTAAGAGCGTTGGATAAGCCGTTTTGGCATTGTAAAAATGAACA
Organism: Ascaphus truei; assembly: GCF_040206685.1. Classification (NCBI taxonomy): domain Eukaryota; kingdom Metazoa; phylum Chordata; class Amphibia; order Anura; family Ascaphidae; genus Ascaphus; species Ascaphus truei. Next base: position 205,088,615 of record NC_134484.1, on the reverse strand, counting down.
TAGGTATGCATTGCATAGCGTTGGATAAGCCATTCGTAGTAAAACGAAGCGTTGTAAAACGAGGACTGCCTGTATAGGGATTCTTATATTAGTACACTTATTTAGCATTCTGTATATACATGATCACTTTGTTTAGCGATTACAATGGATGTATGTCTATAAAGATATGACCTTCACGATTTCCACTTTTTAGCTATCGTATAGGGTTTAAGCAGCATTAACAGATAGTACATAGACATGTGCATGTCAGTTCAGTAGCGCTAATTTGATTTAGGTTTTAAAATAGCAAATTTCTTGTTTAAGAAATATTGATGTATTAGTGGGGATGGGAAACCATCTCTTTCCAGTGATTTAAAATAAAGTTCCTATATTGAACTAGAGGTTGAGTGCACTTCCAAAATGGAATACTTTTTCTTTTTTCTAATATGATGCAATGACAGATATTAAACATCTTAAGCCTCCCTTGATAATATGGTGAGTAGTGTTTGTAGATCCTGCCATTGCCTGAATAATCAATGAAAACTAGCCACATAAGAGCCAACGTGCATGGCGTAAACTCAAACGTAAAGTCTACTAAGGGTACAGTAACATAATCTTTCCCCGCAGCAGGCACCAATTGCTCAGTGTCCCTGGATGCAGGTAAGTCCCCCCCCTCCTCAGATAATAAATGATAACAGTGTCAGCAGATTGTGCAGGCAAAGAGGCATAGTCATGAGAGAAAAGAAAAAACTAGTCAGAATTGAGAGTACACAGGGAGCTCTGTGGCGTCACCCGGGAACAGGACATATCAACTGGTGGAAAAATGCAGAGCACAGCGCAAAAAAGCAAGGCAACCAGACTTGCCAAAAAAATAAAATTGATGTACATTTATTTAAGACAATGCCATGAGTAAAAAAGACACCCAATCCTCTGACGCGTTTCGTACCAAACAAGGGCGCTATCATGGACTGGGTAGAGGTGAGTCACAGTCGCACTACGGGCAAGGATGGCTCACAAGAGCCATTAAATGCAGAGGTGAGTATAGCAGCAGGATCACACCTTTCCAATGAAGGAACAACAGCACAACAAGGACAGGTTAAAGTAAGTATCTGGGGAGAAATACAAATCAAGTACAGTATTGCTCAAAGGGAATTGTATAGGTGTACGATACACCGTACAAAATCTAAGACTACTGTAAAACTAACAGAGACAAAGACAATAAAATGAGCCGGACCCTAGCTCATCACAAGCGAAGTGGGGATCAGATGTCAGTTAGACCAACGCTTTTGGAAGAAACAGCTCAGGTCGAATTCCTTATTGATTGCCCTAGGATTCAACATGTCCAACTTCCTGATCCTTTTGGACTTTAACAGAATGTGTCTTTTTTGAATACTGCCACTTCTCTGAATTTTTTCTACAGTACCTCATCGATTACCTGACACCTGAGTTAGCTCACATTATGCCCAGCTTTAATGAAGTGATGAGCCACTGGGGCACATGAAGTGATGTGCCACTGGGGGTTTCCACATGACCTCCATGGATCACAGCTTTATGATGGCAGATGCTGTCCTTGACACTTCAGGCAGTTTCCCACACATAACCCAGTCTAGAAGGTTATTTTATAAGGTTTATTACATTGTGGGACAGACACGTGAAGAACTTTTGATTAATGACATTTTTTTACCTGTCAGAGTGAGTGAATTAATCATTTGCGCTCTGTGAGCAGCTGCAGCACCTGTAGGTGCCAAATTTAGGAGTACCCAAGAAAGGCTGAGTCTAGGTTTTATCTTCTAGTTCAACTCTAATAAGAAAATCTCTCAGATTTCTAACCCCTTATACAAAAACAGGGTTTGGGCTGAGAATCAGCCAGTGATGCATCTGTGACCAAAAGGTGCAAGTGCTCTAAGAAAATATTCTTAATCCGCCCACTGAGCGTGCTGAATGTAGAGACAAACTCTACTGAGTAATCCCTAGTGACTGTACAAATTTTTGCTCGATTAGTGGTTAGGTGTGAGGATCTGCTTAAAGCTTCTGCTTTGGCACTTTGTGTTTCACCCCTGTTGGTGAATTTAGTCGACTTGTTATCTAGCCTATTCATGACAGTTCCCTGTGTACTAATTATCTTTTTGGTATGAAGGAATTGACTAAACGGAGGTCCTCTGATGGCACCTTGTCGATGGTGGCAATGGTAGTGTAGTAAATTGTTTCAGTCAGTCTCCTTCATAGAAATATCAGTCACCTTGTTTTGAATAGTTATATCTAAATAGTTAATAGCTTTGGTATCCTCAATAATGTTAATGGTCTGACAGCTCTATTCAGGTCATGAATAAAGTCAATAAGCTGCTCCTTATCACCTGACCAAATGAAAAAAATGTCATCAATATATCGCACCCACATACACCATAAGTAAAAATAGCTGTTGAGAATAGAAAAACTTGTCTTCAAATTCGCTCATAAAAATATTGATGTATGTCGGTGCGACGTTCGATCCCATTACTGTACCCTGTTTCTGAAAAAAAAAGGGTCCTCAGAAGAAATAAATTTGCCCTAAGAATGATTCTTAAGAGATCCATAATAATGTATTCCTATGGAGTGAATAGCCCCTCGAAATCCAATAATTTTTTAACCAAACGGATACCATAATCATGTGGTATGGAGGTACAGTATAGAGGCTATTCACATCTAAGGTCACACGCAGTACATCTTGACTTCATCAGAAGGGTGTTACCCTGATACAATACTGTACTCACCTTGGCATTTACTGATCCTTGCTTGTGATCCATCCTTTACTGTAGGGTGGCTCTGACCCACGTCTACCTAATCCTAGATATTACAATTTGATTCAAACTCTCACGGTCTCATGAACAGAATATTTAACTTTGGTACTCATATATTCTCTGTGGTTGAGAATACTCTTATCATCTGACAAAGCGCTCTGAGAAGCGTGAAACGTTGTTGGGGCTTTTTTGCCCTTTTCTTGTCCTTATGACCATTAAATAATTATTTTTTATGGGAAACGCACTCTCCTGTTTGTTTATTTTTCTATGGACATTTGTTGTAGTGCTCCACCATTCTTCCTTTTTCTCTTATCATCTGATGCTGGATTTGAGCTGCTCCCTCTGGTACTGAAATCGTGCCACTATCTGAACAAATCAAGGTCACATCAATTCATGTCTCTGTATTTCCTGGACAATGTCTCTCTACAGCAATTTTTGTGGTCCCTTACTTTCCCCTCCTTCCCTTCCAAATCCTCTGTTTTTTCCCCTCCCTTGTTATGTGGATTTGATGTGTTATGTTTCTTTCGTTTGTCTTCTTTCTCGTGTTGGAAGATATTCCCTTACTTGCCATGATTAGACTGGGATGTCAGATACTGTTTGAGTACTGATTATATTTCAGGCTATACCATTAGGATAGGGAAGTCTCTTTTTGCTAAGTATACACCTTCTTATTGTTTTTGTACATACTCTTTATTGCACTGTGTTTTTCCTCGTAATTGCTATCACTTATTGCTATCACTATATGTATTGGTGTATCCTGTTGGACTTATTTACACAACGCCATTTCTGTGTCTGCCTTTATTTATGTATATCTGACACACCATTATAGGAGACTGAAGGTTGTGCCTGCAATCCCCGCAATCAAAATGATGCGTATGGAGATCCCCTGCCCTACAGTATGTCACATGTGTGCTGTGTGGCCAAGACACATCCGATTTTTACATCACCTCCTCCATTGTGGACCTTCGTAGCCACCATAGTTTTCTGGATGTGATGACATAGGCCTTTGCATTAAAGTATTTAAGGGAGGTTTGATGCCTCCTACTCAAGGCATCTCGACTACCAGCAAGCTCAATGTTTGAAATGGGAACCTAGTAGGAATTAATTTGACTTTCCCCTTTTTGAACTATTGATTGTTTTACTGCTCGAGTCACCCATTATTCACTAAGGTCCCTTAGAGTGACTGAGACCCAATGCCTCGCTAGGCTGATAAGTATTGTTTCTTGATTACTCTTTCGTTTGGATCTTAGATCCCCTTTTGCACTGTGTGCGCTTTTTGATCTAAGATATATTTCTATTTTTTTGCCTATCTATGCACTTTATATGCACTTTGAGATTGTGTATTCATTTTTTATGATTTACCGTTTGTGAATAAAATACTCTCCTTCTAGCAAAACTCTTGATGACTCTATACGTTTTCTCTAATGAGTGCTGGCAACTTCTTATATGTGCGTTTGACATTCTAAGAGAAAGGGCCTCTTTTTTGTTCCCGCTGCACCACACATTAATTAGCATTAAACTACATTACCAAGGGAGCGCTGTCTGAAACATATTTTTCCCCATGGGAAGAATGTTAATCTAGTGAGTAATCTGATTGCCTTTATTTGGAGTCAGGAAGGAATTTATTTTTTCCCTTATGAGCCATCATTGGTTAATATTTCACTGGGGTTTTTGTTTGCCTTTCTCTGGATGGCAAATACTGTAAATATAAATATAGGATACCGTAAGTATCCTATACTTATTTAGCATAGATTGAACTTGATGGACATATGTCTTTTTTCAACCTCATCTTCTATGTAACTACTGTATGTAACTTTGTAACTAATGAGGTCATCCAGTTTGAGAATAACAATCAATTTACTGTACTAGGTTTTCAAGGTTTTCAAAGTCATAATCAGGCATGTAAGTTGCCAAGATTCTGTTGGGGAGTTTGTGTGGCTGCAGCATGATTAATTGTGTAGAGCTCAGGAGATACAGTAGAGTGAGATAGAAAGAAAGAGATGGAGTAGATACCAGAGAGTATAGAGAGATGGTTCATATGTGATATACTGTATATTCTATTTTGAAATTAGGAACTCCATGTAATTTCTAAGGAAAAGGCGATATACTGCTTTTTCGAGACCCATGCCTCTTTTATGGTTTTGAATTAAAGATGAACACCAGTTTTTGTTAAACTCCGTACCAGGAGTCATGCGATCCAGCTCTTTAAAAAATGCTGCGATCTATAAATGAGTGAGATTATGAGTAACATACAATAGAGTCATATCTCAGATGAGATCCACAAGTCCACACTGCTGGAGCTGAGAATATTACGGATGGAGGCAAACAATTTCGAAACATTTTTGTAATAATCATTGCCAGTAAGTAATATATTGTTTATCTTGATTAATCCACTGTTTGGTCTGTCAAAGGGGCATGTACTGAATGTGACAGGATCATTTTAACCTCCCTAACAAATGAAAGCACATTTAACAACCTTACCCAATATATTGTAAATGTTACAGCATCTCCCATAACCTCTGTTTGGAATTTAAAAAAAATAATATTGTTCTATTTCAGGTTTGTTACCAATCATTATTTTTAACATCTTATATGCTCACGAAATGTTGAAAGAAAATATTTGTTTACCAACTAGTGTTACATTACACAATAGCATGTTTAACAGAACAGAAACGAATAAACAGCGAGATCTTTTTTATTTTGTTGGGGTGCTACCATGCTGGTACCTCAATTCACAACACAGTTATGGCTCCTGACGTGTGAAGGAGGTGGTCTCATCTGGTGGATTTGATGGTCTGATAAAAGAAGAGACCGGGGCGCTCCTAATAAAGTGATAATTAAAATGATCACTGAATTGCTAGGGAAAACTCAAATAGACATCCAACATCCATACAATGAATAAGATAAAATCCAAAATACTGGCCTCAATACTTCGCTGCTGCTCAGCCGAAAGAGGATCTCCCAGGATCCTCACACAGTATGGGAACACAATATGGTGAGCGCAAAAACGAAGAAAGGAAAAATGCAATCAGTACACTAATATAGTGTGACATATATCAACATAAAATAAAAAACAAAATAAAAAACATGGGAGTGGAGGGGAAGGTAAGTATATAATTCATAAACCACTCACACGGCCATGTGTAAGAGTCTGCCCATCACATAATTCACAGCCCCATCTGAACGGTCACGCAAAAGGTCACTGCTGGTGGAGGTGATCTCACAGGGAAAGATGGAAGAAAAAGCACAGTCGGTGTATGTCACTGATAAGTGACAGTGGTAAAAAGTAATAGCTATATATAAATTCCACTCACTTGGCCATATGTGAGTGGGAGGCACTCAGAGAAAGTCTAAGCCTCACTGCTGGATGATAAGATCAAATCCTCTGATGTCACTCGTAAACATAATATGCCTGGGGGTATAAAACGGAGTGGATTTATTCAAAACATGCAACAATAAAAGTGTTCTAAATGCAGGGTACACATAAAAGATGCTGCTGCACAGATGAACTCACAGCAGCTGTCCTTTGCAGTTCGTTTGGCGTGTGTCCTGACTTCCGCGTTCGGAGGGTCTGGCAAAGAACGGCTACTCAGGTCTGCCTACGGTGGCTCACTGTATCCAAAAGTCCTTGTGACAGGGTGAAAGAACGTCACCAGCTCTATGCCTGACAGACGTAAGTGTAGATGCAGTGCAGCATTGTCAAGGTTAATTTTCAGCTGGGAAGCTCCTGACAATTAGAGTTGTCCCAGCTGCATAATCAAGGTGTTTTAAAAACCCCAGGCTGTACACACATGCAGCCTAGCTGGTCAAGAGAGAGGACTGAAATGCTGAAGTAGATTACTGCTATACCGTCTGTCTTTTTGTGTGCTGTCTGAAGCAGGGAGATACCATGAAACTCTGGAGATAGAACAGCTTGATTTAAGGTCTGTTTTAAAGATACATGTTTGAGAGCTGTTTTGTTTTTGTATGCTGAAAAGAAGCTATTTTGTTTTTGTGTGCTGTATTTTTTTGAGGCTCAATAAATAAGCCTTATCAAGAAACCCTGCGTGTGGTTGCATGTACCCTGAAACATATGGTGTCAGAAGTGCCAGGATGTTAAGAGACCACTGCAGATGTTAAGGGCCACACACACAAAAAAAATGATTAAAAAAAAATGGAAGAATTTTTAAAAGAGTTTCTGTGCGAGCAGACCAGACAGCAGGGACTGTTAATACAGGAGCAGATCAAACAGCAACGCAACTGCCAAGTGCCACAAAAGGAGCAGTCCTTCCAACAAGGAAGAGGTCCAAACGCCGGGCACCGCCGAGACCCTCATCCCCTTCCTGATGTCAGCTGTCACCAAATGAGAGGAACTTCCGAGGACATTGCCCACAGGACCCATCAGATGCCTGGTCTCCAGTATCCGATCCAGCGGAGCGCTATCCATGGCACCCTAGTTCGAGGGAACCCTCTCCATGTTCCGCCTGCGGAGAACAAAGCCACCGCCATGTGGACTGTCCTCAGATGGATTGTTCCTTCAGCAGGACAGTCGCCTCGGCCTTCCCCAGAGGAATTTGCAAACCCTGGTTACTTCCAGTCCACATTGGGGGTAAAACCGTCCAGGCCCTGTAGATTCAGGCTCTGGAAAAACGCTGGTCTTCCGGGAACTGTTACCGCCTGACGTGCTTTCCTTTGACTCCCCATGGAGTATAGAGTGTATACATGGCGATGTAAAATGGTATCCGACGGCCAAAATCCTGCTACAGGTGAAAGGTCAGGAGGCCAGGATCGAAGTAGGAGTCGCTCCTTGGCTCCCTGCCCCCATTTTGCTTGGCCGTGACTGGCCTTTCTTTTCAAACCTAATGGCTCCAGTCTCTCAGGAGGAGCCTCATTCTCTGACTCAGGAGAAACCTGGTAAACTGTTCCCCTTTTCGGCAGACCTGTTCCCCAGTAGACACCGGGTTCCAAAAACTCGGAGGCAAAGACGCTGTGACAAACAGGACTGGTTGCAGAAATCTGGGACTCAAGGTGGCCATACTAATAGGCATAAGTCACAAGTCATGACTGTGGATGGCCAGAAAGAGGGAGAGATAGGCCCTGGGGATTTACCAGAGCTATGTCTCCCTGATTTTCACCAGAGGCAGAGGGAAGACCCAGTCCTTGCCAAATAATATGATATAGTGGTAAAGATTGATGACCAGATATTGAATGCACAAGGGGTAATGGTGTTCCCTCAATTTGAATTGTCGAAAGATTTCCTGTATAGGGTGAACAAGCAGACACAAACAGGGGAGGTCACCAGACAAATATTGGTTCCCAAGGCGATTGTTAAATCTGTCTTTACCCTAGCCCATACTGTCCCTTGGGGTGGTCACCTGGGTAGAGAAGTGTAGAGGGAGAGGGAGGTTGGCCTGGTATTAAAGGGGTTTCACCCCATATGGCCACCCCCTGACCTCACCAGGGTGGCAAGGGGTTAACTGGACTGCGGTCCAGGAATGTGGCTTACACCTTGTCATGTCAGGAAACTGTATGTTCCCCTGTTCCCATGTTTCATTATAATCCTGTATTTTAATGTTTTAAAGTGCATTTCTGTATCTCCAGTTCTGGAGGTCACAGAGAGTTGAAATTTGGCCAATATGTGGAGTCACTGTAGGCATTAAAAACTGGCAAATTTCGACCCACTGAGCCCACCAGAATGGAACTTATTAATATGTGTAGATATTAAAGAGTATATGTATGGTATTTTGGATCTGCTCTGAAAATGCTATGCTAATAGGTCATGAAGGGCAGCCGGATGATTGAGGCTAAGCACTGTAATCAAAAGTTAACTGTCCTGATTGTTTACACTAGGGACAAGTACTAATCAACAGACTCTGCCACTCTAATTGTTACCTGAGGGCGGAGAGCATTAAACTGGAGTAGTTTGTAAATGGTATATCTACATCTACAAACAATGCAGATCCTACCAGATACTTAATTTGGTAGATTGGTGGTCGCCCCTGATTTAATTATGGGGCTACAGAAATAAGATCCTCAGAGTCCCAGTACACATGGGCTAACTAGCTGGGGGGCATGGTTTAATCTTTGTCTCCACATTAGGGATTAGATACAGATAATTGTTCACAAATAGTCTGTATTCAATGTTAAGAATAGGGTTACACAGGTATATAAACTGTGTCAACCCTACAGTTTTTAGTTGTGCTTCTGATTCCACCTGGAATGTCACCGGATTGCTGGAGAATTGCTAGCTGATACTTCTCCATCCCCCAACCCTAAATAAGTGTTACCTTCTTGCCTGTTAATTGTACTATATTGCTGTGTTCACCTTTTTTAAGGAATAAATATATTTTATTATATCTAATGAAAAAGCAAAATAGAAGTGCGCAACAAAAAACCTCTACTGTTTTAACCCCTTAATCACCTCTGTGTTAAATATAATACACAACCTCTGTGTTAAGAAATGGCGTCTGCAGCTGTGTGTGTAGGGGTAATTAACCCCTAGAACAACTGAAAAACAAGAAAAACAAAAGCGCAAACGCACATAGTGAAGTAAATATAATCAATTGATTATTTGTTTATAGAGTAATATATCTGCGTACATCAGATTAGTAATAAGACAGCATTTCATGTACATAGACAGTGCTCGACAAATACGGTCGCCAGGTCGCCAGGGCCAACAAGATTTGGCCTCCTGGCGACTCAGCCTCATGGCCGCGCAGCGCACGCGGTTCTATGCTTGTTTAAAAAAAAAAAAAAACATTTTTTTTCAAAATCCTTCTTCCTGATTGGTTTGACGGGACTTGGCGCGATGCAAGGTTTTTTTTTTTTTGCCAGCTACAGGCTCTATATAAGCCCACGCACACGAATCATCCTTCCTTTTGTATTCTGCTTGAAGGTTAGTACACCGTTGCCACAGTACACCATTGCCTCACTGACCCCCCCTCCCATCCTCCCCAGCCCGGCATCGATCACAATCAGGAGCCCACGCACCCAAGCAGCATCACTGACCCCCCCCCCCCCTCCCGACCCCCCAGCCCGGCATCGATCACAATCAGGAGCCCACGCACCCAAGCAGCATCACTGACCCCCCCCCTCCCGACCCCCCAGCCCGGCATCGATCACAATCAGGAGCCCACGCACCCAAGCAGCATCACTGACCCCCCCCTCCCGACCCCCCAGCCCGGCATCAATCACAATCAGGAGCCCACGCACCCAAGCAGCATCACTAACCCCCCTCCTCCCAGCCCGGCATCGATCCCAATCAGGAGCCCACGCACCCACGCACCATCACTGACCCCCCCACTCCCTCCTTGTGTCCAACGGATGCTGTGTCTGTGTGTGTGTGTGTGTGCTATGCTGGGTCTGTGTGACATGCTGGGTGTGTGTGTGTGTGTGACATGCTGGGTGTGTGTGTGTGTGTGTGCTGAGCGCCTGGGCTGGCTGGTTTGCTCTATATGAGCAGGAGCAGTGACGTCCTCAATCCTTTCCAGGGCTTTTTATAGAGGAAGTAAGTGCTCCCCCTGCCTCATGCATTACCATCTCCACAGCCCGCCCGACCCCCCCTCCCTCCTTGTGTCCAACGGATGCTGTGTCTGTCTGTCTTTGTGTGTGTGCTATGCTGGGTCTGTGTGTGTGCTATGCTGGGTCTGTGTGTGTGCTATGCTGGGTCTGTGTGTGTGCTATGCTGGGTCTGTGTGTGTGCTATGCTGGGTCTCTGTGTGTGCTATGCTGGGTCTGTGTGTGTGACATGCTGGATGTGTGTGTGTGTGTGTGTGTGTGTGTGAGTGACATGCTGGATTTGTGTGTGTCTGTGTGTGTGACATGCTGGATGTGTGTGTGTGTGAGAGAGAGACATGCTGTGTGTGTGTGTGTGTGTGTGTGTGTGTGACCTATGCTGGGTCTGTGTTTGAAGCGCCTGGGCTGGCTGGTTTGTTCTATATGAGCAGGAGCAGTGACGTCCTCAATCCTTTCCAGGGCTGTTTATAGAGGAAGTGCTCCCCCTGCCTCATGCATTACCACCTCCACAGCCCGCCCGACCCCCCCCTCCCTCCTTGTGTCCAAAGGATGCTGTGTCTATCTGTCTTTATGTGTGTGCTATGCTGGGTCTGTGTGTGTGCTATGCTGGGTCTGTGTGTGTGACATGCTGGATGTGTGTGTGTGTGTGACATGCTGGATGTGTGTGTGTGTGTGTGTGGGACATACTGGATGTGTGTGTGTGTGTGTGCGTGTGTGTGTGTGTGCGTGTGTGCGTGCGTGCGTGCGTGCGTGCGTGTGTGTGTGTGTGTGTGTGTGTGTGTGTGTGACATGCTGGATGTGTGTGACATGCTGGATGTGTGTGTGTGTGTGACATGCTGGATGTGTGTGTGACATGCTGGATGTGTGTGTGACATGCTGGGTGTGTGTGTGACATGCTGGGTGTGTGTGTGACATGCTGGGTGTGTGTGTGTGTGTGTGACATGCTGGGTGTGTGGGTGTGTGTGTGCATGCATACGAGTGTGTGTATGAGTGTGTATGTATGATAGAGTGTGTGTGTGTGTGCGTGTGCGTGTGTAGGTGTAGGATACCTGAAGTGTCACCCCACCACATCACCCCACCCAATCACCCCGTCCCCCCACCCAATCACCCCGTCACCCCACCTAATTACCCCACCCAATTACCCTGTCACCCCACCCACCCAATCACACCCCCAATCACCCTCTGTCTTTCGCCCTCTCTCTCTCGCCCTCTCTGTCTCTTGCCCTCTCTGTCTCTGTCTCTCGCCCTCTCTGTCTCTGTCTCTCGCCCTCTCTGTCTCTGTCTCTCGCCCTCTCTGTCTCTGTGTGTCTCTGTCTCTCTCTCTGTCTGTCTCTGACCCTCTCTCTCTGTCTGTCTCTGACCCTCTCTCTCTGTCTGTCTCTGACCCTCTCTCTCTGTCTGTCTCTGACCCTCTCTCTCTATCTGTCTCTGACCCTCTCTCTCTGTCTGTCTCTGACCCTCTCTCTCTGTCTGTCTCTGACCCTCTCTATCTGTCTCTGACCCTCTCTATCTGTCTCTGACCCTCTCTATCTGTCTCTGACCCTCTATCTGTCTCTGACCCTCTCTCTCTCTCTCTCTGTCTGTCTCTGACCCTCTCTCTCTCTCTCTTTGACTCTCTCTCTCTCTCTGACCCTCTCTCTCTCTCTGACCCTCTCTCTGACCCTCTCTCTCTCTGACCCTCTCTCTCTCTGACCCTCTCTCTCTCTGACCCTCTCTCTCTTTGACTCTCTCTCTTTGACTCTCTCTCTTTGACTCTCTCTCTCTTTGACTCTCCCTCTCTGACTCTCTCTGACTATTGGACTCTCTTTGACTCTCTCTCTCTCTTTGACTCTCTCTCTGACTCTCACTCTCTCTCTCTGACCCCCCCTCTCTCTCTTTGACTCTCTCTCTCTCTCTTTGACTCTCTGTCTCTCTCTCTCTTTGACTCTCTCTCTCTCTCTCTCTTTGACTCTCTCTCTCTCTTTGACTCTCTCTCTCTCTTTGACTCTCTCTCTCTCTCTTTGACTCTCTCTCTCTCTCATTGACTCTCTCTCTCTCTCTTTGACTCTCTCTCTCTGACTCTTGAACTCTCTCTCTCTCTCTGACTTTCTCTCACTCTCTCTCTCTCTCTCTCTCTCTCTGACTCTCTCTCTCTCCGACTCTCTCTCTCCGACTCTCTCTCTCTCTCTCTGACTCTCTCTCTCTCTGACTCTCTCTCTCTCTCTGACTCTCTCTCTCTCTCTGACTCTCTCTCTCTCTCTGACTCTCTCTCTCTCTCTCTCTCTCTCTCTGACGCTCACCCTCTCTTACCCTCTCTCACTCTCTCTATGTGTCTCACTCTGTGTCTCTCACCCACACTCTATGTCTGTCTCACACTCTGGATCTGGATATCTTATTTACCCTATATATCTTAACTGCCCTAACTACACAGAAATAACTTATACTGCTTTCTTCCAGATCTGACTCAAGCTTCACACGGAAGACATCGGAACCCCCCCTAACCCAGAAGACAATGTATAACATTGCGGGAATGAGGGTACATGGACATTGAGGGACTGCGAATCAGGTAAGATCCCAGGCGGGATTGCTGCTTTAGATATTGTGAAGCGGCGACGTCCAGACACTGGTTAAGGGGTTCGGGAAACTAGTCATTCACATCTGGCTTTTATTTGTACATCCGACACACACACACACACACACACACACACACACACACACACACACACACACACACACACACGTAACAAGGACTAATTGTAGTATAATGTAATACAATAAATACATTTAAGTCAAAAACGAATGTTGTTCTTACTAGGAATTTATTAAATATTTTATTTATATATTTTATTTTAAAGCGGGTTTGGGGGCGGGACTAGGGGCGGAGTTGGGGGCGGGACTAGGTGGCGAGTAGATTTTTTGGTTCGGCGAGTAGATTTTTGGGTGATTTGTCAAGCACTGTACATAGACATGTGTTACCAGGCATCACAGGGTAAGTACTGCATCGAGGGACATCCACCTCACTGCCAGGAACTTTTCCTCCACTTGCTGAACGGACCGTCTGGGCACTTCAGGATGCAGCTTCTGCTTGGGGTTGTGTTGGTACAGTTTGAGTCTTACTTGTCAGTAAGCTCTCCCGATCACCTTTCCGTCCAGCTGGTTACCAGTATAAACGCTGGTAGGAATCAGAGAGGTTCCAGCCTCCGGTTAGCTTTGGAGCTGTTAGTCCATGTGTCCAATAGAGTTTCACGATGGCCGTAAAGTGCGGATGGCCGTAAGTGAAGATTTTACGGCACTTAAAGGTAAACACCACACGATCGAAATATGCCACAAAAATACAAGTTATGGGTATAAAATCACCAATTGGACTAATTAAAAGCAAATAATCTATCCAACGCATTTCGTAGCAACGCTACTTCATCAGGGATATTGAAAAATACATTGATTAAAACTTATATACCCCTGCAACGTCCCTCAATGGTCAAACTGTCACAATGCACCAAATTGTAAGGGGTAAGTGGCCCCAATTAACCAGTGCTACAGAGCATATGTGACCCACAGTAATTGTAAAGTAAATGTTTTTAACTGCGTTTTAAACCGGATCACTTGGTGTGGTATTGCATGCTTGAGGCTATATGCATTAAACCCCTAGATGGCACAAGGTATAACAGAGGTGTGCAGAGTTGTAAGTAGGGAGTGTTTGGACCCCCCCTTGACCTCTGCAATTTCCCTGAATTGAATAATCTTGTATGCCTGGGGTGGCTCTCATTTAAGCAGCAGGTTTACTCACATGCGGTGTGAACGCCGGTTCTGTGTGCTCCATGGCTGACAAGGGATGCAGAAAAAGTGTACCTGTTCCGGTTTGGAAGGGGTGTTTCAGCGGGCACCACGAGGCAGGAAAAAACAAAGCAACTGCTGGACTGTGCTGTGAAATGTCCTTTATTAAAGCATAGTTAAAAAGAAGGGTCACAATGCACCAATCACAATATGGCATGGTTATTCCATTCATGTGTATGAGTGATTGGGAGCATTGAGTAAATGATGGGGTTAAACTAGTCATTATCAAGAGCTACTCAATGCTCCCAATCACTCATACACATGAATGGAATAACCATGCCATATTGTGATTGGTGCATTGTGATTGACAGTTTGACCAATGAGGGACATTGCAGGGGTATATAAGTTTTAATCAATGTATTTTTCAATATCCCTGATGAAGTAGCGTTGCTACGAAACGCGTTGGATAGATTATTTGCTTTTAATTAGTCCAATTGGTGATTTTATACCCATAACTTGTATTTTTGTGGCATATTTCGATCGTGTGGTGTTTACCTTTAAGTGCCGTAAAATCTTCACTTACGGCCATCCGCACTTTACGGCCATCGTGAAACTCTATGGGACACATGGACTAACAGCTCCAAAGCTAACCGGAGGCTGGAACCTCTCTGATTCCTACCAGCGTTTATACTGGTAACCAGCTGGACGGAGAGGTGATCGGGAGAGCTTACTGACAAGTAAGACTCAAACTGTACCAACACAGCCCCAAGCAGAAGCTGCGTCCTGAAGTGCCCAGACGGTCCGTTCAGCAAGTGGAGGAAAAGTTCCTGGCAGTGAAGTGGATGTCCCTCGATGCAGTACTTACCCTGTGATGCCTGGTAACACATGTCTATGTACATGAAATGCTGTCTTATTACTAATCTGATGTACGCAGATATATTACTCTATAAACAAATAATCAATTGATTTTATTTACTTCACTATGTGCGTTTGCGCTTTTGTTTTTCTTGTTTTTCAGTTGTTCTAGGGGTTAATTATCCCTACACACACAGCTGCAGACACCATTTCTTAACACAGAGGTTGTGTATTATATTTAACACAGAGGTGATTAAGGGTTTAAAACAGTAGAGGTTTTTTGTTGCGCACTTCTATTTTGCTTTTTCACTGTATTTCCACTGTAATTTGTGCTGCACATTGTCACTGTTTTTAATTATATATTAATTTGATATCTGTGTATACTAACACTATATTAACATGGTTTGGAGTTTGACAGCATGCAGAGCTAAGCTAGAGGAGGCATTTGACCTTCTCTTTAAAGAAGAGCCGATTATAATTGATGAGTTACCTAATGAACAAATATCAATGAAGGAACACTTTAAAAATTTTGAAAAATTGCTAATAACAGAAAGCAAGCAATGGTTCGAGAGACGTACTATGCAAAGGTACTTGGATTGTGGGAGGTTACCAAGGGGACTGCGTATTTTAAAAAAATCCCACCTTTGGTAGGGATACTGAGCACTTCATGAAGGAGTGGATACGTATATTAGATGAGTGTTCAAATGACCTGGTGCGCCTCATTATCTTTGAGAGAACTAAATCCCTTAAGGAATTGGGGGCTCAAATTGATGAGCAAATTAAAGTAATGGAGCCACTCATTATTACCACTGATTGCTCTGAGATGGAACATGATGTATGCACCAACTTAGAGCAACATGATGACGAGACTGTAAAGACTAAGCACACCAAATTCTTTCGTGATAAACACGATTATGATACAAATAGACAAAGGACGTGGGCGAAGGATGACGGGAGGGGTAAGGGAGCAGGCAACAAGAATACTAACGAATCAAAAGGGGATATTACTAGCTGCCCTGGTGAGAACATAGAACATAAATTTGCTCATAAATCACACGAGCAATCAAAAGATAGGGGAAGAAACCAAGGGGGACACTACCATATGGATAGACGAGACTATCCGAGTAGAGATAGATCATGTCCCAAAGGGAGGGACATCCCAGAAACCCTAACTACAAAGGGAGAAATTATGATGAAAACTATCATTATAATAAGAAAAGAGATATGCATTATCATCAGCATAATGACTCTTGTTGTACCCTGGCTAGAAAACAAGAACCTATACATGTGATTCGTCCTGCTCCCTCCCCTATCCCCTCTTCTTCCCCTTCCCTTATTTTAGATCTGATAAGAAATAGGCACGGCACGATAGAGAAAGAGATTCAGACTGCAGAGAACCAAAAAAAGTTGAACTCTGGGACAAAACTAAAAAGACCCTTACCCGAAGAGGGAAAAGAGGAGGATCCGGGGTCCAAAAGAAAAGAATTTTAAAGAGTCTAGACAAATCTAGTGATAAAGGTATCTTTAATTTATCCTCAGTAATTCTTACAAATGACCAAAAAAGTGTTTTAAGAAAAGGCTTACCCTTTTCTAAGTCATGTGGAGCAAACTCATTTCAGATCTTTAAAGATTTAAATAAGTTTATAAGAAACATAACCCTAAAGAGACATTTTCTTAAATTAGAGAAGGAACCAAGTCAATCTACTGATGTAATTACAAATCCAACAATAATAAGTGATGATTCTATTTGTGTTCATACACCCTTTAAAGCACAATCTACTTTTTACCCATATCAATCTAAAGGGAACCATGTCGATACATTTTCCGATATGGTTTACAAAGATCTAATGGACACTATTGAAAATGGGAAATCTGTTAACAGACCAAATTTATCCAAGTCTGAGAACCTTGCACTTAAATTTCTACAGGAAAATGATAATTTGATTATTAGACAGGCTGACAAAGGAGGCGGTGTGGTGCTACAAGATCGCTCTGTCTATGAACAAGAGGCACACCTTTGTGACCCTGTCTTCTATAAAAAATTGAGCTCAGACCCCACGAATATATTTCTAAAATCCCTAAAAGAGAAACTGGACGAGACACTCTTACAAACTGTTATCACAACTCAAGAGTATGGGTTTCTTTATAATAAGACACCAAGAATACCGTGTTCTATCACCTTCCTAAACTGCACAAATCCATTATAAACCCACGGGACGACCAATAGTTTTGGGTATATCCTCACTGACTGCAAATCTCTCTCAGTATGTGGATTACTTCCTGCAAACCATCGTAGGGGAGATTCCCTCATATCTAAAGGACTCCACCGCTGTTATTAACCTTTTCTCCAATTTCAAATGGAAGAAAACGTACAGGTGGTTAACGTTCGACGTACAAGCGCTGTACACTAGTATTCCACATGCTGAGGGGTTGGCGGCAGTTGAGGACTACCTAAAGAGAGATCGACACCTTACAGATTCAAATAGACAATTTATCCTTAAATCTATAAGGTATGTGCTAACACACAATTATTTTCTTTTTCTTTCCCAGTTCTTCTTGCAGGTTTGCGGAACTGCTATGGGCACACGATTTTCCCCCAGTTTCGCAAACCTGTATATGGGGAACTGGGAAGAAGTATCAATATGGCACAATAATCCATTCAAACATCATATAGTGGTATGGCGCCGCTATATAGATGACATTCTCTGTGTGTGGGAAGGGCATGAGGAATCAGTAGACCAATTCATCAAATATGTCAACAGAAACGATCACAATTTGGTCTTTACCCATGTGACGCACACAGAGAATGTCAACTATCTGGATCTTAGCCTATTGGCATCGGAGGAACAGGGTGTAACTAAGTCTACCTTCTTTAAGAAGGTTGATACAAATAACCTCTTATTGGCCTCCAGCAACCATAAAAAATCTTGGATTAATAATATACCTGGAGGCCAATTTATGAGAATAAAGAGGAACTGCAGCAACGAAGGAGAATTTGAAGAACAGGCAAAAGTTCTCTTTTTGAGATTTCTAGAACGGGGTTACGATTATAAGAAGCTTCTGTACGAATTAGAGAAGGTTAGAAAAATGGATCGCAGTAAAATGCTGATGCCAAAGTGTTCAAAAAAAGTAGACATGAGTGGAGACAAAATTACTGTTCCCTTTATTACAAATTTTAATACAATGCACAGACAAATAGAGGGTGTTATTAAAAAGCACTCGGGAATCATTTCAACTGACCCGGTTCTCAGTGGACACATTAGCTTGGCCCCCAAATTTATTTATAGGAAAGCGCTAAGCTTGAAAGACGCACTGGCCCCAAGTGACATTGGGAAACGTTCTGACTCTAAAACAGGACGATCCTGGATAGGTTCAAGCCTGGCAGGGAATTTCCCTTGTGGAAAATGCTCTACCTGCAAATTTCTTCACCCTGAAAGGAAAACATTTATGTCAACAAAGAATCAAAAATCGTTTACTATCACCGATTTTATAAACTGCAACACCAACTTTGTGGTTTACTTATTGGAATGTCCATGCGGCCTACAGTATGTAGGCCGCACCAAAAGAAGTTTAAAACTCTGCATACAGGAACATGTAAGAAATATTAAAAATGCTCTACAGACGCATAGCGTAAGTCGCCATTATTCCCTTTACCACAATAAAGACCCTTCCTCTCTCACATATAAAGGAATTAAGCATATACCCCTCAACAGTTGACGTCAGTGCGTCGCGGGCGATTGGCCCACCGACGTCACTGCCCTGCCTCCAACCCCCCCCCCCCCCGCCTCCCTTCGCGCACGCTGGCTCGCCTGCAAGTCCGTGCAATCGCGCTGACTGAAGCAGGCGAGCCTCAGCGTTAGCGCGCATCTGCTCTCCCCACCCCTCTATGGCCCGGGCCTAAGAAATGTGCCATAGGTAAGGCGGAAACCAAGTACCTGGGGTATGCAGTGGGTGGTGGAAAAGTAAGGCCACTAGCCGATAAGGTAGCTGCCCTGAGAGAAGTTCCGACCCTCCAAACAAAAACGCACGTACGCTCCCTGTTGGGTTTAGCAGGGTACTATCGGAGGTTCATCCCCAACTACTCGGAAGTTGCAGCCCCACTAACAGACCCCATAAAAAAGTGTGCCCCTACACAAGTGGTATGGTCAAGGGAGTGCCAGAGAGCCTTTGAGGAGGTAAAAAGGTGTCTATCAGAGGGTCCCATCCTTAGAAGCCCGGACTTCGATAAGCCTTTTTTTGTACAAACCGATGCCTCAGAGAAAGGGCTTGGGGCAGTGCTCTCGCAACAGTTTGAGGGAGCGGAACATCCGATCCTTTATCTGAGTAGTAAATTGTTCCCAAGGGAAAAACCCTACTCAGTAATTGAGGAGTGTCTCGCAGTAAAGTGGGCAATCGAGACCTTGAGGCACTATCTGGCGGGAGTCCATTTTACATTGGTAACAGACTATGCTCTATTAAAATGGTTAAATACGATGAAAGACTCCAATGCTAGGTTGACCAGGTGGTATATGGCCCTCCAACCCTTCTCGTTTGAGATTCAGCACAGGCCTGGAAAAGAAAATGCCAATGCTGATTTCTTTTCTAGAGAAGGGGTGGATGGTCGGGCTTCAGCCGTGCGTTGCCCCAGCCACACACTAACAGTGGAGGAATGTGACCGGGTGAATGAACGTCACCAGCTCTATGCCTGGCAGATGTATGTGTAGATGCAGTGCAGCAGTGACGAGAATAATTTTCAGCTGGGAAGCTCCTGACAATTAGAGTTGTCCCAGCTGCATAATCAAGGTGTTTTAAAAACCCCAGGCTGTACACACATGCAGCCTAGCTGGTCAAGAGAGAGGACTGAAATGCTGAAGTAGATTACTGCTATACGGTCTGTCTTTTTGTATGCTGTCTGAAGCAGGGAGATACCTTGAAACTCTGGAGATAGTACAGCTTAATTTAAGGTCTGTTTTCAAGATACATGTTTGAGAGCTGTTTTGTTTTTGTATGCTGAAAAGAAGCTATTTTGTTTTTTTGTGCTGTATTTTTTAAGGCTCAATAAATAAGCCTTATCAAGAAACCCTGCGTGTGGTTGCATGTAACCTGAAACATATGGTGTCAGAAGTGCCGGGATGTTAAGAGGCCACAGCAGATGTTAAGGGCCACACACACAAAAAAAAAAATGGAAGAATTTTTAAAAGAGTTTCTGTGCGAGCAGACCAGACAGCAGGGACTGTTAATACAAGAGCAGATCAAACAGCAACGCAACCGCCAAGTGCCACGAAAGGAGCAGTCCTTCCAACAAGGAAGAAGTCCAAACGCCGGGCACTGCCGAGACCCTCATCCTCTTCCTGATGGGAGCATCGGGCGGAACCACGTGATGCGGCAGGAGAAAATGATACAGCAGGGGGCACCACCGGATCCAGGGGAAACAAACAAGCCCCGACATGCACGTTTCGCCACCTGCTTCGTCCGGGGGCTTTAAGGAGTTTCAGTACTACTCTACAGCAGGGAGGACACCACCGCTCCTTTTTAACCCATGTATGTTTATTTGTATTTGTGATTAATAAATTTTGTTACCTTTGTATGCTAGAGTGCTATCAGGGGATTCTTTTTTTCTGTGCAAGTTTATATATATATATATTATAATAATAATAATAGCATGTTCTTGTATAGCGCTACTAATTGTACACAGCGCTTTACAGAGACATTTTGCAGGCACAGGTCCCTGCCCCGTAGAGCTTACAATCTATGTTTTTGGTGCCTGAGGCACAGGGAGATAAAGTGACTTGCCCAAGGTCACAAGGAGCCGACACCGGGAATTGAACTAGGCTCCCCTGCAGCAATCTCAGTGTCAGTCAGTGTCTTTACTCACTGAGCCACTCCTTCTCCAAATATATATATATATACAAAAAAATCTACTCGCCACCTAGTACCACACGTGTGCTGCTTGGGCCAATATTTACTCGCCCGGGGGTTAAATCCACTCGCCCGGGGCGAGCAAATGTATAGGTTTGTCGAACACTGTACACCGGACGAGTGGATTTAACCCCCGGGCGAGTAAATATTGGCCCAAGCAGCACACGTGTGGTACTAGGTGGCGAGTAGATTTTTTTGTGTGGCGAGTAGATTTTTTGGTGATTTGTCAACCACTGTGTGTGTGTGTGTATATATATATATATATATATATATATATATATATATATATATATATATATATATATATATATTTAGGCACTATACTGTGTATTTGTGTCACGGTATTTTCAATCTGTCAAGTTTTGTGGTATCAGCCCACCACACATCACTGCTAGCAAAGGGATTATCTTTTGCACCTAGTAACACACCTGATAAATATTATTTATTTGTAGATCTGAATAGATATGTGAGAAAGATAACCCTCATGAGACACTTTGCAATGAAAAATAAAGAAAATGAAATGATCTTTAATACACAAGAATTAAATTGTATCAAAATTATGACATCACAAATGTCAGGTACCACACAAACTTCTGGGGATGAATCGATATTGGGTGCTGGCATCTCTGATGTTTCAATGGTGCCACAACCAAACTTGGATTATCTTTCACAATACTCTACACAGAGGTCAATGGGGCTATTAAATCCTTTGGCCACACAAATTTGTGGGGATGAGTCGATTTTAGATGCTGACATCTCTGATGTTTCTATGGTGCAACAACAAAATGTGGACTATTTTTCACAATACTCTACACAGATGTCAATGGGGTCACTGAATCCTTTGTCTGCATCTGTTCCAGGAAGTTCATCTCCTGATAATACACTGCTTAATAATGATTTACATGAAGTGAATACTACACTTAAAATTGTACATT
This sequence comes from Ascaphus truei, assembly GCF_040206685.1. Lineage (NCBI taxonomy): Eukaryota > Metazoa > Chordata > Amphibia > Anura > Ascaphidae > Ascaphus > Ascaphus truei. The sequence goes on along the minus strand of NC_134484.1, from coordinate 205,066,924 downwards.
CTCCCTTTATTCCAAAATCCACGTTCTTCCCTTATTATTCTAAAGGTGGCTTTATAGACACATTTTATACTTTAGTTTTTATGGGATTTTGAAAAACTATGTGTAAATATGCCTACACTACATAAAAGGAATTTACATACGAATGAATTACGGGCTCTAAAAGAACTTAGTCAACAAAGTGATGTAATCATTAGACAAGCAGATAAGGTAGGAGGAATTGTGTTGCCGAATAGGGAAGATTGTGTGGCGTAATGCCTATCACCTTTTAGACAATGATGCATTTTATGTCGTATTGGATCAGGATCCGATGGTAGATTATCAACAAAAGTTTAAAATATTACTATTGGAGGCACAATCTTTGAGTATAATTAATAAAATGGAATTTGACTTTTTGTACAAACGGTATCCTAGAACACCAGTGTTCTACCATATACCTAAAACCCATAAGGATTCAAAAATACCACCTGGTAGACCGATTGTGTCGGGGGTGGAGTCAATGACGTCCAGCGTGTCACAATATGTAGATTATTACCTACAGCCAATTGTGGCAAAACAGAGATCATATATTAGGGACACGCTGCACGTCATTGACTTCATCTCTGAAATTCCATGGAAGTCCACATATATCTGGGCCACATGTGATGTGGCCTCTTTATATACGTGCATAGATCACGAAAAAGGAATACAATCGGTCAAACATTTCTTACAGATGGAGACACAATTAGACTCTATTCAAAGAGAATTCATCACAAAAGCCATACGTTTTATTTTGGAGCACAATTATTTTTTATTTGAAGATAAATATTATTTACAGGTCTGTGGGATGGCCATGGGAACCAGGTTTGCCCCCAGCTATGCAAACCTATACATGGGACTGTGGGAGAGTACCATGTGTGGGGAAATGCTAGGCTGGGGGCTGGACTGGTGTTCTATGGCCGTTGCATAGACCATCTTTTATTTATATGGGATGGAGAGGAGCAAGATTTAATAGACATTTTTCAGACATTTAACACTAATAACATGGGATTAAAATTCACATTTGAAATAAACAAACACATAATCAATTTCCTTGATTTAGAACTAAGTACCAATTTGGATAATAAGATCATAATTAAAACTTTTTTTTAAAAGTAGACACTAATAGTTATTATTTACACAACACTAGTAACCACTATAAGAGTTGGTTGGAGAACACCCCCAGGGTCAATTTCTCAGAGTCAGGAGAAATTGTTCTCTTGACTCTGACTACGTGGCCCATTTGTGACAAATTTGTGACTAAAGGGTACAATAGAAATACTGTACAAGAGACTTTTAGACAAATAGGGCTATTAGATAGGAAAGAACTTTTAGAGAAGTCCAAATTGAAAATTAAAAATAGTAAACACAGTGATACAATAACTAATAATAACTTTAAGTCACCTTGTTTTATTACACAATATAATCAGGCTTTCTCTAAAACGAAATCTATATTAAGTGCACATTGGAACATTTTGCTAAATGATCCAATCATTGGCAATAGATTACCCTCTAGGACACCGTTGTGTTCCAAAAAGCTAGAAATATCAAATCTTTATTGGCACCTAGTAGACTAAAGGCTCTTGATCAGAAATTGATTATAAAAAAGAAACAACAAACTAATGGTAATTTTTTATGTAAACGCACGAGATGTCTAACCTGTAAACATCTGAAAACATCAAATTCCATCTCATCACATTCAAACGGATCCATACATTCAGTCAAAGGACACATTGATTATTTAACTACCTTCGTGGTTTATGACATTTCGTGTCCATGTGGTGTTCAATACATCGGAAGGACTGCACGCCCTTTAAGCACACGGTTCTTTGAACACTGTAGAAACATCATACATGGGTTACAAACTCATAGTTTGTCTCGCCATTATAAATCCAAACATAACCAAGATCCTACAACACTGGTATTGATGGGTATTGAGGCCATTAATTCTAGTTTATTAAGTGGTGATAGGCACAAACTCTTAAATCTACGGGAGACATATTGGATCTATATTCTGGGGACATTGATTCCAGATGGTTTAAATGATTGCATTGACATCAGTACAGTAGTATAAATAGCGTTATTTCCCAAAGTGGTGATATGACATGGAGGTCTGGGTTGGACATGTCACATGTCCCCTCCATGCCAATCTCATGAGGGTTCCATCTCGCATATTTATTCAGAATTTTATTATCATTTTTATTAATTTCACATTTTTTAATTAGAATCACAACACTTGATTCATTACACAATTAATATAATTATATTTATAAATATGAATTATCAATTATAGTTTACTTTCACATACTGTATGAATCTTAACACGTATACATCATATTAAATTAAAATTAATTATAATATTATAGACATTTATCAATTTTTTTTTTCATATCTTCACTTTTTTCACAAATAAATGTATTTATATATCAAGTAGCACATATCACAGTTAATATACAGTATAACACACATGCACAATATTTCATGATCCCTTCCAGTGGTGATCTGTTGATTGGGTTGTTTAGTGCAGTCTGGACACCTTTGCTTTACTGGTGACCTCGGATACAAATACTCAGTTTCATTTGACTTCTTTCCTTTCTCCGTTTTCCTTTTTCTTCTTCCTTTCCCAACCCCCCCCCCCCTTTTGTCTCTGTCAAAAGATAATAAGATCTCATAAGACCATATATTGTATCTCTTTCACATTCTATTTACTTAAGATTTATTCAAAGTTCCTAATATAATCTAATGTAATATCTAATAATACATCTAAACTATTATCAAATTTCCATATTATAATATAGTTCCTGTTTTGGATTATTTATCCATACAAAATATAGACAAGAATAAAGTATTCATTTAAGTGACCATTAAATTAACTATAATCTTAGTTTTTCATCTTCAATAATAGCTATACTAATGTTTGACTAATGTATGATAATTAATTATCAAATTTCAGTTAGCTGTTCCAATTTGATTTTCTCATACAAGCCCTTTTAAATAAATCAATTATTGATTGCTATAAAGAATTTCTAATCAATTATATGTGTTGATTAAATTGGACAATCTATCTAATATTTAATACATATGTTTGATTTTTATATTATATGTTTATATTTTATTTCAGGCCTCCTTCTCTTCTTCTCTTTCTCATATTACACATACTACTACTATAAGTAGTTTTGTATGTGTGTGGTTGTATCCTGTTATACCTATATACTAATACATACATAATAATATTTATACATATTCAATTCCACTCTAGTATTATGGAACACTGTATTTAACAGTTGAGTATCCAAATGGTATTTAATCAATATACAGATACACTCACACACGAGAGAGAGAGAAATAATATATACTTTTTAAATGGAGTTGTTGTTATACATTTTCTAAATTTCATTTACTGTTTGGTATATAATTATATGTCTTATCAACTGGCTATGCTAGCATTAGATAAGTTCTTATTTTGCAGACATATAATATTTGTTGTATATTTAATCAGTACAAGTTTTTTGTTGTATACAAAGTGTTAATGTGATACAAGGTATCTCCAACTGTTATCAATCGAGCCAATTAGCTAGATCCTATCTGATTGGATAGTTTTAATTATATATACTAATGATATTACATCTAAGATCTATCCCCTGATGAAATCACGTAATGTGAAGAAACGCGTAGGGTGTATGTCACGTTGTTAGTGTGGGTACTCACCTTTGCATTTTGGACTCATAGACGCTACAGGCAGCAATTTTCAGCTCGCACGCAGCACACAGCTCTGCACGGAACTAAATACACGCTAGTTTTGTTTCCGGAGGATAATACGAACAACAGTGTTGCTTCCTGAGTTCCTGCTGGACGGAGACCCAGAGGAGAACTGCGATCCCATGCGTTGAAGATACCGAGTGAGCGGAGTAGCTGAATCGTCATCTGGTGCATGAGTATACCTCATAAAACACTGTTTTTAGTTTGTTGTTTGTGAGTTAGCATTTTGTTGGATTTTAAGGGATAATAAATGTGTATTTTTTTGGACTTATTGCACTAGGATCGGGCGCTTTCTTTTAGTGTTTTTTGTACAGATTCACTTGGAATTTGTTGGTTCTCTGTGGAAGGCAGCCGGATCCTGTTTGCAGCGAGATCAAACGACTGATCCATTCACTTTTGGACTTTCAACACTGGTCTATGCATTTGTATTTGTAATTCTATTGATTTTTTATTGTTTTTATTCGTTATTATCCCTTGTTCAATTTATTTATCTGGCCACATACACTTTGATTTAGCATTATATACACATTAGCAACATTTAGATATACACACAATTTTCTTAATTATAATATCACTAATTATTTTATTTGCTTTTTCATCATCTAGAAATCACGTCATCATTTTAGTAGCCCATAATTTTATGGGCATTTCCTATATCATTTAGATATACGTGCAATATTTCGCTAATATTTATATCCACTTATAGGCGCAGTCTTGTTTGTATTCTATATATATATATATATATATATATATATATATATATATATATATATATATATATATTTAGGCACTGTACTGTGTATTTGTTTCATAGGATGTAGCACTGAGCTCTGTCTGTGTTTCATGTTCTGCTTCTGTTCGTACAACAGATCATCGTCAGTATCCAATGCTCTTCCTATTGCCTCATGGCCTTGTGTATGGTCAATACTTGTATAAAGTGACATAACGTCACTAGTGACCATGATGAAATCTTCATTCCACTCTACCTTTTATAGAACCTCAAGTACCTTCATAGTATCTCTGAGATAGGATCTCATACTCTGGGCATATTGCTGTTGAAAATAATCTATGTATTCTGATAAATTTGAAGTTAGAGATCCTATTACATAGATTATAGGTCTACTGGGAGGCGCAGGGAGGCGCTGTGAGGCTCTTGTGGATCCTCGGCAGGTAGTAAAATACAGCCATCATTGGATCTTTGATGTTAAGATAATTGAACTCCTTATCGGTGAGAATGCCCCTATCCTTACCCCTGGTTAATAGTTGTAATAGTTCATCTTTGAACAATTTGGTGGGATCTGTTTTTAAACATTCATAAGTAGTACTGTCTGTCAAAATTCTACTAGCTTCAGCCAGATAATAAGTTTTGTCCATAAGAACAACTCCTCCCCCCTTATCTGCCTGTTTTCAAATAATGTCATCTTCTATCAAACGTTTAGAGCACTTCTCTCTTGCCTACTCAAATTATCTTTGATTTTTTTAGGGTTTTTAGTGATATCTTCAAGATCTTCTAATACAGCTTGATTAAACACTTCTAAATGGTGTCCCTTATGACCACTGGGGTAAAATTTCGATCTGTTTTTAAGCGTTGAATGTTTATAGGGGTCTTCTTGGAGGGACCCACTTGTGTTACCTTGATTTAACATACAATTTTCTCGTGTCATGGCATCTTTATTAAGAAAAAAAGTTTAAAGGTAAGTTGACTAACAAATTTGTGACAATCAATATAAAGATTAAAACTATTAGGGCCTTGAGAAGGTGCAAAATTCAGACCCTTCGATATAAGCTGTTTTTCCGCAGAAGTTAATGTTTTTTTGCTAAGATTAAAAATGTTCTCTATTTGCTAATGTAGGGATGTCCTAGTTTGCTGGTCCACCTCCGCTGCGGGGTGCCTCTTTGGGGAGTGTTCGGGTGTTCCGCGGCGGCCCGGCAGCACAGGTCGCCGCCATGTTGTTGCGCAATAGTAGGTGCGACTGTCAGAGCGGAGAGAGAGTTCGTGCATGCGCAGTGCAAAGCGCGCGAACGGCTGGCCAATCACAGAGAGGCTTTGCAGTAAACAACAACCCCCAGGAGCCTCAGCGAAGTCACCTGACGCCAGGGAGCGATTAGGATTGTAGGGATTGCTGACAGGCAGGAAAGGGAAGTGTGGGGGAGAGACCATGCTTGCCAGAGGGCACCGGGGGAGCAAGGGGAGAGGTTGTGTGTGCAGGGGGTCAGTGACCCACCTGCATAGGCCGGATTCCCCCTCAGGCCCCAGTGTATACCCTGAGTCACCATAAGCTTGCGGTGCTGCAGGGATGCCCTATAGCGACAACTATTCATTTACTGCATAGACAGATAGGGACACAGTGTCGCGGAGCTGCGGTGGTGACAGTCGTTTGGGCCCAAGCTGCTGGACATCATCCACTCGTGTGAGACTGTGCTGGATCGGCGGATCCTTTTTGAAGTTTGTTGCCGGTCACCGCAGTGACCGGAAGGTATTTTATAAGTGCACCAACACCGGCACCAACATGCGCTGATCCCGCCATGGGGGAGGACTCTTTGGGGACACTGGGTTGAGTGACCAGAGAACTGCGCATATATATATATATAATAGTGAACACGGTGTGGGGTTCACACGGTGACGGGGAGTGACATTTCTCTATAGGAGAGTGGCTGAGCCACCGGTAGACATTATTGCATTTCATTACGTTCAATGCTATATCATATGTGTGTTATTACTTATAGTTATAAGATAAGGATCTACTTATGCATATCAGTAAACGGTTACCAAACTGAAGTGTGTTACCATTGTTCTTGCCTAAGGGAATCTCACTCATTGGGGATCCTGGGTAAGTGGAGGCGCTGCCAAAAGTATTATTATTGCCCCTGGCTCCCAGTTAGCGGAGGCCCAGATAACGTTGAGCCAGCAGGTGTGTACAGTACCAGTAGTCACTCTTGAGCAGTAGGAAAGAGGGCTACACTTAGTTTCTTTCTTATTGGATTTACCCTTTCCCCATTTTCCTTGTACTGTCTGTTTCTGTTTGGTGTCTCTTTTTGCTCCTGATTTGAACTCTCCCCCAGAGTTGAATATCGATCCTGGATTGTGACTGGGTGTGGCGTGGCCTGTTCTAAAAAAGTATCTGAACTATAATTCCTAAACAACAAAACAGGTAGCGCTAACCGCAATGTGTGTGGTGTAGTAACTATTACCTTATATATTAAATAAAACTATACATAAGGGGCTGCCTAGGACACAAAGCCTGACCCCCTGGTCAGGAAAACAGTATGGACAGGGAATAGTTCCGTGGGCGCCTATAAAATTTTACCACTATAAAGGATATACGAAAACCAAGCCTGTTGGTTGTGAAGATTGTTGATCCTCACGGTGGGCTTGAAAACAAAGAGAAAGCACAACACATAGCGTAATACTGTTGAAACATTAAACAAACAACATATAAGACAACATATAACAGCTGAATACTGAAATGGTATTTTTAGGACAATAAAATCATTTAATAACAATTAATATTTAATATAATGCACAATTTGCATGGACATATAGATTTAAGCAATTAAAAATCTGAATAGGTGGTTCAACTGCTCCGTAGCACCAATGTTGATGATAGCAATGCCTACTCACCAGATGGAATAGGTTTGCAGGCAGTGGATATTTTAGAGAGTATCCCCTCTCATCTGTGTGCTGCTCTCTGCTTAGCTGGCGTCTCTGTCGGCTCGTGGGTGCAGCTCATCAGCGGGGACTCCTGCAGCTCCAGGAAGCACGTCTGAGCAGATGGAACTCAGCTGCAGCTGATTCAGCACGATGTCAGCCACGGACCACCGTGAGCTCGTCTATCTGCTGCTCACTGCTAGCTGGCGTCTCTATCCGCTCGTGGACGCAACTTGTCAGCAGGTACTCCTGCAGGGCGCCAAGCAGGGCGCCAAGCAGGGCGCTTGAATAATGGGAAACTGCAACAGCTGGTTCAACTCGTCGGCGGCTATAAGAGATGGTTAGCTGGCAGCTCACGTTGATTCACCGATGTACGGGGGGTACTACACCAATGTGTGCGGGGCTTGAACCTCCACCCTACGCGTTTCAAGAGCGATCTGCTCCTGAGGAAGAGAGCAGATCGCTCTTGAAACGCGTAGGGTGGAGGTTCAAGCCCCGCACACATTGGTGTAGTACCCCCCGTACATCGGTGAATCAACGTGAGCTGCCAGCTAACCATCTCTTATAGCCGCCGACGAGTTGAACCAGCTGTTGCGGTTTCCCATTATTCAAGCGCCCTGCTTGGCGCCCTGCAGGAGTACCTGCTGACAAGTTGTGTCCACGAGCGGATAGAGACGCCAGCTAGCAGTGAGCAGCAGATAGACGAGCTCACGGTGGTCCGTGGCTGACATCGTGCTGAATCAGCTGCAGCTGAGTTCCATCTGCTCAGACGTGCTTCCTGGAGCTGCAGGAGTCCCCGCTGATGAGCTGCACCCACGAGCCGACAGAGACGCCAGCTAAGCAGAGAGCAGCACACAGATGAGAGGGGATACTCTCTAAAATATCCACTGCCTGCAAACCTATTCTATCTGGTGAGTAGGCATTGCTATCATCAACATTGGTGCTACGGAGCAGTTGAACCACCTATTCAGATTTTTAATTGCTTAAATCTATATGTCCATGCAAATTGTGCATTATATTAAATATTAATTGTTATTAAATGATTTTATTGTCCTAAAAATACCATTTCAGTATTCAGCTGTTATATGTTGTCTTATATGTTGTTTGTTTAATGTTTCAACAGTATTACGCTATGTGTTGTGCTTTCTCTTTGTTTTCAAGCCCACCGTGAGGATCAACAATCTTCACAACCAACAGGCTTGGTTTTCGTATATCCTTTATAGTGGTAAAATTTTATAGGCGCCCACGGAACTATTCCCTGAACTATAATTCCTGCTACTTCTACTCCTAGGTAGACTTCTACTCCTTTCCCTCCTCTCTAGCTGTCTTTTTGGAGGTGTTCTCCTATCGTCTCATCCCTCCCTATAATCTCTCTGTGGAGGTGGTGTACGTCTCCTTGCTCTATTATTATCATTATCGTATGACCTCAAATGACTACGGAAATCTGTTGTGGATTTATTAATTCTCCAATCTCTATTCTGGTACTGATCATCCCTATGTGTTTGTGGGTGATGATAATCTCTAGAGGGACTTGCCCCCTTTTTATAGGTCTCCATATGAAACTGCACTGTCCTGCTCTCTTGTACATGAAGCCAGGTCACCCTTTGCCCCCTGCGACCCCCTCGGGAGCCTCCGTGGGCACAAGCGATGCCGGGTACTGCCGCTGGCCAGCGGCAGACCCGACGGCCATCCCAAGGGTGGGGGCCGTTGCAGGGAGCGGTGCGCTGTCTCCGCGAGCAGGCCGGTTGCCGGGGACGCGATCGGGCCGTTGCTAAGGCCGCGGTCGCGTCTCTAAGGTCCCGGCGGCCGGCGAGGAGAGCGCCGCCATTGCGCTTCAAGTCGCGCATGCGCAGTGATCGCGCGAGGGCAGGAGAGCCCCAGATAGGTCGCGCATGCGCAGATAGGGGTAGGGAGCTAAGGCAGCTCTTAGGAGGTCGCGCGAGAGTAGGGAAGCATAGGGAGAGCTTGAGGCGGCCATTAGGAGTTAGTGTAGGCAGAGGGGAGGAACGCACGCGGTCCCAATGTTATTGTAGGGGCCTCGGGACTACAATTCCCATGAGGCATAGCGAGGCAGGCACCAGGTGCTTGATAGGAGCCAATAGAGATGTAGGACTGCCCTGGAGGAAAAGAGATACATTTCCCGGGCTTTGCATGAGTCAAGTCAGTCAGGAAGAAGCAGAGCAAGGAGGCAGACAAGGGAAGGAGGTAGGGTGCAGGAGAGAGGGACTCCCCTGTATTAGGCCAGCACCCCCTTGGTCAGAGATAGCTCAGCTCCCCAGTAAGGTGAGTGTTGCCAGGGGCAGCCCTCAGGTTAGGGACCCTGCCACTTACATTAGTGGGAGCTGGGAGAAGGAAGTCTGCAGTTAGAGAGTTGGAGTCAGGGAGCTGTTAGGGAAGAAGGGTGCGGGGAGTGAGAGCAGCTCCTGCACCCCATAGGTACCCACACCCCAGGTAGGCCCCAACCCCCCGCTAGTGTAGTGGGTTAAGTACTGAGGGAGGCCCAAGATAGGGACGCTGCCCTTAGTGTTGTTAGAGTGCTGCACTGTCAGGGTCACAGCGAGCAGTGCTGTGAGGTCTGATAGGCAGGCACCTTGTTGCGCAGCACGTTGGCTGCAGCCTCCAGTGAGTTACAGCTTGCTGCGGTAGGCGCTGGGACTAGTCAGAGAGTAGTGGGTCTGGAGAAGGGCTATAGCTGTTCTAGTCACCTTGAGGTAGCGCTAGGGGTAGGATGCCTGAAGGGATAGCCTGTTAACGAGGTCAGGAATTCTGGAGAGGATCTGCACTAGGCTAGCCAACAGTAGGTAGACGCCCAAGTACTGCATGGAAGAGTACTCTAGTCCATTCCAGATCACTTACCGAAGGGACTTGGGTAGTTGGGGGAGTGGGACAGGTCATTACCCCTGCAGGCCCTAGGAGTTCCCCAAGCCACTACAGGTTGCTGTACTACAGGGACAGGCCCTAGGTTAGGGTTCCTGTCACGTTAGTACCACTTATATAGATAGGGACACAGCGGCTGCTGCTGTTCCTGTGGAAGCGGTTGGACCCACGTTGGGGTCCACAGAGACGATTCCAGAGTGGGACCGCCCTAGTGGTCCGCACGTGCAAGGATGTCGGTTGGAGGATCAGACGGACTCATCACACGTCTGACCCTTTGAGAAGTTTGTTGCTGACCCGAGCACCGGAGTGCTCGGCAGGTATTATACCATCACATGTGCACCAACAGGCCTAGAGGTTCTTAGTGACTGCGCAGTCACCCATTGACTATCTCTGTAGGAGTACGGGACATTGGGTGGGGTTCTTGGGACACTGGGTGGGATCACCTAGTGTTTGGGAATCGTCCTGCGAGACGTCACTGTTAGTGTCTCACCGTGAGAGAGACACAGGTTATCATTATTATTCGTTAGTAAAGTCCTTAGTTATATAATCACTGTGTGTGTGGTTTCTGATTGGGTTCCTATGTAGGGTCATTCTACACTTCCATAGAATCATACACAGGTGGAGGCGCTGAAAGAAGATTCGTTCCAGAGGATTCACCCCAGGCTCTCATTAGCGGAGGCTCAGACCTCCTGTGAGCCTGCAGGTATACGCACCACACCGGTAACACCGCATGTTCTACTCACCCACACTATATATGAGATTGGGTGGGGTGGAATACCCGTTACATTTGGAGGCGCTGCTGAGATACACCTGGGGTGCCCTGTCCATTTTTTCCAAATTGTCCCGTCCCTATTTTTGTCACCATGTTTGTGAAGTCCGGAGACGAGGTCCTGGCCTGGGCTTTGAGGCAATACCTAGACCCTGGACAGGTAGTGGCGGTAGGAGGCATTCCCGTAACTATACCCAAAATGAAGGTTCGGGAGTATATGTGTAAAATTCCTGAGTGGCCATGGACATGTGTCTTAGATGAGGAGCAAGATCCCACGTCCACATGGAAGACCATTCTTTTTGTAGTAACCCACACTGAGAATATATGCCTGGCAAAGGCACCGTCCGCACTGTTCATGCCCGGGGGCCCCTCAGAAGGGTACCCCCTAGTCTACGCAGACCAAGCAGGATGGCGTTTCCCGCCAAATCAGGAGAGCGCACGTGCTGCTGACTGCCAACCTGCACAGCAAGATGTTGCAACAATCTGTCCGGGATTGGCGCGAAAATCAGAGCCCCTCCCCTGTGATGTGAGTGACTCAGAGCAGAGCCAGAACCACTCCCTTGTAGAAAGTGCCCTTCCTACAGATTCCACCAGGGGGAGCAAACACTGTAATCTGCAACCATACGTTGATGCCGTGCTAGACTGTTTGATTTCTGAAGAGGTGTATTCCGATGTTGCGGACCCTGCTGTGGGCCCGTGTGCCCTTCGATGGTCAGTCAGACCTACTGCAGGGGTACCATCGGTCCTAGGCTTGGGACCAGTACCTACAGACAACAAGGGTGAGTCGACTGCCCCAGGGGTGTTGGGGGTGAGCCTCCAGGTGACCGCGGAGCACGATGGCTCCTTAAGTCTGGTCGCCCGGGCGAAGGGCTCCCCTCTGCATCGCGTCCTGGCGGAGGTGTCCTCATTAGAAGATAGCTGTCCAGTGGTGCGAGTGGACCAGTGCCCACTGCCTATCGTGCCAGAAGAAGAGAAACCCATCGCAAGCCAGCCGAGTGGTAAGGAACCCCCTTGCCCCCCCCCAGGCTCCGATGGAGGTGGCCGTGAAGAAGGCCAGAGTTGCGGCTTCTGAGCGGAGTGTGAGCCCGTGTGCTCCGACACAAGTGGTCCCAGGACTGGGATCCAACGCTCCCGAAGTTCGAGTCAGTGAGTGGACTGTCCCAGAAGAGTTGGGGACAGGTCCCGATACTACCAAGGTGGGAACTGACAGCGTCCCCGAGGACCTGTTGGACACCGTGAATCACCGCAGTGGTAAGGTATCTACCTTTTACCCCCTGCCAGGTGAAACAGAGACTTTGCTGAAAGAGAAGCGGCCCATCCGCCAAGTAGTGGACCGTGGGAAAGGTCTTGGCCGCCTGGCCTGCTGTTTCCAAGGCGTGGATGACCAGGTAAAGACCGGGTTGAAAGACACTGTGCTATTCCTTCCACCAGGGGGAGGAAGTAGTACTGAACCAGTGATTGTCACCCCAGAGTGTGCTCTTCAAGAGAATTTTCTGGGAGAGGCTCACGGACGCAAAAGTTAGGTACCCCCACCTGATCAGTTAGGGGCACCCCACAAATGGTCTCAGCTAGCCTTGGGAATTATGGGGTGTGATGTGACATGTGTTGGTGAGGTTAAAGCCGATCTGTTAAGTGTACGGGGTATGCCATGCCATTTGTCAGTGTGTGAAATTGTGCCCTGTTATGTCGTTCCCCAAGCGAGGGCGTTGGGTGTTTCACCAGGGGGAGAGTGTAGCCAGGTCACCCTTTGCCCCCTGCGACCCCCTCGGGAGCCTCCGTGGGCACAAGCGATGCCGGGTACTGCCGCTGGCCAGCGGCAGACCCGACGGCCATCCCAAGGGTGGGGGCCGTTGCAGGGAGCGGTGCGCTGTCTCCGCGAGCAGGCCGGTTGCCGGGGACGCGATCGGGCCGTTGCTAAGGCCGCGGTCGCGTCTCTAAGGTCCCGGCGCCCGGCGAGGAGAGCGCCGCCATTGCGCTTCAAGTCGCGCATGCGCAGTGATCGCGCGAGGGCAGGAGAGCCCCAGATAGGTCACGCATGCGCAGATAGGGGTAGGGAGCTAAGGCAGCTCTTAGGAGGTCGCGCGAGAGTAGGGAAGCATAGGGAGAGCTTGAGGCGGCCATTAGGAGTTAGTGTAGGCAGAGGGGAGGAACGCACGCGGTCCCAATGTTATTGTAGGGGCCTCGGGACTACAATTCCCATGAGGCATAGCGAGGCAGGCACCAGGTGCTTGATAGGAGCCAATAGAGATGTAGGACTGCCCTGGAGGAAAAGAGATACATTTCCCGGGCTTTGCATGAGTCAAGTCAGTCAGGAAGAAGCAGAGCAAGGAGGCAGACAAGGGAAGGAGGTAGGGTGCAGGAGAGAGGGACTCCCCTGTATTAGGCCAGCACCCCCTTGGTCAGAGATAGCTCAGCTCCCCAGTAAGGTGAGTGTTGCCAGGGGCAGCCCTCAGGTTAGGGACCCTGCCACTTACATTAGTGGGAGCTGGGAGAAGGAAGTCTGCAGTTAGAGAGTTGGAGTCAGGGAGCTGTTAGGGAAGAAGGGTGCGGGGAGTGAGAGCAGCTCCTGCACCCCATAGGTACCCACACCCCAGGTAGGCCCCAACCCCCCGCTAGTGTAGTGGGTTAAGTACTGAGGGAGGCCCAAGATAGGGACGCTGCCCTTAGTGTTGTTAGAGTGCTGCACTGTCAGGGTCACAGCGAGCAGTGCTGTGAGGTCTGATAGGCAGGCACCTTGTTGCGCAGCACGTTGGCTGCAGCCTCCAGTGAGTTACAGCTTGCTGCGGTAGGCGCTGGGACTAGTCAGAGAGTAGTGGGTCTGGAGAAGGGCTATAGCTGTTCTAGTCACCTTGAGGTAGCGCTAGGGGTAGGATGCCTGAAGGGATAGCCTGTTAACGAGGTCAGGAATTCTGGAGAGGATCTGCACTAGGCTAGCCAACAGTAGGTAGACGCCCAAGTACTGCATGGAAGAGTACTCTAGTCCATTCCAGATCACTTACCGAAGGGACTTGGGTAGTTGGGGGAGTGGGACAGGTCATTACCCCTGCAGGCCCTAGGAGTTCCCCAAGCCACTACAGGTTGCTGTACTACAGGGACAGGCCCTAGGTTAGGGTTCCTGTCACGTTAGTACCACTTATATAGATAGGGACACAGCGGCTGCTGCTGTTCCTGTGGAAGCGGTTGGACCCACGTTGGGGTCCACAGAGACGATTCCAGAGTGGGACCGCCCTAGTGGTCCGCACGTGCAAGGATGTCGGTTGGAGGATCAGACGGACTCATCACACGTCTGACCCTTTGAGAAGTTTGTTGCTGACCCGAGCACCGGAGTGCTCGGCAGGTATTATACCATCACATGTGCACCAACAGGCCTAGAGGTTCTTAGTGACTGCGCAGTCACCCATTGACTATCTCTGTAGGAGTACGGGACATTGGGTGGGGTTCTTGGGACACTGGGTGGGATCACCTAGTGTTTGGGAATCGTCCTGCGAGACGTCACTGTTAGTGTCTCACCGTGAGAGAGACACAGGTTATCATTATTATTCGTTAGTAAAGTCCTTAGTTATATAATCACTGTGTGTGTGGTTTCTGATTGGGTTCCTATGTAGGGTCATTCTACACTTCCATAGAATCCTACACAGGTGGAGGCGCTGAAAGAAGATTCGTTCCAGAGGATTCACCCCAGGCTCTCATTAGCGGAGGCTCAGACCTCCTGTGAGCCTGCAGGTATACGCACCACACCGGTAACACCGCATGTTCTACTCACCCACACTATATATGAGATTGGGTGGGGTGGAATACCCGTTACATACATGTTAATTGTTGTTTAGATTATCATTACGTGTGTGGTATGGTCTGTATATGGGATTTATATTCCCTGATGTCACATTGTCAAATTTCCTTAATTTGTTATTCCTAGGTGTCTCCATTGCAATTGGCGCCGTTTTCTGCCTCCTAGTGTGGGAACCCTCTAGGTAATCCTCTTCGTCTCTTTTGAATTTTTTGTTTTTTAGATCTACAACATTGTTTTCTAATGTCTCTATTTCCATAACTAGTGTTTTATTCCTTTTAGCATACACTTCATGTTTTGTGAATGGAACAAGCTTTTTTTTGATGATATCAATTTCGCTGCCAATCTCTGCTAGTGTTTGTTTATGGTGTTTAATGATCAGATCAATCAATGCATACGAACATTAATCTAGTATTCTTTCCCAAGCCACGTTACTGTATATTCAATATCAGCCAATTCAAGGAGGCTTTTTGAACATATGTAAGCCTCTTGGTATTAGCTTTACAGCTAGATATTTTTCTAAAAATAATAAATCCAACCATTTCTTGGTATCACGTCTCATTCATTTATCCAATTTATCGAATTCATTATTGATAAAATCAGCCTTGCAGATTACCGCATTATCCGCTTTCTTTATCTTGAGATCTAGATCATTCCCTCTTTTGAGGCACTGAAAAAATGTCCTCAATAACCTCATCTTGTGCTTCTATCACATCCTCAATAGTTTCAATATTCTCCATTTAAGTGACAAATATAAGAGTGCTGCCACCAGTGATAAGGGAAAGGGCACTGATAAAAGAAGAGACCGGGGCGCTCCTCATAAAGTGATAATTAAAATGATCCCTGAATTGCTAGGGAAAACTCAAATAGACATCCAACATACATACAATGAATAAGATAAAATCCAAAATACTGGCCACAATTCTTCACTGCTGCTCAGCCGAAAGAGGATCTCCCAGGATCCTCACACAGTATGGGAACACAATATGGTGAGCGCAAAAACGAAGAAAAGGAAAAACGCAATTAGTACACTAATATAGTGTGGCATATATCAACATAAAATAAAAAAAACAAAGTAAAAAAAGAAAGAAAATGTTGAAAGAAAATGTTTGTTTACTAACTAGTATTACATTACACAATAGCATGTTTAACAGAACAGAAACAAATAAACAGCGAGATCTTTTTGTTTCGTTGGAGTGCTACCATGCTGGTGCCTCAATTCACAACACAGTTATGGCTCCTGACGTGGGAAGGAGGTGGTCTCATCTGGTGGATTTGATGGTCTACTAGACTGGTTGGCAGTTGCCGGTGTAATGACGGAGGGTGGTAGGATCACCTCAATTGCCTGCTGTAATAATACTCCAACTACTTGGTTATAAAAATCGTGCAGTGTAGAATTAATGGTGCTCATTGATACTATGTAGTTTCAATTGTGCCTTCTCCATTCATGATAGGGCGTATTGTGTTCCTATTCTGTGCCATATGTATAGAAAACAAATCCTGCTGATACTTCAGCAGTACAGATAGAGAACAGATAGAGAACAGGGAGGAGGAGCCTAGTCGTTTGAGCCATCCCAGCAACCGTAGCTTTTGCAAGGGAGTTCCCAGCAGCGGTGACGTCACACGCTCAGTCTACCAGCGTGTCTGCATGCAGGGACTCTGTGCATTCTAAGGGCAGGATTTGCAAGCTGCGGACGGCAATTTTAGCAATACCAATCGTTATTGCACCATGTGAGTGTATTTTACATTGTTTTTTTAGTGTTTTAACCAATTACAAGTGTCAAACTACACCATATTGTGCCCATTTCTTCCCTCTTCGGTGGGGGTTCATAACGGAGCCACCCCCGACGCCATTGTGGATTGAGGCCACCTCCAGTAAGCTGCCTGCACGTGGGGTTGTGAGAGGAGCTGAAAGAAGGGGAACAAGCACAGATTCTCTCCACTGAATATATTGGCGTTCATCATGTGAGTAGGAATCTTCACTGTCTTAGATAGGGATCTGATTGCTAGAAAACGCTGCGCAATCAGGTGTGCCTCTCATCTGTATTTCAGACGTGCATCTGTCTATTCCAAAGACACATCCCATCTGGAACATTTTCAACGGAGCCCAGCTATCATCTTTAAGATCAGAGACTATCTGAAGATCACGGTATCTTGGACTTTAGCGCTGGGGACTTTAATATTGTTTGTGCACTATTTGTTTTCAGGTTTGGAATAACCTGACATTATTGTCACCTAGCTGCTTGCTCTTACAGCAATTGTCAGACTGTTTGTTGTTTTAGCACTTATTATCTAATAGCACATTAATTATCACATCTTAATTTAGTGTAGGTAAGCGCTTTTGGAGGGGTTATTTTCTT
This sequence comes from Ascaphus truei, assembly GCF_040206685.1. NCBI lineage: Eukaryota > Metazoa > Chordata > Amphibia > Anura > Ascaphidae > Ascaphus > Ascaphus truei. The sequence continues at coordinate 205,049,708 of NC_134484.1, read as the reverse complement.
TGTTCTGTAGTACAGATAGAGAAGCCACAGCAGGAGCTGGTAAAGCCACAGAAGGAGTATTTGCGGTCAAAGCAGATGGGGCCAAAGCAGGAGCTATAGCAGGAGCAGTTGGAGCTACAGATGAAGGGGCCACAGCAGAAGCTATAGCAATATCATATGGGGCCACATATTGAGGGGCTACAGCAGGTGTAGCCACAGTAGGATTTATAGAAGAAGCAGGAGCATCCTCTTCTTGAGTCTCCATCTCAGACACTTCTCACGCTAAGGCCGAGTCCATAGACGGACAGGCCGTGCTGAGGCGTGCGGACACTCCGCGCTGAGCCCCTGCATCCTCAATGAGGATGCCTTGAGAGGGGGCTCACGCGAGCGTCCGCAGGCGTGCTGACGAGTTGGAGGTTTCAGCCGAGCGCCAAGCTGTTTTTCAGCGCGCTGTCGGCTGAAAACCTCCAATCACAGCACAGCAGTGTCAACGTCATGGCGCCGTGACGTCGGCGCCGTGACGTCGACGTCAGTGCGTCGCGGGCGATTGACCCAGCGACGTCACTGCCCCGCCTCCAACCACCTCCCCCCGGCTCCGATCGCGCCTGCTGGCTCGCCTGTATGGGCATGAAATCGCCTAGATTTCAGCAGGCGAGCCTCAGCGTCAGCGCGGCTCGGATCGCCTCACGCTTCTATGGCCCGGGCCTAAGCCAGGTGGTTCGCTGGGTGCCTGTGATATGGACCAATATATAGAGAGAAAATATATATTTGTTATAAATAGTATACTTTAAAAAAAATACAGGTGAAAAAAATATGTTGCATGTACTGTAATATTAAAGGAATTATATTTTTTAAACATAAAATGCTTTTAACAATGAGCCAAAGCTGAACTAAAATGTGTGAAGGTTTTACATGCCTAATCATATTAATATGATTGTGACCTGAGGCATGATAAAGATTATAAATAAATAGTTGACGTACTGTAGGACTAAAATTTGACAATATTATGTAAATTACCATCAAATTGTGCATATTTAACATAGTAACCACTTGAGACATTATTAAGTATTCAATTATACAATTGAGTTAATCGCAATCATTACTACAGTATATGGTTAATGCTCCATACATTGCTATGTCATTTTTAAAATCATTGTACATTATTTAAAAGTGCATGTCATTTTCTATTTTAATTAGTATACATGGTTCATATAGCACAGAATAGGAAGGTGATAATTAATATATAACATTTGGGGGATTGTCATGGGAGACCAGGCAGTTTACACCTTTTTACCAGGATCATTCATTGAGCAAAATAAAATTATGAAATAAATTGTAATTCATTCGGCATAAATTCGCAAACACACAATGAAACACAAAATACAAACGAAAAGCACACTTACTGGGGGTCGAAAACTAGACTCTCCTAGGTGAAGGGAACTCTAAATAAGAGTTTTACCCTGACCAGGACTTACCCCAGAATCTCCTGGTTCCCAAACCAGCGTGAAGTTCCACATGCCACCGCTCCCTTCTCTTCTGAGAACTTGGACTCTTTTGACAGCGAGCTACCACCGATCCTCTGGAACTGAAATCAGCATCAAATCCCAGCCATGACCGCTACGTTTGATTTTGAGAACTTAGGCACTAAAAACAGGACTTAGAATATGGCAGGCAGGCTTTTCTGGCTTGAAATCAAAGCCGGTTGCTCTGCTATTCGCGCAAGAGAATCTTTGAAAATCCCGCTCGCACTTTTACTGCTAGAAATCTCAAACCTGATTGGCTCAGACGATTCTTATAGTATTCTGAGTTTCATTCATGAAACTCAGCAGCCAATGATTACTTGGAAACTTGCGCAACCTCTCCCGATGTGACCCGGAAGTACACCACTTGACACAGCAACTCCGGATGGAAGGAAATGGTATTGGGATCTTAGGGGGGGGAAAGTGGGGGGGGGGAATAGTTCGCCGATGTGTGGCAGCGTCACAGAGTCCCAGCAGGATCCAAGGTATGGATAAGTGTGGTAACAAATGTCAGTAGCTCGCACTAACACTCCCAACGTGTTTCTTCACACTAAGGTGATTTCATCATGCGAGCTACTGAGTTGCTGTGTCAAGCGGTGTACTTCCGGGTCACATCGGGAGAGGTTGTGCAATATCTGAGGCCCCTGCTGGACGGTGGCTCAGAGGTGCTGGGACTCCACGAGGGATAAGAGGCATGTGAGCAGAGCGGGGTCATCCGGTGGTTGGCGAATGAGTAAACTCATTACATGCTTGTTTTTCACATTTGTTTGTGAGTTTAAATTTGTTGGACTCTAGACTGGATTATTAAATGTGTATTTTTCATATTACACTAGGATCTGGCGCTTTCTTACTTCTCGTTTTGTAGATCTACTGGGAAGTCGTTGGTTCCTTACAGAAAGCTGCCAGTATCCAGATTAGTGGGCCATCATCAATATTCTTGTGTATTTCAACAGGACTATTTCTTTATAATGGTTTTTTATAGATTTTAATTTTTATTTTTCCACTATTGTGTTTTGGTTGTCCGCATATTTTTATTCATTCAATACTTTGGACATTAAGTCATTAGCTCACACTGTGTATTTATTTAATTGCATTTTTTATTATTTATTTTTTATTTATTTTTTGTCTATATATTCATTTATATTTGTGTGTTATTCATATATCCAGATCACTACTACTGAGATCAATTTAATTACCTATTTTTAGGAGTTCATTATCACTTACTAATATCATGGTAGTTGAGACACCTGAGGGGCGCAGTCTTTTTGTTTGTTTAATTGTATATATATATATATATATATATATATATATATATATATATATATATATATATATATATATATACAGTGTTGTATATTGTATACATATTGTATACATTTACTCGCCCGGGGCGGGTGGATTTAACCCCCGGGCGAGTAACTATTGGCCCAAGCAGCACACGTGTTTTTTTTTTAAATTCCCCCGTTCGCGCTGAAATTTCCCTGCTCGCGCTGAAAAAAAAAAAAAAAAACTCCCCTACCTGACTCCTGATTGGCGCGCGCTCCAGGCTTTGTGGGCGTGCAGCCAGGCTATATATGAGCCCGCCCCCAACGAGCGGCCATTCTGCCTGGAGCTCTGTTGGAGGGTAAGTACTCTCCATGCTGCGGCCCCTCTGCTCCTTCCCTGCGATCACCCTGGTCCCCACATGGCTCCCTACTCCCCACCGCGGAAGCTCTCATGTCCCCTGCTCCTGTCCCATTCCCCTCCTCCTGTCCCCTGCTCCTGTCCCCTCCTCCTGCTCCTGTCCCCTGTCCCCTCCTCCTGCTCCCTTCCCCTCTTCCTGCTCCTGTCCCCTTCCCCTCCTCCTGTCCCCTTCCCCTCGATCCACCGATCGATGTCAGGGGCGGGAGGTCCCCGCTGCTGCAGCCCGGTTGGCTTGCGGGGGGGGCTCGGCCCTCACCACGTGCCTCCCATGCGTCCCCTACCTTCATGATGGCGCAGCCGCCGCATGAGGTGGGGGGATGTCGGCCTGGCCCCCCCCCCCCCCCCCCCCGCCACGAGCATCATGCCGCCGCGGGCTGGGGGGGAAGAAGCAGCCTGCAGCTTGGCCAGACACTGTGACATGCCGGCGAGGGGAGCAGGGCAGTGGCGGCCACGGCGGGGCTGACTTTCACCTGGGGCGCCCAGTGGGGGATACCTCACCACGTGCCTCCCACCCACCCTGCTGATTGGGGGGGGGATGTCGGCCTGCCCCCCACACGAGCGGGAGATGGGCGCGGGTGGGTGGGGGATTTGCGTGGTGCTGGTCGCGGCCTTTCCTCCCCTGTGTGTGTGAGAATGTGTATGTGTGTGTGTGTGGGAGAATGTGTGTGTGTGTGAATGAATGTATGTGTGTATGGGAGTATGTGACACCAGAGGTCCCCCCCAGTCAGTAACCCCCCCCAGTCAGTAACCCCCCCCAGTCAGTAACCCCCCCCAGTCAGTCACCCCCCAGTTAGTAACCCTCCCAGTCAGTAACCTTCCCCCCAGTCAGTCAGTCACCCCCCCCCTGTCAGTCACCCCCCAGTCAGTGTCAGTCACCCCCCAACCCCAGTCAGTGTCAGTCACCCCCCACCCCTAGTCAGTGTCAGTCACCCCCCACCCCCAGTCAGTGTCAGTCACCCCCCACCCCCAGTCAGTGTCAGTCACCCCCCACCCCCAGTCAGTGTCAGTCACCCCCCACCCCCAGTCAGTGTCAGTCACCCCCCCACCCCCAGTCAGTGTCAGTCACCCCCCCACCCCCAGTCAGTGTCAGTCACCCCCCCACCCCCAGTCAGTGTCAGTCACCCCCCCACCCCCAGTCAGTGTCAGTCACCCCCCCCCACCCCCAGTCAGTGTCAGTCACCCCCCCACCCCCAGTCAGTGTCAGTCACCCCCCACCCCCAGTCAGTGTCAGTCACCCCCCACCCCCAGTCAGTGTCAGTCACCCCCCCACCCCCAGTCAGTGTCAGTCACCCCCCCACCCCCAGTCAGTGTCAGTCACCCCCCCACCCCCAGTCAGTGTCAGTCACCCCCCCACCCCCAGTCAGTGTCAGTCACCCCCCCACCCCCAGTCAGTGTCAGTCACCCCCCCACCCCCAGTCAGTGTCAGTCACCCCCCCACCCCCAGTCAGTGTCAGTCACCCCCCACCCCCAGTCAGTGTCAGTCACCCCCCCACCTCCAGTCAGTGTCAGTCACCCCCCCAACCCCAGTCAGTGTCAGTCACCCCCCCACCCCCAGTCAGTGTCAGTCACCCCCCCACCCCAGTCAGTGTCAGTCACCCCCCACCCCCAGTCAGTGTCAGTCACCCCCCCACCCCCAGTCAGTGTCAGTCACCCCCCCACCCCCAGTCAGTGTCAGTCACCCCCCCAACCCCAGTCAGTGTCAGTCACCCCCCACCCCCAGTCAGTGTCAGTCACCCCCCCACCCCCAGTCAGTGTCAGTCACCCCCCCACCCCCAGTCAGTGTCAGTCACCCCCCCACCCCCAGTCAGTGTCAGTCACCCCCCCAACCCCAGTCAGTGTCAGTCACCCCCCCAACCCCAGTCAGTGTCAGTCACCCCCCCACCCCCAGTCAGTGTCAGTCACCCCCCACCCCCAGTCAGTGTCAGTCACCCCCCCACCCCCAGTCAGTGTCAGTCACCCCCCACCCCCAGTCAGTGTCAGTCACTCACCCACCCAGTCACCCCTGCCCCACCCAGCCACTCACCCAGCAAACCACTCAACCAGCCAGTCACTCACCCAGCCTCTCTCTCTGTGTATCACCCACCCTCTGTGTGTGTCACCCACCGTTTCTCTCCTCTGTCTCCCCCACACTCTCTCTCCCCCCCACACACTCTCTCTCCCCCCCCACACTCTCTCTCTCCCCCCCACACTCTCTCTCTCCCCCCCCACACTCTCTCTCTCCTCCCCACACGCTCTCTCTCCCCCCCACATGCTCTCTCTCCCCCCCACACTCTCTCTCTCCCACACACTCTCTCTCTCTCCCCCACACTCTCTCTCTCTCCCCCACACTCTCTCTCTCTCTCTCTCCCCCACTCTCTCTCTCTCTCTCTCTCTCTCTCCCCCACTCTCTCTCTCTCCCCCCCACACTCTCTCTTTCCCCAACACTCTCTCTCCCCCACACTCTCTCTCCCTCTCTCCCCCACACACTCTCTCTCTCTCCCCCACACACTCTCTCTCTCCCCCACACTCTCTCTCTCCCCCCCCACTCTCTCTCCCCCCCCCCCCCACACTCTCTCTCTCCCCCCCACACTCTCTCTCTCTCCCCCACACTCTCTCTCCCTCTCTCCCCCACACTCTCTCTCTCTCTCCCCCACACTTTCTCTCCCCCACACTCTCTCTCCCCCACACTCTCTCTCCCCCACACTCTCTCTCCCCCACACTCTCTCTCCCTCTCTCCCCCACACTCTCTCTCCCTCTCTCCCCCACACTCTCTCTCCCTCTCTCCCCCACACTCTCTCCCCCACACTCTCTCTCCCTCTCTCCCCAACACTCTCTCTCCCTCTCCCCAACACTCTCTCTCCCTCTCCCCCACATGCTCTCTCCCTCTTCCCCACACTCTCTCTCTCTCCCCCACACTCTCGCTCTCTCTCTCCCCCACACTCTCTCTCTCTGTCACTCCCACACTCTCTCTCTCTGTCACTCACACTCTGGATCTCTTATTTACCCTATATATCTTAACTGCCCTATACTACACCTAAATCTTAACTACCCTATACTGCTTTCTTCCAGATCTGGCTCAAGCTTCACACGGAAGACATCGGAACCCCACCCCTAACCCAGAAGACAGGTAATGAACACCTCCCCAATGTATAACATTGCGGGAATGAGCGTACCTGGACATTGAGGGACTGCGGATCAGGTAAGATCCCAGGTGGGATTGCTGCTTTAGATATTGTGAAGCGGGGACATCCAGACATTGGTTAAGGGGTTCAGGAAACTAGTCATTCACACCTGGCTTTTATTTCTAGATCCGACATTTACACACACACATGTAACAAGGACTAATTGTAGTATAATGTAATACAATAAATACATTTATGTCAAAAACGAATGTTGTTCTGACTAGGAATTTATTAAATGTATTTTATTTATATATTTTATTTTAAAGCGGGGTTGGGGGCGGGACTAGGGGCGGGGTTGGGGGCGGGACTAGGTAGCGAGTAGATTTTTTGGTTGGGCAAGTAGATTTTTGGGTGATTTGTCGAACACTGTATATATATATATATATATATATATATATATATATATATATATATATATATTCTATACAGTAAAGTATTACGTTATTCATATATGCGAGCTGTTATTGTTGTTCTTGTTCAGGGGGATCTCACATATTGGGGGATCCTGGGCAAGTGGAGGTGCTGCCAGTTAATATATTATTGCCCCAGGCTCCCAGTAGCAGAGGCACAGATCTCTGTGAGCCAGCAGGTAAAGCTAGCATCAGTAGACCCGTCCAGTCATAAGGAAAGAGGCTACATTTGGAGGCGCTGCTGAGATCTCAGACCTGGGGTGAACTAGCCAGTATTTAAATTGTATCATTCAATTTCGCTATGTTTGTGCCATCCAAGACAGAGGTACGCCAGTGGGCCTTAAAATACAAAGTGCCCCCTCAATGTGCTATTGCTGTTGGAAATGTTCCCGCTCTTACGTCGTTGGGCACAGTGCAGGACCAAGTAAGAACCCTCCCGGGTCTAGCTACTGCATGGATCATAGACCACGCCTATGATAATGACTTCAGCTGGCGCAAGGTCCGCTTGGCTACTGAGCATGAAATATGTCCAGAAACTGTACCCCCATTCATAAAATTACCTGAGGCATCCGTTGCCAATTGTTCGTTGATCTGCTCAGACAGTCCCGTCCCACCGGTCACTTCTACGCCACAACTGGTCAGCCCCGGACCGCACTCTGAGTTACCCTCAATCTTGTTTCGCATGCCCGAGACAGGGAGGAGCATAGCCCCGACGTGGCCCGCGGCCATCGAACTAGTGACGTCCTTTACTCCATCCGCTGTTAGACCTCCTCAGGAAAATAGTCCAGATCAAATTACCCGGTCTATGCCTGAATCAGGTAGTCATAACCACAGTAGTGCTATGTCTCAAGAAGTAACAGTACCCCTGCTAGTGGAGGCCCTAAATCAATCATCACAGTCCCAACAGCATAGGAAACTCAAAGCTTTCTCAGAGACCCGACCAACGCCACTAGGTGAAGTTGAGTTTGAGGAATGGAAGGATCACGCAGAGCGAGTACTCCCAGAATGGATTTGTTCTGATGCTGTGAAGCGGCGCAGGATCATCAAGTATTTGCGGCCGCCGGCTTCCCATATGATTCATTGCTATAGAGATGATCACCCTGAGGCCAATGCTCAAGCAATACTATGTGCTCTCGCCAAATCCTACGGCACATCGGTCTATGTTTTTCCTTGATGGCCAAATTCCATGCCCTTGTCCAGGCCGAAGGAGATATGGTATCAAAATTCCTTCGACGAGTTCACTTGGCTCTCTGGAATTTAGTGAGGAAGAAAGTGGTGTGGAAGTCAGAAGCCAATTGACTTAGAACATGCAGCTTCTGAGGGGCCTCTTGTCACTATACCCTGTAGCGATAAGTGTCAGTGGTAGTCTCGTGCCCGGGCAAGCGTTGTCATTCGAAGACTTGATGGACAGAGTACAAACTCATGAAACTGTTCTTCTAGGTCGTGACCCGAGACAAGCTAAGAAAATGGGTACTGCTGCGGCACAGTTTATTCGAGCATTTGCCCGTTCTGTGCCGCAGCAGTAGCCTGGCGCGCGCCCGAGTGTGACGGGCGCGCGCCGAAGCAGCGGAAGAGCGCCCTCCGATCGGGGCGCTCTCCCTACCGCTGCCGGGTCCGCCGGGTCCCCCGGAACCCCCTGCCGCTGTCCCGCGATCGCGGGACACCAGGGCTCCCTCGGGGAGCCCCTGGACACGCGTGCAGGGGGCGCACGCTCCCGATGACGCGTGACCGCGCGTCTATGACGCGCGGCACGCCGAGGGGCGGCCACTAGCAAGCCGGGAGATTTCCCGGCTTGCGGTACCGACCACACTTTAATAAAGTGTGTCGGTAGTGTACTTCCTCTAAAGAGACGAAGAAAGGAGAGGCTAGGTCGAAACCAGTCAAGGAAGACCCCTATGACGATGAAGCCGATACCGGGAACCCTTCATCCAGGCGAATGTCCCCTACCCTTCAGGCCCAGTCTAATCGAAGTGGTGTCCTTTGTTTCCGTTGCAGAAAGAAGGGCCACATCGCTCCGTTCTGCCCGCAGAAGAAGAAGGCGCCCGCGGGAGCAGCGACTTCCATGCTGTGTACCACACTGAAACCTGAGGATACCCCTTCACCAGAGGAGACCGCCCCATCGGGTTCCACTGAAACGGCCGGGCCGCCGGAAGTAGACTGCCGCGTAGGGCCCGCTGCCATTGTGAAGGTCGTTATCGAAGGCATCTATGCTTCAGCATTACTGGACACTGGATCCCAAGTAACCATCGTGTTCCGGCCCTTCTACGATCAACATCTTCACCGACTGCCCATGCAGTCTGCAGAAGCTATGAAGTTGCGGGGGTTGAGCCACGAAGACTACCCCATTGATGGAGTGGTATGGATTCATTTGGATATCCCGTGAAGAGTGCTGTAAAATAACTGCACAAGAAGAGCACGGGGTCCTCTATAATATTGAGTACAGATTAACTGAGATTCCACCAGGGGGAGGAAAATTGATGACCGCTACATGCTGCTACCCGGAAAGGAACAAGGCGGACCAGCTATTCTCACTGGAAAGTAATCCTGAAGACAACAAACGGCAAGGATACAAACTGCTAGCCAAGGTGAGGGAGTGGCCGCCCATACTACCAAATAGAGTACAGGTGTTTGTGCAGAATATCTCCCCCTACCCCATTCCTCTCGACTTCGGGCAGCCACTGGGGAGGATATATCCTGTCACTCCCGTAGAGAAGATAGAGATAAATGCAGGCGGCCGCAGTATCGGTAACGGTCCCTGAGCTGGTTTTAAATTTTGGGGACTCCCATTTAACTAAGGAATGGAGAGAAAGGCTGCAAATCAAATTGGAAGAAAGACGAGCAGTATTCTCCATCAGTGACACGGACGTGGGTTGTAGTCGCTGTGCACAGCATACCATTCTCCTAAATGATACGACCCCGTTTTGAGAAAGGTCCCGTCATATAGCTCCTCGGAATGTAGAAGATGTAAGAACTCTGTTACAAGAAATGGAGTCGGCCGGCATCGTCACGGAGTCTAGTAGCCCTTACGCCTCCCCTATTGTGGTGGTAAGAAAGAAGAATGGGTCGGTACAGCAATGTGTGGACTATAGAACATTGAATAATCGCACAGTACCCGACCAGTACACACTTCCTCGGATTAAAGAACTTTTGTACACTCTCTCGGGGGAACCAGTGGTTCAGTGTGTTGGATCTGAGGTCCGGATACTATCAAGTGCCTATGAACCGAAGATCAGGAGAAAACAGCTTTCGTCTGTCCGCTGGGGTTCTATCAATTCACGCGCATGACCCAAGGCATATGCGGTGCACCGGCCACGTTCCAGCGCTTAATGGAAAGGACAATTGGGGATATGAACCCTAGAGAATGCTTCGTGTATCTGGATGACATTATAGTATTCGGTAAGACGCTGGAGGAACATGAAGAGCGATTGATAAAAGTGCTGTATCGACTGAGTGCAGAGGGACTAAAACTGTCTGTAGATAAGTGTAGGTTTTGTCGTACGTCCATGACCTATGTAGGCCACATTGTCTCTGCGGAGGGGATATCTACTGATCCCGGAAAAATCGAAGCTGTGGTGAATTGGCCCCGATCAATGAACGTTATGGAATTACGCTCATTCCTGGGATTTTGTGGTTATTATCGAAGGTTTGTAGAAGGATATTCCAGCAAAGCGAAGATTCTCAACAACCTCCTCAAAATCTACCCGTAAGACATGGGTCGGAAGGCCACCTCTGCACCCTTCGAGGATAATTGGACCCCCGCCTGCGAGAAGGCGTTTCTAGGGTTGAAAAGAAACCTGTCCTGTCCTGGCCTACGCGGATCCAGAGCGGCCATACATTTTGCATGTCGACGCCAGTTTCAGCGGATTAGGAGTGGTGTTGCATCAGAAATATGCTACGGGGCTTCGACCAGTGGCCTATGTCAGTCGTAGCTTAACGCTCAGTGAGCAGAATTACCCTGTATGCAAACTGAAGTTTCTAGCTCTCAAATGGGCTATTGTGGACAAGCTTCATGACTACTTGTATGGAGTCACCTTTGAAGTACAGACCGATAACAACCTGTTGACGTACATAAACACGTCCGCCAAGTTGGATGCCACCGGCCATTCAAGCCTGGGCCCCTGAACATTGGCACCGACGCCCTATCACGATGACCAGGACTGAATCCTACTCTGACGATGGCGCCTGGGAAGAAATTACTGGCCCAGGGTACGGGCAATGTGCTCCATTGCGGCTGTGGTGCAAGACTGAGTTGCCTTCTCCAAATTGAGGGTAGTGGATTCTTTAGGATGCCAGTCTAAAGCTATCCCGGGCGCGTACCGCCACCCGGAAGGGATGAACATTACTCCTGACAAAATTATCGCATGGAAGGATCTGGTACAATATCAATATCAAATTCATGATCCAATGGTAGGCATAGTTCGTCAAGCCCTCCAACAAAAAAATCCAGCCTTACTTAAACGTTCTCCTAAAGAAATAGTAGCTCTGCTAATGAGAGAAATGGACAAGTTGGAACTTGATAACTGTCTACTGTATAGGGTAGTGCCGTACCACAACCACCCGGATAGACGACAGTTTTTCCTACCTAAGACTCTACAACCGATGGTCCTTCGAGCATTGCATGATGATCACGGTCATCTTGGAATAGATAAAACCTTTGGGCTGCTTCACGATCGATTCTTCTTGCCAAAGATGAGGGAGTCAGTAGAACTGCACTGTAGGCGGTATAACCGTTGCATACAAAGTAACACTCTACCCACCAGGGCTGCCCCAAAGGCTCACCTGAAAAGCTCCGGACCCATGGGTCTGGTGTGTATGGACTTTCTCTGTATTGAGCCAGACACTCGTGTCATTGGCAATGTACTGGTGATCACATGTACTGTGGTGATCAATGTACTGATGATGATCAATGTACTGGTGATACACTCGATATGCGCAAGCCTTTCCTACCAAAGACCAAAGGGCTGTTACTGTGGCTAAAGTCTTATGGAACAAGTTTTTCATTCATTGTGGATTGCCAATCGGTTGCATTCGGTTCAAGGCTGGGACTTTGAAAGCAATCTCATACGGGAGCTGCTTAAGTTGCTGAGTATCACTAAGTCTCGGACGACTCCTTACCACCCAGAACGCGGTTCGACATGCTTGGTACCCTGAAGGGCTCGCAGAAGAGTGAGTGGAGTAAGCATGTAGAGTCCTTGGTGCATGCCTACAATTGCACCCGCCACAAATCCACAGGGTATACCCCTTACTTCCTGATGTTCAGAAGAGAAGCTCGGCTACCAGTGGATATACGTCTGCGGATATCTACCGACATTACTATCCAAACTCTCATACCCAGGACTTTGCAAGTATTTGCTAACCTTTTCTCAACAGGCCCGGCAACGCACTACCACACTCCGGCATGCCCTCACTGCTGTGGGTGCATGTTATAACCTTACCCACCTCAGTACTGGGGACTGATCAGGTCTGCGGGCATACAGGCGTTACACAAATCAGTCCCCCCTTTGTATTTTTAAGGTACCAGTAGCTTGCAGTATATGTTTGTGGATTGGTCCTAGTGGATATATATATATATATATATATATATATATATATATATATATATATATATATATATATATACAGTGTTCGACAAATCTGTACACCTGCACGCCCCGGGCGAGTGGATTTAACATCGTGGCGACCTCCTATTGGCCCAATCAGCACACGTGTTTTTTTTTTTAATTTTCCCTGCTCGCGCAGAAAAGAAAACTCCCCCTACCTGACTGCTGATTGGCGCGCGCTCCAAGGCTTTGTGGTCGCGCGGCCAGGCTCTATATGAGCCCGCCCCTAACAAGCGGCCATTCTTTTTGCCCGGAGATCTGTTGGACACAGTAAGTACTCTCTGTGCCTCTATCCCGTTGCCTCCTGTGCGCGATCCCCCTGGTCCCCACATGGCTCCCGTGCTCCTTCCCGCTGCCTCCTGTACGCCCTCCCTCAGGCGTGTTGGCACTCCCCTCCTCCTTCCCCTCCCCTCCTCCTGCCCCCTTCCCCTCCCCTCCTCCTGCCCCTTGATCCCCCCAATCGCTGCCCGGGGCGGGAGGTCCCCACGGCTGCTGCACAGGAATGGAGGAGCAAGGTAGGCAGGTGCAGTCAGGCGCTTCCCCTCCCACGTTCCCTTGGCGCCCACGCGGGCAGGGTAAAGGGAGCGGGGAAGAACAGGCGGGCTGGCACCTCTGAGTCTCCTGTCCCCATGGATGTGGCCCGGTAGGGAGGGGGGCGCACGGGAGACGGGCGTATGCGGCGGGGGGGCAAGGTTGGTGGGTGGTTGCTGGATCCAGCGCGTCCCCCTCTGGCTACATTTCCCCTTGGTTGGGTTTGGAGGGGGGTGGGGGGCCTGCGGCGAAGACAGTCCGGCGGATGGTGCAGGGCTTCCCTCGATCGCAGGAGAAGGTAGTGGTGGGGGCGCCTGCCGGGCAGGACGTGCCAGCGGGGGTGCTCCCGCCCGGAGCGGGAGGTGCCAGCGGGGGGGTGCCCACCAGGACCGGAGGTGCCAGCTGCTGGTGCGCCTGCCGGGCAGGAGGTGCCAGCGGGGGTGCTCCCGCCTGGAGCGGGAGGTGCCAGCGGGGGTGTGCCCGCCCGGACTGGAGGTGCCAGCTGCTGGTGCGCCCGCCAGAGCGGGAGGTGCAAGCAGGAGTGCGCCAGCCAGAGCGGGAGGTGGTAGCGGGGGTGTGCCCACTGGTGAGGGGGGAGGATGTGCATCCTGGTGCACCCTCCTTGTGCTCCGGTGCTCCCTTGCATCCCGGTGATCCCCTGCCTCCCATGGGTAAACCGTCTGGGTTGCGGGAGATGGGAGCGGGGAGCGGGGGGGGGAAGAGGGGTGGCTTTGTGGGAGAGAGAGAGAGAGTGTGTGTGTGGGAGAGTGTGTATGTGGGAGAGTGTGTGTGTGTGGGAGAGTGTGTGTGTGGGAGAGTGTGTGTGTGTGGGAGAGTGTGTGTGTGTGGGAGAGTGTGTGTGTGTGGGAGAGGGTGTGTGTGTGGGAGAGTGTGTGTGTGAGAGTGTGTGTGGGAGAGAGTGTGTGTGTGTGAGAGTATGTGTGGGAGAGAGTGTGAGTGAGTGTGTGACACCAGAAGAACCCAGTCAGTCAGTCACCCACCCAGTCACCCACCCAGTCAGTCACCCACTCACCCAGTCAGTCACCCACCCAGTCAGTCACCCACCAGTCAGTCACCCACCCAGTCAGTCAGTCCGTCAGTAACCCACCCACCCAGTCAGTCCGTCAGTCACTCACCCAGTCAGTCAGTCCGTCAGTCACCCACCCCGTCAGTCCGTCAGTCACCCACCCACCCAGTCAGTCTGTCAGTCACCCACCCAGTCAGTCAGTTCGTCAGTCACCCACCCAGTCAGTCCATCAGTCACCCACCCAGTCAGTCCATCAGTCATCCACCCAGTCAGTCCATCAGTCACCCACCCAGTCAGTCACCCTGTCTCTCTCTGTCTCTCGCACTCTGTCTCTCTCTGTCACACTCTGGGTCTGGATATCTTATTTACCCTATATATCTTAACTGCCCTATACCTACACTGAAATAACCTATACTGCTTTCTTCCAGATCTGACTCTCGAGCTTCACACGGAAGACATCGGAACCCCCCCCCCCCTAACCCAGAAGACAGGTAGGGAACACCTCCCCTCCAATGTATAACATTGCGGGAATGAGGGTACCTGGACATTGAGGGACTGCGGATCAGGTAAGATCCCAGATGGGATTGCTGCTTTAGATATTGTGAAGCAGGGGCATCCAGACACTGGTTAAAGGGTGCAGGTACAATACAATACAATACAATACAATACAATACAGGAAAGTAGTCATTCACATATGGCTTTTGTTTCTAAATCCAACATTTACACACACATACACACAAACACACACACACACGTAACAAGCACACACGTAACAAGGACTAATTGTAGTATAATGTAATACAATAAATAAACGTATGTCAAAAACGAATGTTGTTCTTACTAGGAATTTATTCAATTTTTTTTTAAAGCGGGCCTGGGGCGGGACTAGGTGGTGAGTTGATTTTTTTGTTCGGCGAGTAGATTTTTGGGTGATTTGTCGACCACTGTATTACCCACCATAACTTAACTAATGTGTGGTGGATACCTATACAAGCTTCAAATTGCAAAGCCAGTATAACCAATCTCACACTGATGAGACCCAAAAGGTCAAAACAGCTGTCTGTGAGTAGGTTTACTGGCTATGCATCTTAACCCAGGCTGTGCTGAAAAGCTGTGCAATGCAGCAAGCATACACTTATAGGGGACCATGTCAAAATGGATTTGAAGCAAAAGGTTGCACTGTGTGCTCATTTGCATGCCATTTCCCAGAATCCTTTGCTGCGGTGGAAGCACTGTATGCTGGGTGATAATGTGAAAGGCAAGAATGTGACCAACTGTATGAGGTTGTGTCTGTTTAAATATGTCCCAGTTTCAAACTCCGATAAGTGAATTTTCAGGTGAAAAAATAAAAAATGGGTTTCAAGGTGAGATTTTGCCAGAGCAATGTGCCTATATGTATCCGGGATGCCGACCTGATTCCTGGGTACATTTTTTGGGGGTCTCCAGCAACTCTGGAACCCAGCTAGCTAGACACATTCTGACAAGACTTTCTCTGTAAGATGCCCCCACCCCCCCACCCCCCCCGAAACTCATAGCCTAGCAATCTCTGCTTTCTGGCCCTCCTGGAAAAGGTAAAAACACATACATTCTTTATTGTCGCATAATTACATGCAATGCATAAACAATCACTGGGCTCAAGAGCTGACACTCCCAAACCCCAATGCAAAGATCAAAGGTGACCAAACGGGCTTAACCTTTATTATGGAGCCTGGTTACTCCCTCACCGTCACAGTGATATGGGATAACACCACACTGAATAAGTCTTAATACTTAATAAGTCTCAGAGGAAAATGCAACAATGAAGGTTTAACAGTTCTGCCCTCCCATTACATCTGCTATAGCTACTGTATAACATCTGGAAAATATTTTCTCAGACCTTTACAGGTATTGCCAAATATGTTGTCCATTATGAGAAAGATTTTGTGACATTTACTGAAGACTAAAGAGAGTACAATTTCAAATGTGCCTTTAATGACTTTTAATCAGCTTCAGAAGTAAACCATAAAACTTACTTAAAGAGACTGTGATTAATGCAAACTAGATGCACCATCTCTATGGCCAGTCTTGATTTAGCACAGATAATTAATTGCATAATCCCTCTATAGAGGCACTTCTTATTCAAGCAAAGGTGATACCGTATTTATTAATTAGCAGGAAATCGTGATTTATCATTTTTAGTATTACTCATTTAGAAAAGCATTCTAAAAAGAGGCACACAACTCTGAATGAAAGATTAATGGGAAGCCAATACAAATGACCAAAGCAACCAGGAGTGGGTACATTATTACATGTGGGAATTAACTACATTACGGAAGCTTTAAGTTCATTACATTCTAGGTTCTCAAGCTCTTCACTTGATCTATAATACAAAAATATATATAACTGCTGTTAAATATGCTCTATACATTCTTTAAATTATTTATACATCTAAAACGTACTAATATATAATTATATGTATATAAATATATAGAACAACCAATGTTTCTCAGGCGAGAAGTCAAGAAACAGCACTCAGAGAGTAAATCAAAATACTGAATTAGTGAAATACAAAGGCATACTTAATTCCAACGTTTCGGTCCAGAAAGGACCGTCCTCAGGCGAAGGCTGTTTCTTGTCTTCTCGCCTGAGAAACAATTATTAATTTATTTTATTTATAAAATATTTTACCAGGAAGTAATACATTGAGAGTTACCTCTCGTTTTCAAGTATGTCCTGGGCACAGAGTAAAACAAATAATACATGGTTACAAATACAGTTACATAAATGAACAAGGTATACATTATATACAAGACATTGCATGCACAGTTAAAGAAAATATATATTATGAGCGTATGAAACAGTTACAGACCAGATTAAAGTGTGAGACAGCCTTAGATTTGAAAGAACTTAAGCTGGTGGTGGATATGAGAGTCTCTGGTAGGTTGTTCCAGTTTTAGGGTGCACGGAAGGAGAAGGAGGAACGTCCGGATACTTTGTTGAGTCTTGGGACCATGAATAGTCTTTTGGAGTCTGATCTCAGGTGATAGGTACTGCATGTGGTAGGGGTGAGGAGCTTGTTCAGGTAGCTGGGTAGCTTGCCCAGAAAGTATTTGAGGGTGAGACAGGAAAGGTGAACTTTGCGCCTAGACTCTAGTGATGACCAATCTAGTTCTTTGAGCATTTCGCAGTGATGTGTGTTATAGTTGCATTGGAGAACAAAACGACAAATTGAATTGTAGAGGGTGTCAAGTTTGCCAAGGTGGGTTTGAGGTGCTGAGCCATATACTATGTCTCAATAGTCAATAATTGGCATTAACATCTGCTGTGTGATACGCTTTCTGACCAGGAGACTTAGGGAGGATGTGTTCCTGTAATGTACCCCTAGTTTGACATAGGTCTTGGTTGTCAGGTATCAATGTGCATTCCGAATGTTAAGTGGGAGTCCAACCACATGCCCAGGTATTTAAAACTAATAACAGGAGTTAGTGTGGTGTTAGTGTTGGTTCTAATCTAGAGCTCAGTCGCTGGAAGCTTTAAAAATTTAGTCTTGGTCCCAAATACCATTGTTAAAGTCTTGTCAGTGTTTAAAAACAGTTTGTTTTGGGAAATCCAGTTTTCGAGTCTCAAAAAGTCAGACTGAAGTATGTGTTGAAGGTCAGAGAGGCTATGGCTGTGTGCATATAGGATTGTGTCATCTGCATACATGTGTACAGTTACATAAATGAACAGAGTATACATTATATACAAGACATTGCATGCACAGTTAAAGAAAATATATATTATGGGCTTATGAAACAGTTACAGACCAGATTAAAATGTGAGACATGAACTGGAGACAAACCGTGTATGAGCTCCAAGAGTATAGGTCAATATTGCCTTGGAGGGCAAAATCAAAAATCAATACTTTATGGAGTTGACACCGGAACATATGGGTTAAAAGACTGTATAATGCAAGGTAAAGGGTGAGGCAAGAGAGGGCTATCACGTTGGGGACAAAATGTACTCACTCAGTCTCACTAGCCCCGGCTTCTGTGCCCGGTGTGGAGTACAAGTTACTCACAATGAGTCACCGCTCTGCTCCCCCTCCTTCCAGCTACAGTCCTGAATCTGCATCAGAAGCGTCTCCCTCTGCATCTGCATCCGGTGGAGAACGCTGATCCTCTCACGTGACAACAAGAAAAGGTAAGGATCGGTGGTCCATCCGCTCCGTGGAAAAAGGTAAGAACTCACCAGCAAAGAGGTTAAAAATGCTTATTTATTAAACTACATAAAAACAAAAAACAAACATTACAAACTACTCTCCCACGCGTTTCACGCCTACTATGGCGCTTTTTCAAGGAGTGACGAGATGGGGGAGGCCCTGGGTATTTAACACACTCCCCGTCATGCAAGACAGCTGTTCAAAATAATTAATTAGTCTTGTCTTGCAGGAAGAAAAGGAGAAGAACGGAGAAGAAAAAGAAAAAAAGAGAAAAGCTTCCCTGCAGTAGAAATAGCAAGGACAATTAACGCTTCAAATAAAGTAAATAAAAATATAATGAGTTTAACAGTGATTGTGTCCAATATATGCTTATAACTTTAAGTGGGCAAACAGATTTATCCAATAAGGATTAACTGACTATAAGAAAAGCCATTATGCAAGGAACATGTGCAGTAATTTATCACTAATGTGTAGTATCAAGTACACAAAACTCTAACACATGGTTAAATACACATATATCCTAAAATGGACAAAAAATTGAAAAACATTCAGTAACAGGCACAATCAAAAAAAGATAAATTACATTAAATAGAATACATCATAACCTGGCAGGGATTATCCTAAAACCAAATCTGGAATCTGTGCAGTACACTATGGATGGAAACAGATACATTGAGCTTGGGACTGAAAGCTATACCATAATACTTATTCACAAATTGCTCCACAATAATGAACGTGAAATACAATAATAATGAACAATTACTAATAAATTGATTATATGTAACTAAAGTGAATAAAGTAAAGGGTAAAGAAACATTTTTATAAGAAACTCTTTAAGTCCCAGTCAATGTTTAACCCATTGGGTACTAAGGTATTGAGTGTAAATATCCAAAATGCCTCACGTCTGTGAAGCAGATTGCCTCTATCTCCACCCCTATAGTGTAGCTTTACAGATTCCAGTGCAACACATTTGAAGTTCGTCAAACTCCCTTTCTGACAAATGTCAAAATGTTTTGAAACTGGGTGTAGCTGGTCTTTTTTAATAATTAATCTCATATGCTCAAGTATGCGTTGCTTTAATGGTCTTGTGGTTAAACCCACATATCGTTTATTACAGCCACACATGAGCATATAGATAACATGATCTGTATTGCATGTAATACATAAAGTGGTAAAATGATAAGTGCAAATAAGCGCTAGTGTAATCAATAATATACAATAATACAAACAGAGGAACAAAACCTGTGATACAGTCTGTGTTGAAGGTAGTCCTTGAGCTGCCTGAGAGGTTGATCTGGTATCTTCCAACCAGATTAGAAGATTGTGTAGAATAACCTCCTGTGGCGCTGAGGAAAGTTGATGGAATAGAGTCTTGTGCAGTAGTTTCTTCTTGTATAGATACCTCAGAGAGGGAGACAAGAGATAAACAAAAACACCACAATAGTGTATTACCCTTGAGACAATATAAGACGTGGTGGTCAAGGTATAAAGAGCATTTAATGGTTAAAACAATTGTGTCTACAATTGATGTAAAACATGTACTGGGTTAATAAACAGTAGATGAACTCCTGTTGAATAAATGAAAAAGAGGCTTCCAAGCGCTTGTGCTTAGTGAAGCCGTGCTGCTCCGCCGATGGTAAAAACTGAAATCCTACTCACCGTCCTTGAGTAGGACATGTGCAGTGGTACGGGGTCTTTTGCCAGGGGTAGCCGCTTGCTGTGGGGTGCCGGACGTCCGTTTGGTGCGGGGAGATCTCCTGGTGTCCTCGTGGTCTCGATGCCAACAGAGTATTTTCCAAACGTCTCCTCCGCTTACGTCACCGCCTGGTGTACACAGCTACGGAGTCCCTGGATGGCCACAAACCTTCCTACGCGTTTCGAAACTCCTATTCGCGGGTTTCTTCGTCAGGGAATATTTGCTACATGGGGTAGTGCTTCCTTTTAAACCCCTGGTAATTCAATTATGGTGATGGGAACACCCTAATTAAAGTTCTAATAGAAGTTCTAATAGAAGTCCAATGTTTCAAGTGTTTTGTTTGCATGTCACTGTGCCAGTGAGAGCAAATTTGGATGGATCTGATGGCGAACTTAAATGTAATTGTGACAATTATTGGCTACAAAATATCAAATGTATACAGCAAATTATATATATACACATATATCTTCTAATATGCATGTTGTTTCCATCCAGACCTCAGGCACCGAGTCTTATATGCCTTTTTACTTACATCCCTTTAAAGGGAATAGTTCACAATTACAGAAAATACATTTGACACTTATATATATATCTTTTAAGCAATTTAATGTCTTGCTATATATACATTTCTCAGACGATTACTCAATTGATTAGTGCCAGAAAACTAATATTTTGAATGTTATCAGCATATGTTTTTATAGTGCGGTACATTTTAATTGGACCTTTTCCAATGCTGTATTTAGAAAATGGTCAGTTAGAGAGACACATTTCTTTAGGTGAGACAACTTGTTAAATATAATCATATGACAACTTGTGAAATTGTGCTTCATGTGTAATAACTAATTTCTACAAGATAATAATAATGTATTGGACATAATTCTAATAATACATTTTTACATGATTAATCCTATGAATTAATGTGCTAATACCGTGGAAAGAAAAGAAATGTGATGTGATATATTAAATTTAATAATATAAAAATATTGTGCAGATTATGTAATTTTGTGATTTTATATTTCTATGATTTCACAATTTATAATTTATAATTTTATGATGCTAAGCAGGCAATTCCACACTGGCTGAGGTTGTCGGCGGACAGAGACAGGGCACCCAGCCAGATCATGCGGATACTATACTATTTGGGAAATGATGTTACTGTACTATTTGAGGAATGATGTCAGATCGAATTCCATATTCATGCATGTAATACATGACAATATGTTAAACACCCTAGTACCATCAGACCCTGAAAAAGTTTTGGTCTTAACAAGATATTTACACATTTTACAATAATGACAGGGATAGCAACTAGTTAGGTTAGGAAAAAATTCCTTTGGTCTTGAAATCAATCTAGGCACACTTGGTGATATCAAATTACCCATTGTTTGAAATCTTTGAAAGACCACTCTTGGATCATGAGTCACCATATCCTTAAGAAAAGGGTCAGTGGCCAATATGTGCCAGTTCTTTTTGATAATCCTTTTGATGTCATATGCCTGGTTGCTAAACCTGGTAATAAAAAAGGGTGGCAGTTGGTTGTTCTCCTTACTACGGAGTGTACTCTTATTTTGTTTAGCAATTGAAACAGTACCACGTGGTTGAATAAGATTGTCTCTAGGCTCTAATTTTGCACTTTGATATGCCTCTTGGAGAATAAGGGGATCATATCCCCTCGCCTCAAATCTCTCCATCATCTCCAATGATCTAATTTCAAAATCCTCAATGCTGGAACAGTTTCTACGGATGCGTAAAAATTGGCCCCGAGGTATACCTTTGAACAAATTTTTATCATGGGAGCATGTGGCATGTAGTAGAGTGTTGCGAGCATTGGGTTTTCTGTATATGTCAGTATGAACCCTCATATCTAAATCAACATATAAACAGAGATCAAGATAAGAAATGTGATGGTGATGATGCTGGGCAGTGAATAAAAGATTAAATGAATTATTATTGAGGTAAGAAATGAAAGCATGCAATTGAGTGAGAGTGCCCTGCCAAACTAAAATGAGGTCATCTATAAACCGGTGGTAAGTAACTATGAGATGTCTGAAGGGGTTCCCATCCCCAAACACGTGGCTCTGTTCCCACCAACCCATAAACAGGTTGGCATAAGAGGGGGCAAAGCATGTTTCCATTGCTGTGCCACGTGTTTGGAGATAGAAACTACCCGCAAACATAAAATAGTTATGTGTCAAGAGAAAATAAATACTGTCCAACAAAAAACTGATGTGTGCCGGTGAAAGATCAGAGTGTGTCTCCAAAAAGAACCGTGCAGAGGTAAGACCGTGTGTGTGTGAAATACTGGTGTAAAGCGAGGTCACATCTAATGTGACCCACAAGTAATGGGGTGCCCAAGTGAACTCTGAAAAGATAGAAAGTACATAAGATGTATCCAAAAGATAAGAGGGGAGAGCAGAAACCAAAGGCTGTAAGTATTGATCAACATAAATAGAAAGGCTCTCGCCGAGGGACCCAATGCTTGAGACAATGGGTCTTCCAGGGGGAGCAATGAGAGACTTATGTATTTTGAGTAGATGATGGAAGATTGGGATAACAGGGCATTTACATTTCAGAAAATCAACCTCATTAGCTGACAAAACTTGTAGTATTTTGCCTAGATCCAAGAGCTCATCAAGCTCATGTGAAAAGGCAAGAGTGGGATCAGATTTCAACAATACATAAGAATCATGGTCACTCAGTTGATGTAAAGCCTCATTAATGTAATAATCATAGTCAACCACCACTACTGCGCCTCCCTTGTCAGCTTTTTTAATTATAATAGCGTTGTTTTCTTGAATGCTTTTAAGTGCATTATGCTGAACAAGGGTAAGGTTAGTAGTGGGTTGTCTATTGAAACTCATTGTAGAGATGCCTTGTGATAAGAGTCTCAGATCTCTCTGCACTGATGCTTGAAAAACATCAATGGCATGACCTCTTAGAAATGTGGGGCAAAATGTAGACTGTCTTTTCAGACCAGAATCTTTTCTTCCAAGAAAGTTCTGTATGGAATCTTCACAGGTTTGTATTTGTTCAAGCAATAATTCCGATAAGTCCTGTAAATGGCACTGCTCTTTGAATGAGTTGAGCATTGATGTCAAAAATAGGAACTGTTTTAGACAAATGGGTGTCTGGTATTACTTGATTGAGAAAACCACCTGAATCAACATTATTTTCTTTTTGTCTGAAAAATCTTTTTAGAGATAATTTTCTTGTAAATTTGTATAAGTCCACGGTTGTGGAAAACAAGTCAAAGTTTTTGCTAGGTGCAAACGTAAGTCCAAGATCAAGAACTTCAATTTCTGATTTACTTAGAATATATTTTGAAATATTTATCACATTAGTTTCTTCTAGCTCTGGTACCTCATTTTCTTTGACGGAGCTGACCACCAGTTTATATCTGGATCTTCTCCGTCTCCTTCTTCGTTTTTGACGGTTGCTTAGTAGATGGTATCTTCGATTGAGGGACAGGATGACTTCTTTCATCTGCTGAAGAAACTGCTGACTCGTTTTCTGAAAAAGAAACACTGGGACCCACAAGATCATTATCAGACAAATCAGATTCAAAGCTTTTTCCTATTTGGTAGTTTGTTTGTGATGATTTCCTCAAATTAGACTTAATAGGTTTGTGTGTCTTATTTTCTTGTTCTTGTTTTTTGCTCGATGAATTATTGATCTTTGTAGAAGATTTTGACCTCTTGGGTCTTTGCCAAATATAATTTGGTTTCTAAGATAGTCTGCTTTATCACGTTCATACTTATTCTGTTTTGCCAGCATAATGCTGTTTTCTATATTATTAACACGTTGGGCTAGTTTGGTATCCATCTCATTAAATTTTTCAATGTGTGTAAACGCAAGTAGTTTTGTTTGAAGCTCTTTGACTTGTTTCTCAGCAATAGATTTTTCTTTTAGTTTGCGTTGTGTTATTAATTCAATAAGTTTGAAAGAACAATGATCCAAAATCTTGATCCCTATGGGAGTTTGAGGCACAGTGGATCAAATGTTAAATGACTATTATTGTAATATGATAAAATATGATAAAATACCATTGTATACCACATGTTCATACAGCCTTGCATAGTATGATCCCATCCACACTGACACCTTGATTAATATCAATTAATATCAATATATCATTGCACAATTTACCATCCCACAACTTTCATTTCTTACCTCAATAATAATTCATTTAATCTTTTATTCACTGCCCAGCATCATCACCATCACATTTCTTATCTTGATCTCTGTTTATATGTTGATTTAGATATGAGGGTTCATACTGACATATACAGAAAACCCAATGCTCGCAACACTCTACTACATGCCACATGCTCCCATGATAAAAATTTGTTCAAAGGTATACCTCGGGGCCAATTTTTACGCATCCGTAGAAACTGTTCCAGCATTGAGGATTTTGAAATTAGATCATTGGAGATGACAGAACTCAAACAATGGGTAATTTGATATCACCAAGTGTGCCTAGATTGATTTCAAGACCAAAGGAATTTTTTCCTAACCCAACTGGTTGCTATCCCTGTCATCATTGTAAAATGTGTAAATATCTTGTTAAGACCAAAACTTTTTCAGGGTCTGATGGTACTAGGGTGTTTAACATATTGTCATGTATTACATGCAATACAGATCTTGTTATCTATATGCTCATGTGTGGCTGTAATAAACGATATGTGGGTTTAACCACAAGAACATTAAAGCAACACATACTTGAGCATATGAGATTAATTATTAAAAAAAGACCAGCTACACCCAGTTTCAAAACATTTTGACATTTGTCAGAAAGGGAGTTTGACGAACTTCAAATGTGTTGCACTGGAATCTGTAAAGCTACACTATAGGGGTGGAGATAGAGGCAATCTGCTTCACAGACGTGAGGCATTTTGGATATTTACACTCAATACCTTAGTACCCAATGAGTTAAACATTGACTGGGACTTAAAGAGTTTCTTATAAAAATGTTTCTTTACCCTTTACTTTATTCACTTTAGTTACATATTATCAATTTATTAGTAATTGTTCATTATTATTGTATTTCACGTTCATTATTGTGGAGCAATTTGTGAATAAGTATTATGGTATAGCTTTCAGTCCCAAGCTCAATGTATCTGTTTCCATCCATAGTGTACTGCACAGATTCCAGATTTGGTTTTAGGATAATCCCTGCCAGGTTATGATGTATTCTATTTAATGTAATTTATCTTTTTTTGATTGTGCCTGTTACTGAATGTTTTTCAATTTTTTGTCCATTTTAGGATATATGTGTATTTAACCATGTGTTAGAGTTTTGTGTACTTGATACTACACATTAGTGATAAATTACTGCACATGTTCCTTGCATAATGGCTTTTCTTATAGTCAATTAATCCTTATTGGATAAATCTGTTTGCCCACTTAAAGTTATAAGCATATATTGGACACAATCACTGTTAAACTCATTATATTTTTATTTACTTTATTTGAAGCATTAATTGTCCTTGCTATTTCTACTGCAGGGAAGCTTTTCTCTTTTCTTCTTTTTCTTCTCCGTTCTTCTCCTTTTCTTCCTGCAAGACAAGATTAATTAATTATTTTGAACAGCTGTCTTGCATGACGGGGAGTGTGTTAAATACCCAGGGCCTCCCCCATCTCGTTACTCCTTGAAAAAGCGCCATACAGTAGTAGGCGTGAAATGCGTGGGAGAGTAGTTTGTACTGTTTGTTTTTTGTTTTTATGTAGTTTAATAAATAAGCATTTTTAACCACTTTGCTGGTGAGTTCTTACCTTTTTCCACGGAGCGGATGGACCACCGATCCTTACCTTTTCTTGTTAAAATGTGAGACAGCCTTAGATTTGAAAGAACTCAAACTGTGGTGGATGTGAGAGTCTCTGGAAGGTTGTTCCAGTTTTGGGGTGCACGGTAGGAGAAGGAGGAACGTCCGGATACTTTGTTGAGCCTTGGGACCATGAACATTGGTTGTTCTATTGATACTTATGGAACATGCACCGTGACATACAGTGTTTGCTTGGAGTGCCAGCTGCTTCTCTTATTTTGTGTGTATATATATATATATATATATATATATATATATATATATATATATATATATATAATATATATATATATAATATATATATATATATATATATATAAAATGATATGCATATATATACAGTATAAATAGCCATGCTAGTTTCCTTGGCTACTAAGTCTGCCCTCCCTGGCAGTAAGTCCTGGTAAAAGCAGCCTGCCAGGAGTTATCATTGATTTTCCCCACTCACAGTAGCTTCTTGAGTAACAGGGGAGGCAGTAGGACTACTGTAGGCATGTGTGTGTCCAATCACTGGATTCAAACCTGGTACCTACTTCCCTTGTACTTAAGAAGCTGCACTGCTAAATTTAGTCAGTGCCTCTACCTCCTTGAAAGAGGCTGGTCTACCCTAACGATTGTGCAGAGTTCTGCCAATCTGTATTCCCTCCCTTAGGGGAGTGGATGGGAGACTATACCCCTTACTCCACCAGGGAGTAAGGGAAGAGCAAGGACTGCTTCAGGGCCCCTCGGCCTGGAGTGGATATCCAGGGTACATCCTGAGGGTGAAGCCCCACTAACTAAAGTATGATGTGAATGCTGTTCCATCTGCCAGTGTACTAAATAAAGTGATCCTGTTCAAAGATATCTTCCTGCCTGAGACTACAATCTATCAGGGCGAGGCAAAGTAAATTCTCCTGCAGGGATTGTCTCCACATCCCTGGGGCCTGCAAGAGATGTAGGCGCTGACACTGAGAGCGAGAATAAGATCTTACCCCAGAAGCCTGTCCTGTTCTCTTCCACAACACCGCAGGAAACTCAGATCTACTGTAAGCCAGCAGGTATGCACAACACCACACCATGTAATGGCGAAATCTACCAGAAGGGGGGGGGGAACACCGTTACATATATATATATATATATATATATATATATATATATATATATTCAGAAGACACCAAAAAGCAATGCCAGTCATTCTCCAGAGGCCAGATTGTCCCTGGACTTGACAGTGTTCCAATAACATTACAGTATATGTAAGAAGCATGTTTTTCGGGTAGATTCACACTAAAATCTGACAGTTTTCAACAGTTTTGATGGAGAAAATAAAAAGCACATATGCAGAATGTGAGGTTTCCCTTTTATAATAGATGTATAATAACTCCTCCTACTAGCATGATTAATATTTGCAGCTAGCATTAGTGGAGCAAACGGAAAAATTGCTGCAAAACTGGCTGATTTTAAAAAAAAAGAAGTTATTTCCACATTTATATGCCCTTACCTCTTTGGCTTGGGAGACCAGTGCTTATCCTACAAAAATATACCTGGATCCTGTGATTGACAAAACGTGAGATAAAATAAATTGTATTTATTCACACGAGAAATACACACAGCTTGATTTACAGGATAACACAAAATGACACTTACGAGAATGAGGTAAAGCGAAATAAATGGTTTCCAGAACAAAAGTCCATGAAATGCAGTCTCTAGGTAATAATTCCCAGGAGCGGGGGTTAATATGCAAACCCGAGACGCTAAACCGTCTTTGGCTAGGGGTGCCACTTGCAGCCCCTGTTTCTCCGCCAAAAGAAATTTCTTCGTTCTGCGCTTGCAGAATTATTTTCCAAGTCCTTAGTTCTAACGAACTTTAACAGCGGGGTACAATCCATGGTTGCGATTAAACGTCTTGGTAGCGCACGCTGTCCTTTCCGATGTCACACAGATGAACGATGTAGAACACACACCCAATAGGCTGCACGGGCTTATTTATTTATTTATTTATAAAATATTTTACCAGGAAGTAATACCTCTCGTTTTCAAGTATGTCCTGGGCACAGAGTAAAACAAATAATACATGGTTACAAGTACAGTTACATAAATGAACAAGGTATACATTATATACAAGACATTGCGTGCACAGTTAAAGAAAATATATATTATGAGCGTATGAAACAGTTACAGACCAGATTAAAGTGTGAGACAGCCTTTAATCTGGTCTGTAACTGTTTTATACGCTCATAATATATATTTATAACACCCTCCCAAGCCTATCTGGATAATACACAGGCAATCTTGGCGTGGGAAGCAAATTCCCATCCAATGGCAAGTTTGCCAGCAGTTCCTGCAACCGGGCAAAGGGCGTCACGGTATGCCAAGGGTCATGCGCTAACTTCACACTTAGCCCGCTTAGCATACCTGCCCAAGCCCCCTTGCACGGCGGCAGAAAGTCTACCTTTCACCATGATGCCCGGACATCTGCTATGCACACTATTTATTTACATTTCCTGACATTTAGCACTTTCCCCAGGTTGGTGTCGTTTGAAGCCACAGACTTTTGCAGACACTCTGGAGCCTGCTCCACAAGGAGTCTCAGAAGTCCTGACTGACATTATACATGTCTCATCCCTGAGCTTAAGTGACAATGGTGAATGCTTAATGTATCCGCTGTCCTGCCTTACTGAAATGTAAATGTCCCGGTTCCTATAACTTTAAAGTACTGAACTCTAAGCTACTTCTTATTTATGCTTTTAAATAAATGTTACCGTTCTTATAACTATCCTAGATTATATGTCTCCTCCTAGCACTCTGCACACCAAAATTAGAAAGCTAGGACGTCCCTATCCAAATTTAGCTGCTTAAATATGTGAGGGCTATGATCTGGTTTGTGTTTAAACTTTTCCCCGGTCTGTGGTTTGAGGTCGGGATGCAATTTTGCAATCCCCGGCCGCAATCGATAACCGCAGACGTACTTTACCAATTGACCTTAATTGAATGAGGAAACCATATTATACACTGTTGAAATCCTGCATCTTTTCATGACCGCAGACCACTTAACCAATTTAACTTGCGGTTAAGGCTTCCCTTGCTTTTCTGCGGTTACACACTGATACAGTGTTGTAATGCCAGACTTGACCACAAAACCACAGACACGCTTATCCAATTAACCCTTTAAACAGTGCTAGAGGCCCCTTATTCCTAGCGGGTGCATTTTAGGCATATGACTACATACTAATAGGACTGCAGCCAGCCCTGGGCTGCAGAACTGATACTTTATAGTCACTTTATTTGACTTAGGCTAACCCAGCCGAGCAGAATGCCTTAATTTCATGGCCTTGGTACCCCTTCACCGTCACACTCATACAGTACGTTTGAAAAAAATAGTCCTGCGTGTTCTTAATCAAGGCATTTGATATGTTTTCCCGACACACCTCTCTCTTTGTCCCATTCAATATAGTGAAAAATGACTACAGCAGCGGCAGCTCTTATTCGAGCAAAAGCCGCTGGCTGTATGTGGCTGGGAAGCGGGTAGCCGCGGCGCGTGGCGGCGCACTGTGACGTCACAGTCACATGCGCGCCCGGCTTCCCCGTCTTCCCCGGCTTCCCCAGGCTTCCCCGACACCCCTGGAGATGAAATTAAGGTAAGCGGGGGTTCGGGGAAGCAGAGTGGCAGAGCAGAAGGGGTACAGGGGTCCGGAAGGGTGTGTAAATTGCGCGCGATGGAGGAGGGGGGGTGAGTGGGGGAACGCGGCGGCGCGCGTGCATTACTGGCGGCAGCTGGGGCAGATCCCGGCATGCCGCCGGTATTTAGTGCAATAAGATATGTCGCTACTGTATATCATAATGAATCTACAGTTGGATTATCAATGTAATAGTATATTAAATAGGGGCCCTTCTAATTAATCATTCTCATAAACATGACCAACAATAGTAAATGTAGTTCCTTATGATGGAGAAAATAGGAACATCATAGAGGCAGCCATTTTAATGTGCCCCACAAAAATATATGTTTATTATTTTGTTTTGACGTCTAAAATAAAGGGACAAGTATTTAGTATGAAGATTAAAATTATACATTTTACCAGATAAGAGTTGATGCGCCTTTTATATATTTCCTATTTCCCAGCATCTATTAATACTAGACGTTTAAGTGCCAAAGCAGTTACTGTACTTTCTCAACAAGTCAAAATACAAGGATCCTCATAAAGCAAGGCTGATGCTTTATACCTGGAGCATGATAGATTACCATTTCTTCAGCACACCGTGCAAAACAGCTGCAAATCTTTATACAGTCAAGCACTTTTATGGAGCGTTTATTTTGAATATATAGTTATCTCCTACATTTTTATGGAAAGAAAATATTCTCATAAAACATTCCACCCTGGAACAGTCAACACGTGCTTTTTGAATAAGTGATGTTTGGAGAATAGACATAATAAAAATTCAAGCCTCTAATGTTTTCCATAAACTTTAGGGTGATGTGAATGTTTTACCAAGAGCTACATACAGTAATTAATGGAATGTATTCTAATAGACAGTAATATGGCAGGTTATCTAAACAGCTGATGGGTTATGTAAGCAATAACACACAAGGGGCTGTGTATGATGTAATATATACTGTGTGTGTATATATATATATATATATATATATATATATATATATATATATATATATATATATATATATATATATATATATATATAATTATTATTATTTTTTTTTTAAGGAATGGTCTTGAAGCACAGTGAGCCTCCATAATGCCCCTCATGTTTTACAAAATGAAGCTATGTTAGTTACTTGGATTAGAAGATCTTTGGTGTCAGGACCCTTTTCTAATGTCTACTATTATACATTAAGTGTATGCATACAAATATATTTGATGTACTATATTGTATTATACATTTCCCAGTATATTTTTTTATCTATACTATTTCTGAAGTATACATGGTTGGAACTATGTGATATATAAACAAAAAAAATATATATATATATATATATATATATATATACATATGTACCCCTCTATATTCCTGTACCTCAGACTATACACCTGGTGCTGAGGTTGGGGCCTGATTCCTTATGTCTATGATAAATATGTGCATGGAACAAACAAGGGGACACAACTGCCACAGCACTTAGTTATTTAACTGATTTATGTAGATGTACATGGCAAGTCCCTTCTACCTGTCTCTCCTACCTGTCACGTCAGTCCTAAGCAGTCTGGGCAGTGACAGGTCAATCAGTGGGCTTTTCAGCCCCTCATGCTCTCTTTTGAGTGACAGAAGGTGGTGGTGACTCATGGCCTGGTAACAGCCTCTCTGGTATAGGTACAGACCTTGAGCCCGCCCCTTCTGGTTCCCCTGAAGGGAAGAGCCAAAAGTTAGTAGTCTGATCCCCTCCTCCTTAGGAGGTGGATGTGGCCTATAAGATCTAAAGGCTCCAGACTCAAGAGCATGCACCATCCAGAAGCCTAGCATCTTCTGAGACCCTGTACCTGCTGTTATAACATCTATGCAGTGATGCAATAAAGTCCATGTTCTATTATATACCTGCCTGGACTAAGTCAGTGAGGAGGTGTATGGGATAATGCTTCAGATGGAGACTGCCTCTAGTACTTCCAGAGTTCCCTGAAGCTGGAGGTGCTGACATCGGACCAGATGATATCACAAGCCTGTCCTGACCTCTACTTCATCGCAAATCCACTCAGCTCTCCTGAACCAACAGGTATGCCTCAGCACCACACAGAGACAGAAACTAGCCGTGTATCTCTCAGAGGGGGGGGGGGGAATGTGTTACAATTGGAGGCACTGCTGAGATCAGGACAGGCTTTCAGGACTGCAGAAATGCAGAAAGTAAAAGGGGACTTTAAAAACAGCAGCAACACAGCAGCGGATGCAGCAGGGACATTGGTGCAAGAAGGGGTCAGGGCCCCTGATGGCATGGTACCAGGGACCCTTGGGCACCCATTCCTATTCTAGAAGGTGGGCAAAACAGGGGCCAGTGGTAAGCTTCAACATGCACTGTGGGGAGCCCCTGGGCATCCAGCACATAGACTGTGCGGGGAAAGGGGAAGTTCTCACTGGGGCAATGCTGGGGAGAGAGAAGAATCCCTGAACCCTTCCCTTTTCAACCATGTTTTGGGCATACCGTGATGGTATGATTCCAGAGAACGTGGTTACCCTTCACTGGTAAATTCAAGTTCAATATAAGGGCGACTCCCCAAGGGCATGTTACCAGGGGAGTGGGCACCTTATCAAGCACCCGCCTTTAAATGGCTGGGGTTCGGGCCAGGGAACTTGCATGGCGCTTAAGGACCCTGTGCACCGTTCTACAAATGGCATGAATGTACTGTGCCGTGGGGGAGTCGTACCGGATTGAGATGCTTGCCGGTAGCGTGACCTCCACATTTTCTCTTCAAGTTATGTTCTATAGTGGGGGCTCCAAATAGGAAAATTATCCTGGGAGCAGGGCCGCCAACAGAAATCGTGGGGCCCGGGACAAACATTTTAAGCAGGCCCCCCCCCCCAGTGTCGGCGGTATTGCCCGCCGCCCCTCCCCCCCCCATTTCACACCTCACGAGCCTCCTCTCTTTCCCCCCCTTCCCATGTATTTCTCTCCCTTCCGTCCCACCATCCCGCCTCGCATGCATTTCTCTCCCCTGCTTCTCACACTATAGTGCCGTCGTTGGCGACAGCGACACGGCGGGTGATGTCACCCATCGCCATTGGCAAAAGTTACGTTTCACCGGGTGGCGGGGGTCGCGGGATTCCGGCAATTTGATTTGTTCAAGGGCCGTCACGTGACGCGACGGCCCTTGAAAAATCAAATTTTGCAGGCTTCAGATTTTCGCGATGTCTATAAGCGCAGGCGGCGGCGGCGGCGGCAATGTATTTGTTTTCAGTCGATGTTGCCGGCACTATAGGCGCGGCCTTACTCCCTCTTTTACTCACTCACCCCCTCTCTCCTCTCCCGTCAATTACCCCACGCTGACACATTCCGTCTCCCCCCCACACAATTCCCCCACAAGATATATACCAAAAAACTTTCCACCCCCCAATGCACAACCACTGATGAAGTCATCATAGATGACAAAACGCGTAGGGCATGGTCTAACTGAGGCCGTCACTTGCCTATGAACTTTGGTACTGCTGGTAGTGCGACGCTGGTTCCTGTTCTCTCGTGATACTGCTGCCGGCACAAGAATCCTTGAGCTGCTGGTTACCGGAGGGACTCCATACACTGAACACCGAATTGGAAGGACTTCACTTCCGGCCATCCGGTTACACGAAGGAGAGACACAGGAGGACGCTATCACTTCAAATTGGACGGCGTTGCTGGCACATGAGAGCCAATCTCCTACCTGCTTATTTTTACAGTACTTTTGTGAGTGGGCATTTGCTTGATTTTAAGTTCCATAAATTATATGTTATTAAGTTAATGCACTAGGTGTGCGCCTGTTTTTTTTTCTTTTTTCACAGATATATATATACACACACACACACACACACACACACACCACATTAAAAAAAACATACATATACAAAATACCCCAACCCCCCCCCCCCCATACATATAAAAAAATACCTCAACCCCCGCAATACATATAAAAAATACCCCAACCCCCCCAATACATATAAAAAGATACCCCAACCCCCCAATACATATAAAAAATACCCCAACCCCCCCCCCCCAATACATATAAAAAAAATACCCCAACCCCCCAATACATATATATATAAAAATCAGACTTACCTTAGTGGCTGCAGAGGGGGGGCGTGCCGGTGGCTGCGGGGGGGGGGTGGCGGTGCTGGGGGGGCAATGCTGCTGGGGGGCTGAGGCTGGAGGGGGGGGCCGAGGCTGGGGGCGATGACTGCGGATGGTGGAGGCAACTGTGGGGAGTGACGACGACTGCGGGGGGCCCCGATGCTGCGAAGGGTGGCAGTGCTGAGGGGGGGGTGGTTTTGGGACTGCAGGGGCAGCAGTAGGGCTCGGTGCTGTGGGGGCAGGATGGCCCAATGCTGCTTTGGGTGGCGTGACTGCAGGGGCTGGACGGCCCGTAGCAG
This sequence comes from Ascaphus truei, assembly GCF_040206685.1. Classification (NCBI taxonomy): domain Eukaryota; kingdom Metazoa; phylum Chordata; class Amphibia; order Anura; family Ascaphidae; genus Ascaphus; species Ascaphus truei. The sequence continues at coordinate 205,016,062 of NC_134484.1, read as the reverse complement.
GGGTGGCGGGAAAAAGTGCTGCGGGGGCGGGACAGCCCGGTGCAGCGGGGGGGGTGTTGATGCGGCTCGGAGAACCGGGGGGTGGTGTGGTGGTGGTATTGACCGGGGGAGGGGGTGTGGCCCCGCTGCAGGCACCTATGCGGCGCCCCGATGCTGCTCCCGCCCACACCGGAAGCTCACTTACTTCCGGCGCTGCCAATAGGGAGACCGGTGCCGGGTTTTTAATTTTTTAAATTAAATTAACAGCCACGAGCAGCCATGCCCCCCTGACTCATAGGGCATGGGACGCCATTGCCCTTTGTCCCCCGCTGTTGGCGGCCCTGCCAAGGAGAGTGATCCCCAATTGAATATCTGCTGTAAGGGACAATCTGTTGCAGTGTATGGAGGTATTGGGCACCTGGCAGACTTTTGACCTTTCAAGTGGGTCCTAAAGGAGTTCTAAAATTGCGGCCACACCATGGTGGCTGTTCTGTGCTACAAAATGGCACTCCCGGCATGAGCTTCAGTTCAAAATTTGCAAAAGTGTGCATACAAAGTTGCATACTTGCAGTCTGGTGAGGTTCCTGCTCCTTCTGCTTTCCAGGGTCCGGTTGCGGCTTACCTGGATGAGGCGCCGGGTGTGGCCTTGTCTGTTGCGCAGCTTAGTGACAAACTTTCGGTCTCACCGGAAGTTACGTCATCAGTGCGCTGGGCTTGAGCCTGCCGGTTGGTCTGGGGAGACTGGCCATTTCTGATGATATCAACAAGGTGGCATCCGCAGAGCCGGTTGCACCACCACTAACGCCAGCTGCGGTGAGTGTGCGTTTATAACCTGTTTTTCATCTTGCAGGTTCCAGAATGACAGATGGTGCACTAATATGGTTAGTATTATCTGCCTGTCTCTTCCACTGTCATGTAAGGCCTTGAGTGACAAAATGTGGTGGTGACTCTTGGCCTGGTAACAGCCTATCTGGTATAGGTACAGATCTTGAGCCCACCCCTTCTGGTTCCTCTGAAGGGAAGAGCCAAAAGTTAGTTAGTCTGTTTCCCTCCTCCTTAGGAGGTGGATGTGGGTTCTCTCTCTCCCGACTGGGAGAGAGAGGCCAGCCAGGCCTCATGGCTGGCCTATAAGATCTAAAGGCTCCAGACTCAAGTGCATGAATCTTCCAGAAGCCTGGAATCTTCTGAGACTCTGTACCCGCTGTTGTAACATCTATGCAGTGATGCAATAAAGTCCCTGATTTATTATATACCTGCCAAGAGGCGGTGTATGGGAGAGTGCTTCAGGAGGAGACTGCCTCTGGTACTACCAGAGTTCCCTGAAACTGGAGGCGCTGACACCGGACCAGATGACATCACAAGTCTGTCCTGATCTCCACTACACCACATCCACTCAGCTCTCCTGGACCAACAGGTATGTATCAGATCCTCACAGAGACAGTAACTAGCCGTATATCTCCCAGAGTGGGGGGGGGGGGTACATGTGTCACATAGATATATATTAAACGGTTAATAGGGAGGGGTAGCCCAATTATCCACATCTTAGTGTAAAGTCAGGGCAGATCGGCAAATGTCCGCCCAGCCCAGATTGAATGTCGCCAGGTAAGGAGGTTGGGTCTCCTATGCTAAACGGCAAAGGTGCGAGGTTTGCGCATGCCCGTAGCAGAATGAGAAGCCACCTCTGCCAGGCTTGTAAGGTATGGGCAACTCCAAGATAGCTGGGGGAAATTATTCCCATGGAGGGATTGGATGCACAAATTAGGTATAGGAGTTTTAACTGTATAAGAATCCGTGCAGCCCAAAGGGAATGAGATTCATCTAAGGATGCAAGATTCCGTTAAAGACTATAAAATTTCATAACAAGACTAAAGACTTCATAAGAACTGAGGTTCCAAGTACCAATACCTCAGTGGAAGAATGAACAAAGCAGTTCCGTCGGAGTACACAGCGGTGGCAACTTGCCCCACTGACCGAGGACTGTTTCCAGCCCTGTTTGTGAGCAACTCCCGCTCCTGGGAAATTGCTCCTAGAGACTCTGTTTTACAGAATTTTGTTTTGGAAACAAGATAATTTGTTTGCCCCCATCCCAGTAAGTGTATTTTCAGTGTAATTGTGTAACATAGGGCTCGATGCAGTAAGCACCGAAAAAGCACTTTCGGCAGAGGTTCAATATCGGCATGTTTTTGGCGTGTTGCCCTCGCAGTATGCAGGAAGGGCCGAATCCCTGGCGAATCACTGCGAAAGCAACACGCCGAGTAGCCGGTGGCGAGACAGTCTGTCTGCCGATAACCTGGCAATACGCCGTCCCCTGCCGAGATCAGCCTGCAGCAGAGAGAGATCCGCCACTCTCTCTGCGCAAACATCGGCAAAAAAAAAATATTTGCAATCAATTTTTATTCATAGTGTAGATGTGCAGGGGGTCTCCGGAGCTGAACCGCATTGGTTTCAGGTCGGGGGATCCCCTGCTTCCTGAGATACAAGCCCCTTTATGAGGTGCCGGTATCCCTCTGCATGAAAATGTCCCGATCACGTGACCACGGAATGTAAACAAAGCAGAGGGATACCGGCACCCCATAAAGGGGTCTGTATCTCGGGAAGCAGAGGGTCCCCGGACCTAAAACCAAAGCGGTTCAGCTCCGGAGACCCTCTGCACATCTACACTATGAATAAAACACCCATATCAATAAACAATAATTCCTTACCTTTGCGGCTATCTGCTATGTTAACGAAGCAGCATTAATGTATTTTTAATAATAGTGTACGAGAGCAGGAGGTCCCCTGAGCTGAACCGCATTGATTTCTGGCTCAGGGACCCCCTGCTTCCCGAGTTACAGGCCCCAGTATGGGGCATCGTGTGCCAGTGTCGCCGCTATCTTTATAGCATCCCATACACGACGTGCCCGCTATAAAGAAGGCGGCAACACTGGCCCCGATGCCCCACACCGGGGCCTGTAACTAGGGAATCAGGGGGTCCCTGAGCCAGAAATCAATGCGGTTCAGCTCAGGAGACCCCCTGCTCCCGCACAATATTATTAAAATACATTAATGCTGCTTCATTACCATAGCGGATAACGGCAAAGGCAATGAAGGGGTTAAGGCATAATAGCATGTTTATTGGGGACAATTGCCCCCAATAAACATTTCAATAAACAACATACACCCCTGTGCCCCCAACAACCCCTATACCCCCATTACATATATTACATTTTTGGGATGCACAGGAATGATACTCTAGGACGGCGGTGGCCCTCGGGTGTTCCCCGCAGGCCTGCAGTACCAATTCTGTGCCCCCCCCAAAAATTAAAAAACACATAAATACTTTAAAATAAATACACCCCCCCCCCTAACACATACAGTATAGTAATGGGCAAAATTACTATTATCCACATATGGATAATAGTGAATTTGCCCATTTAAAATACATAAAGCACAATAAATACATATAGCACTCACCCATGTCCGGCTGACACGATGAAGGCCATCCTCATCTTCATCACTGTCCATGGCCTCCTCCGATGCTGCAAAACATAAACAAGAATAACAAAAGAATAACAAAAGCCAATGTAATGTCCCCTAACCCCTTAATCACCTTAGCGGTCATTAACCGCTATAGTCATTGGGGGTTAACCCACCCTCACCCACCACCAGGGAGGCCTATACACCCTCCCCCACTACACCCCCACCCGTGAGGCCTAACCACCCACTACCCACAGGGAGGCCTACCAACCTGGCTTGGGGACAATACCCCCCCCGCCTCCGTTAACCACAATAAACATGACTATATTTAATAAACAATACATAACCTACCCCCTGTGCCCCCTCAAAAATACATGATTTATTATTTTACATACAGGGTTAATACCCCAGGCCCACGGGAGTCCCCGGTGGCCCTGCCGGGTGTCCGAAAGCCTCACAGTGGCCCAGCAAAAGGTTTCAAACAGGTTCTGGAGGCCTACGGGTGGTCCCCGGCAGGCGCTGTGGTCCTCCAGGTGGTCTCCGCGGGCCCCAAATGGGGTTTCCATGGGTAAGCCCGCGGGTGTCTGAGGGGCCCCAGGTCAGCCCCACAGGTGTCTGAGGGTCCTTGGGTGGTTACTACAGGGGTCTGGGGGCCCCCGGGTGGTCCCTATGGGTCCGCGGTGCTCCCACAGATGGGGCCACCGGTTCTTCCCCCACAGGTGTCCCCCGTGGGCCCGCCAGCCTGATACCCGTGAGCGTCCGAGGTGGTCTCCAGAGGTCCCCACAAACCTAAAAAACCAACCCTATATGTAAAAAAAATAAACCATGTGACTGCGTAATGCTAAAGACCCCAACAGTAGGATAGATGAATGAGTAGATAACAGATACTTGTAGGGGGGACCCCTAAACATAAACTAGATAGAAGACAGATACTGGGTTGCAGTCCCAGATGGTAAGCTCACTGATAAATGACGCTGTTGTAAACAATAACACCAGGAAAATTGAGCATAATAACACCCTATAACATACCAAATGTCTTAATAAAGTCCTGAACAGGACAACATGTAGCAAGCGATTGACTCACTCTGAGTGCTGCACAGCCCATGCGATCCAAAGGTGAGGGGTCCCCAGGTGTGCTTCCGTCCAAGGGTTAGGCTAGTAGAAAAGGAGAAAAACTGGAAGAGCACTACTGTAGGTATCAAAAAAAGTAGTGAAAATAAAGGTGAACAATAGCGCTCATGCAAACAATGCATTACAATGAATTACAAAAAACCTGTGATATAGAGTCCAAGGTAGTCCTGGAGCTGCCC